>NW_024070203.1:20158997-20329844 GCF_014754425.2 Oryx dammah | reverse complement strand
TAGAGATGTTGTATACGACAATACAGTATACTAGACATTAGAGATGTATACAACAACAGTATACTAGACATTAGGGATGTTGTATACGACAATATAGTATACTAGACCAGGCATTAGAGCTGCCTGGTCACAGGTGATAGTGCTGGGCACAGGTCTTGTTACATAGCACGCACTCTTTCCTTCCCCTTGGCCTTGGAAGGGACACAGGTTTTGGTATGGTGAGATCAAGTATCATTTTATTTAACATAAATGGGAGAAAGAAAGAAAAACAAGAAGGTGGAAATAACTTAGATTTTGAATAAAGGAAACCAGTTCAAGCCATTCAAGTCTTTACTTTGTGCCACAGCGCCTAGCAGTTTACCCACCACTCACATGTAACTTGCCATCTTTACCCAAACACCAGCTGTCTCAATAAGCTAGCAAGAATAATAACCTTGTATTACCGGTGACCCAGGCTTTGCACTGTTTTATATTCAACATCTCGTTTAATCCTCTTTGAACTCACTATGATGTTACAATTGTCTCTCATTTATCAGGTGAAAACTGGAGGTCAGAGAGGTAAACTGAATTGGCCAAGGTCACGCAACAGAAGCTCTTGTAACTGGTAAAGATGACTCCAGGTCACCATTGCAGATAGAGCCAATGACCTCCTAGAGGTTTCAGGACAGCCTAATCTCTTGTCTATGTCTTGTATCATTAGGATCTAGTGAATCAAAAGACAAAGACTCCACACTGAGCAGAGCTCCACATGTTATGGTTTGGGGAAGAATGGATACATGCATATGTATGACCGAGACCCTTCGCTATTCACCTGAAACTATCACAATGCTGTTAATTGGCTATACTCCAATACAAAATAAAAAGGTTTTTAAAATTATCATTATTTCAACATGTAAATAAAATACATAAACTCTTTTCTAAAATGTGAGTAGCCTCATAAGACAGTGGGATCCTCACCTTAAAGAGGAATAATGTCATTCTAAGAAAAGTTTTAAGGAAATAAATATGTTGTATCAGAAATGATATCTTCATAATTCCTCCCATTATGTGAATATGCAGGGAGGGAGGGAGAATTGGCAGGAATTGGGGGGGGGTATCATTTGTATGTAAAGTGATTTATAATCTGCAGTGCTCCAAATAAGTATCTGAACTGCTACCAACTTGGATTTCTTGAGTTGAATGTAGCACAGATATATGCCTTTTAAATAAAAGTGCTACTCAGTTCAGTCGCTCAGTCGTGTCTGACTCTTTGCGACCCCATGAATCGCAGCACGCCAGGCCTCCCTGTTCATCACCATCTTCCGGAGTTCACTCAGACTCATGTCCATCGAGTCAGTGATGCCATCCAGCCATCTCATCCTCGGTCGTCCCTTTCTCCTCCTGACCCCAATCCCTCCCAGCATCAGAGTCTTTTCCAATGAGTCAACTCGTCTCATGAGGTGCCCACGTTGAAGGTCAGGAACAGCGGCGGTAAGGAGATAACCCTCGTCCAAGGTAAGGAGCAGTAGCTGTGCTTTGCTGGAGCAGCCGTGAAGAGATACCCCACGCCCAAGGTAAGAGAAACCCAAGTAAGATGGTAGGTGTTGCAAGAGGGCATCAGAGGGCAGATACACTGAAATCATACTCACAGAAAACTAGTCAATCTAATCACACTAGGACCACAGCCTTGTCTAACTCAATGAAACCAAACCATGCCTGCGGGGCAACCCAAGACGGGCGGGTCATGGTGGAGAGGTCTGACAGAATGTGGTCCACTGGACAAGGGAATGGCAAGCCACTTCAGTATTCTTGCCTTGAGAACCCCATGAACAGCATGAAAAGGCAAAATGATAGGATACCAAAAGAGGAGCTCCCCAGGTCATTAGGTGCCCAATATGCTACTGGAGATCAGTGGAGAAGTAACTCCAGAAAGAATGAAGGGATGGAGCCAAAACAAAAACAATACCCAGTTGTGCATGTGACTGGTGATAGAAGCAAGATCCGATGCTGTAAAGAGCAATATTGCATAGGAACCTGGAATGTCAGGTCCATGAATCAAGGCAAAAAGTGCTACTAGAGAGAGAGAAAAAAAGCTGTCTTTATGGTTGCATGTTCAGACACAAAAATAAGTCCAGAAGCCCTTCATCTTATGGAAGTCAGTATGTTTCCTGCCAGGTAACAACTCAAGGGCCTTGCCTCCTATTAACTTGAACCCAGGATGTAAAACCAAAGTTCCAGGGCCAAGCCAAAGTCTATTGCTACATGGAGGGTGGACGATGCAACGAGTCAAGCCAAGCTAGAGTTGGCACGGTAAACAGAGCAAGAAGAAAGCAGGTTTGGAGATATGGAGGGGGGAATTCAAGCAAAGGCCAGCTTGGCTGAAGGTGTAGTTGTGCCAACTCGCTGTACAAGTTTTCCAGTTCAGGTCACGGGCTTTATTGAACCTGCTGCCCACCAGCTGGTAGCAAAGGGGAAACCAGTAGTAGGACCAGGATCTGTCATTCCCAGTCAACTCCTCCCTCCATCGAAGTGATGAGGTGATGGGCACACTCTGGCTTTTGGCTGCATTGTTTGATATTAAAATTGCACAAGTAGGGATGAATAATCGTGAGCCGTGACATTCACACACGTTGTCATACAGTGAACGCTCTCAAAAGCAGTGGGAAGCTGCTTAGAGTAAACTTTCCAGCTACACTGAATCTAGGTCAAATGAGATACAGATGAGCACTAGCACAGGAAGGACTAGCCTTAGAAACAGAGGCCCAGAGAGTGTTTCAGACCTGAGCTTTCTGGAAACACCTGCAGAAAGGATGATGGGTACAACTACCAATTAAAGGGAAAGTTACCATTATGCCTGGCAAAAGGAAATCGCTTTGATGGAAAAAGTACTACATTCCAGAAACTGATTACTTTATGCAATCATCTCATCAGATCCATATTTAAAAAAAAAGAAGATGGACCATTTATCCTAAGTCAGAACAGCAGTGAAGGAAGAGCTGAACTGGGGAGAGAAGAACATTCTGATTATAACATCTACCTACTTAACGTCACACAGAGGCTGCCTCTTCACAGGGTTGTAGCCTTGTCATGACACAAAGACCAGCTTACAAAGGTTAGTTCAGTTACCCTAATTGTTTTAATCGCATTGACTTTCAAGAGTTTGTCAGTTAATTCACTTAAAAAATTCATTCAGGGTCTAATATTTGTGCAAGGAATACATGGATGAATGTATTCCTCATTCCTCAAGGAACCTAGCATTTAGTAGGAAGGAGACAGGGCTTCCCAGGTGGCGCTCGTGGTAAAGAACCCTCCTGCAACACAGGAGATAAAAGAGACACAGTTTCCATCCCTGGGTCAGGAAGATCCCCTGGAGAAAGAAATGGCAATCCACTCGAGCATTCCTGCCTGGAGAATTCCATAGACAGATGAGCCTGGCAGGCTACAGTCCAGGGGGTCGCAAAGAGTGGACACGACTTAGCAACTTAGCACACATGCACACAGGAAGGACATAATGAATAAATCAGATGGGTAAAAAGTGTAGGTTTATCCTAATGATGGCAAAAAGGAAGGAGAAGGTAAAAATAGAAAAGGAGAAGGAGGGGAACAGGAAGAAGACATTCTGGAGTCCCTGATTCTCTTAACTTTTCATTTGGAATTCAGCAACAAAAATACAAGCTCAAGCTCAAAAGTCTGTCTCAGCATAGTTCACTAAGTGACTTCAGGTGGGGACAAAATTCTTACCTTTATATAAGAATATATGTAGACACATGGACTCCCCTGGTGGCCCAGTGGTAAAGAATCTGCCTGCCAATGAAGGGAATGCAGGTTTGATCCCTGAGTCAAGAAGATCCCCTGCAGAAGGAAATGACAACCCACTCTGGTATTCCTGCCTGGAAAATTCCATGGATAGAGGAGCCTGGCAGGCTACAAAAGTGTCCAAAAGAGTTGGACATGACTTAGCTACTAAAGAACAACTACAAATATAGATATACCTCACTTGGTTTTAGCAAAAAGCTTTCAAAAATCCTCTCTGTGAGCTGGTCTTGTGGACAGAAGGCTGTGCCATGGCTGAAGCAGAGCCTAGAATAGATGAGGATGAACTCCAGTCGAGGACAAGCTTGAGACACGGAAGACAGTCTCCTGGCTGGCATCACCTGCCATGCCACAGCTGCTGCTGAGTGCAGGAGCATCTGTTCCTCGGGGGCCGGAGGGGAGGGGAGGAAGTGGAGGTCAGAAGCAAGTGAACAAACATGACTTTTACAAGAAGACCCAATTTCTTTCTGGGCATCCAGGCAGCTGCATCAGTAATGGGAAAGGGGATGGATAACCAAGTTTCATTTGCCGCTTGAGAAAGTGCCTGCAGAATGGTCAACATACTTGTTTGCTTTTAATAATGGATTAGACGCTAAGTGGAGAATGTTAAAGCTCTTGAAGCTGCAAAGAAAATGGTTGACATTCTACCTGCTGTGAATTCGAATAGCGTTTTTATCTTCACAATCTCTTTTGGAAGGAGTCCAGGAAAAGTTGGAAAGCAGTGAGTTCTTAGAGCCCTGCAGGGAGATGGGCTGTCCCCTGCCTCTCTTGTGTGGTGCCATGTCTCTGATCCTACCACCAGCCACCGCCTACACTGGGAAAAGTGATACCAAGCTGAATCATGAGTGGACAGGACTGCCTCTTCATCCTTGGTCTACGCCCTACAGGCTGTGTAACCTTGAACAAAGTACTTGACATCTCTGAGATAGGATGAGTCCAAAATCATAGGAACAGAGGCACTGGAAAGAAGAAATTAAAGACCTGGGAAGCAAAGTGATAATAGTATGCAATTAACTACCTTTCAGTTGGTTTCAGTTCAGTTCAGTCACTCAGTCGTGTCCGACTCTTTGCGACCCCGTGAATCGCAGCACGCCAGGCCTCCCTGTCCATCACCATCTCCTGGAGTTCACTCAAACTCACGTCCATCAAGTTGGTGATGCTATCCAGCCATCTCATCCTCTGTCGTCCCCTTCTCCTCCTGCCCCCAATCCCTCCCAGCATCAGGGTCTTTTCCAATGAGTCAACTCTTCGCATGAGGCCGCCAAAGTACTGGAGTTTCAACTTTAGCGTCATTCCTTCCAAAGAACACCCAGGGCTGATCTCCTTCAGAATGGACTGGTTGGATCTCCTTGCAGTCCAAGGGACTCTCAAGAGTCTTCTCCAACACCACAGTTCAAAAGCATCAAATCTTCAGCGCTCATCTTTCTTCACAGTACAACTCTCACATCCATACATGACCACTGGAAAAACCATAGCCTTGACTAGACGGACTTTTGTTGGCAAAGTAATGTCTCTGCTTTTGAATATACTATCTAGGTTGGTCATAACTTTCCTTCCAAGGAGTAAGTGTCTTTTAATTTCATGGCTGCAATCACCATATGCAGTGATTTTGGAGCCCCAAAAAGATAAAGTCTGACACTGTTTCCACTGTTTCCCCATCTATTTCCCATGAAGTGATGGGACTGGATGCCATGATCTTAGTTTTCTGAATGTTGAGCTTTAAGCCAACTTTTCACTCTCCTCTTTCACTCTCATCAAGAGCCTTTTTAGTTCCTCTTCACTTTCTGCCATAAGGGTGGTGTCATCTGCATAGCTGAGGTTATTGATATTTCTCGCGGCAATCTTGATTCCAGCTTGTGCTTCTTCCAGCCCAGCGTTTCTCATGATGTTCTCTGCATAGAAGTTAAATAAGCAGGGTGACAATACACAGCCTTGATGTACTCCTTTTCCTATTTGGAACCAGTCTGTTGTTCCATGTCCAGTTCTAACTGGACCTTCCTGACCTGCATATAGGTTTCTCAAGAGGCAGGTCAGGTGGTCTGGTATTCCCATCTCTTTCAGAATTTTCCAGTTTATTGTGATCCACAGAGTCAAAGGCTTTGTCATAGTCAAGAAAGCAGAAATAGATGTTTTTCTGGAACTCTCTTGCTTTTCCCATGATCCAGCAGATGTTTACAATTTGATCTCTGGTTCCTCTGCATTTTCTAAAACCAGCTTGAATATCTGGAAGTTCACATATTGCTGAAGCTTGGCTTACTGACTTTCATTTATCAGTTATAACAATCCCATAACGTAAATATAAATATAATTTATATAAGTTTATATATATATATATATTTAGCTTCATTTTATAGCGACTGAGACTCAGACAGGGTCAAACATTTGCCCAATGACACATAGTAAGTGATAGGGTTTTGAACCTATCATTTACCTAAGATTTGAACCTGAGTTTAAAATATTTTCCCCTAAGCCATCCACCTGTAACTAATACTCTCCCTTTGGGAATTGGTCACTGACTGAATGTGGAGGGAGTGGGTGAGAGTAAGGTGCCCAGGGTACCTCTGAGGGTTCTAGGGCCAGTGGGGCAATTCTCTGGGGAGATGGGAAAGAGAAACACAAAGCCCACATGGGCACCAAGGTGTGCTTTGCTGTTGGGTGGATAGCCATGTCTCTGGCTATCTTTATTTCCCTAGCTCACTTCCCCTTACCATCAGCCTTCCCCAAAAGTTAGTTATGTTTTTGGTCTCTACTGAACCAACTCCCATGGAAGAACATGGCTATCTCAAAGTGGGTGGTAATGTTCTTTCTTCCCTGATTGTTCCAGGTACCAAGCCTTTGCACATGCTCTGCCTTGTACCTGGAATGCCTCTGCTTCTTGACTTTTTTTTTTTTTTAATTTTAACTTTCTCTTTTTGGCCACACTGGGTCTTAGATGTGGCATATGGAATCTAGTTTCTTGATCAGGGATTGAACCTGTTCTCCCATCATTGGGAGCAAGGAGTCTTAGCCACCGGACAACCAGGGGAGTCCCCCCTCTCTGTTTCTTTCCCTAACAAATTTAAATTCATCTTTAAAAGTGTTCATTTAATTTTTAAATTCATCTTTATATGTGTTCATTCAATCCACAAATGCTTATTAAATGTCTGTAATATTGTGGATGGAATTCCCAGGTGACTCTAGTAGTAAAGAACCCGCCTGCCAATGCAGGAGACAAAAGAGAAGCTAGCTCAGACTCAGGGTCGGGAAGATCCCGTGAAGGAAGGCATGGCAACCCACTCCAGTATTCTTGCCTGGAGAATCCCATGGACAGAGGAGCCTGGTGGGCTACAGTCCATAGAATCCTACAGTGTCAGATACGACTGAAATGACTCAGTGCGCATCCACACAATGTTGTGGACATTGTTTCAGAGTCACTGAACTGTCATTTCCATCATGAAGTCAGTCCCATGGAGATGGAAAGTCCTCTTTATCTGGGCAGTCATAGAACTCAGTATACCACCCATCACAACTTCCAACTTCTGGTCTACTGAAATATGGACTGCGGTCTCTAGAACAAATTCTTGAGAGTAGGAAATTTATTTCTGAAATTTTTGTGGGCTGAATTGTGTTTTCCTAATATTCATATGTGCAGTACTCAAAATGCAACTTGGAGACAGGGTCTTCATGAAAGTAATCAAGTTAGAGTGAGTTCATTAGGTTAGGCCCTAATAAAATTACAACCGATGTCCTTATAAAGAGGGGAATTTTTCAGACAGATGTTCACACACTTCATATGTGATGTAAAGACAGGTGTTAGGCTGCCATGCACGCATGCATGCTAGCTAAGTCACTTCAGTCATGTCCAACTCTTTGCAAAGACTGAGCCTCCAGTCTCCTCTGTCCATGGGGTTCTCCAGGCAAGAATACTAAAATGGGTTGCCATGCCCTTCTCCAGGGGATCTTCCCAACCTGGGGATAGAACCCAGGTCTCCTGCATTGCAGACAGATTCTTTACTGCTGAGCCACCAGGGAAGCCCAGTCATGTTGCCACTAGCAAAGAAATGACCAGAAGCAAGAGGAAGGATATGGAACAGATTGTTCCCTCACAGTTGTCAAAAGGAACCTACTCTTTCAACACCTTGACTTGAGACTTCCTTCCTCCGGAACTTTGAGTTAATATATTTCCATAATGTATCCAGTTTGCAGTGCTTTGTTATGACAACTCTGGAAAGCTAATGTAGAATTTATAACACTGCACTGCCTATAAGTCAGTTTACCTCCAGACTTTGCTATTTATTTCATAATAAAATATTTCTGACCTCTGATTTTATAACAGCCATCAAGGAGGTGATGATGACCATCCATAGCTCCTATTACAAGAGTGGTTGCATTTACCTCAGTTGGAAAAAATAAATGTTGTGTTGGGAGTATTGTTGAATGGAAGAATGAACATGTATATAAATGTAAGGCAAAGAATGTTCCATCATTATCCAGTTGTTATCAGAGAAAGATCAATTACATCTCTCATGAAAAGAATGGCGGTCTCATTTTTAATAGGCTTTTTAAAAAGTATTATTTATTTGGTGGTGCTGAGTCTTTATTTCTGTGCGCCTTTCTTCTCTATAGAGAAGTGAGTGGGGGCTCTTCTCTAGTTCCAGTGTGCAGGCTTCTCATTGCGGTGGCTTCTGTTGTTGTGGACCCCTGGGCTCTAGGGCAAGGCTCAATAGTTGTGGTGCACAGGCTTTGATGGTCCCATGCATGTGGGATATTCCTGGATCAAGGATCTAACCCATGCTCTCCTGCATTAGCAGGCAGATTCTTTACCACTGAGCCCCCACGGAAGCCCTGGCAGTCTCATTTCATACTCACTAATTAGTTCACTTTATAAACCAGGCAGAGTTTCCTTCACAAAGTTCTGCAATGATTCTGCTCATTTCCTGCAGGTCAGAGCTTTTCCTCTTCCAACATCCACTCAGTCAGCACTTCCTAAACTTTGAAGAGACTGTGAAGAATGGGAATAGAACCAGCCACCAGAAGCATGAAACGACAGCCAGATTGCTCTTCAGTTTTTAAATTGCTTTGACATAAATGGCAACTTGGTAAAGGACAAGCTTGGTATTTCTCAGACCACCAGTGCACTGCAAGAAGATTGCAGGGAACATTTTATGTATGAGCCAACACAGTGTTACTGGCAGCTGAAATGCAGCCACAAGCACACCTGGCCTTAAGGGGAATTACTAAAATGCTATGATTTGAAATGGATGGTTTGCTCTCGTATCCTCCTCCCACTGCAGATCCTGCTGACCAGTCATTTGAGTTCACCCATGTTTCTCCTGTCCCAGAAGCGTCTTAAGGGAGATCCTAAGAGTTTTCAGGGGCTTCCCTGGTGGTTCAGGGGTAAAGAACCCGTCTTCCACTGCAGGAGACATGGGTTCAATCCCCGATCTGAGAAGATCCCACATGCCTCAGAGCAACAAAGCCCTTGCGCCAGAACTACTGAGCTTGCGCTCTAGAGCCTGGAAGCCGAGACCACGGAGCCCATGTGCCTCAACTACTGAAGCTCAGGTGCCCTAGAGCATCTGTTCCACAACAAGAGAAGTCACGGCCATGAGAAGCCCATGCATCACAACTAAAGAAAAAGCCCAAGCAGCAGTGAAGACTCAGAATGACCAGAAATAAATAAACAAAAATGGTATATACTAAAAAAAGAGTTTCATGGAAGTAATCTCATCCTTTGCTCCCTTCCTGCCTACTTGCTTTCCACATTTACTAATTAAAAAAAAAAATACAAACTTTAAGGTTCTCTCTGTTCTAAGCTATGTAGACACAAAGGAAGAGGTGACTCAGTGTCTGATCTCAAGCATTTTGCAGTCCAGTTGGGAAGCAAAATAGTAAGTTTTCTCCTCTGTGCTCCTGTGGTTAGGAGCACATGATTGTGTTATAGGAAGCGTTACTGTTCATCTACTACTTTACGTGTGGTAGAACGACAAGGAGGTGAATCCACCAGACAGCACATTCCCTGCCTCCAGGATAAACCTATGAGAATAAAGATGCTTTCTGGAGAAAAGCAGTGATGAGCATCAGACGGCAAGACACCAACAGCACCAAGTCACTTGTCCCTGCACTGAAACACCTGGAATTCTCTACTTGGTATCCTTACAATAAGTTTTTGGTGGTTTCTTTGGGGGTAGGGTGTGGGGCTGTGTTGTGGTTATTTTGTTTAAGTTAGATTAGGTTGAGGTTTTTTTTTTTTTTTTTTAACGTTTCAAACTGAAAGAACCCTGGTTAATATGGGGTTTGTGCTGGAAATTGGGTAAAAACCTTTCAGAACTAAAATGTGCAATTGGCTTCATCCAGATGGGACGGGAGAATCTCCATCACTCCCTCCATCCTTGGCAGGGATGCTGAGAACATTTTGCTGCAAGAGAGTGCACCATCTAGCTATAGGTTTCTTGCAATGTCTGGGAGGGGGCCATATTGTGCCCCCTAAAATGGGAATTTGAATGACTTGGTAGAAAAATGTCAGCATATTGAATTGTAGGCTCTGTTTTTTGTCTTCAGAAAACTTCCACAAAAAGGAGGCAAAATGGTCCATCTGAAAGCAGAAAGAAAACTGCATGCACCTTTGTTTAAGAAACACTTCCTAGATGGCCTCAGCAGGAAAGTATCCTGTATGATTACAAAACTAAGTTTCCAATCCCATAATAAAGTTAGTATGAGTAAAAACAGCACAGTGAGAAATGTGAGGGAAGATGAATTTCTCCTCCATTTGACAAAGGTAAAAATTCCCTACAGAAGGAGCAACTTGGAGATGGTTGTGGGGAGGGAAAAGGGTGAGCCTTGCCTTATCATCCTGTCCTGTCTCTCACTTCTCTCCAAGCAAGAGTCAAGACAGAGCCATTAATCAGAGGCCAAGGAGGATGGCCAGGTCTACTGATAAGCATTCAAAAGGGTAGGGTCCTGCTTCAAAGATAATGGCCAGACATACTTTCCAGCATCCGTCCTACGCTCTTTAGAAAATGAAACTGTCAGAGAGCTGACTGGGACTTTAAGGGATATTTATGGCTGGAGAAGCAGCAAACATCATGCAACAAGACAATGTGATAACCAGTTTATCTCTCAGGGAAAGACAGAAATGAGAAAGAGATACAGTGAGCCATTAAAATAGGCTCATTAAAGTCTATTAAGTAAGGGTTCGACCCCAGAATGGCAATTCTCATAGCACTGCTCCTCTTAGAAATGGCTGCGGACGATGCTAAATGAGAAACTCCGCCCAGTAGGCGGACCCCGTGGCAACAACCATATTGGTTGAAGGAGGAACTTAGTTTATGGTAGATAAGACAACAAAAAGGTAGGGATTTCTGTCTCTGCTCATTGAAGTCTTGTGGCCTCTGCATGTCACTTCCTCTTTCTCCTTTCTTCCAATGGGACTCTTATTTTGACACTTCTCTCTTACTTCAGACTTGTATGCTAAAGGAAGCAAATAGTTATATTTGCCATCATAAAAACCTAAAGTTTGCAAAATCTTTCTAAGTTCTAACTAGTTAGAGAGAGAAAGAGCTCTAAAGACCATGTAAAGACCCTGAATTTGGGGATGAAGGCATCTTCTGGAAGTGGGCTTGGAAGAAATAATTTTATCTACAAGCAGTGTAGCTGCATTTTATTAGATGGGAGCATTTTGGGAGTTTAATGTTAAGTATTTGTAAATACGCCAGGAGGATCAAAGACTAGGTTGTACACAGTGCATAAGTGTTCTTTCTTCTGAGAATTGGAAATTACTTCTTTTGATCACCACAGATATGGGCACAAGTCCAAATGGAGTCCTCTAATATTATCCTACATCTCTGGGATTATTTCAGGACCAATTTGAGTCTTTATTTTGGGGATTTTCTGCTACAATCATTGAGAAATTTTCTTTTCCTATTCTCAGGAGTCTTGGGGCTTCAAGGATGAATCCCTAGACCATGTGATAACCAATTTATCTTTCAGGGAGAGACAGAAATGAGAAAGAGATACAGTGAGCCAAACATTCAGTTTCCAATTCTGGTATTTGATACTTCTTAGAACTTTTTTAGTTCATGTGGCTCATCCTATAATTATGTGAACCAAGCAAGTAGTTTTCCAATTAATTCTCTCTTTCATTACATTTGTCACTTCCAGATGAAGTAGTCTGGAAAGGTACCCTCATATTTTCTATGGCGTCATTAAACGTTAGTGTAACATAATGGTTTTTTTTTTTTTTTAACTAACAGAAAGATTTAACCCAAATTTGTAACTCACTGAACAATGTAATTAAAGGAAAGCATCATAAAAGGAAGAATTTATAGAACTCTTATTAACAGTTTTCCAATTTAAACATTTATTTCCTTACAAACATTAGGGCTCAGTGAGATATCCTAAATTCACTCAGATAATAAATATTATATGGCTAAAGGATGGTCAAGGGGCTTTCCTGGTGATCCAGTGGTTAGGACTCCATGCTCCCAATGCAGGAGACACAAGTTTGATCCCTTGTCAGAGAACTAAGATCCCACATGCTGCATGGCATGGCCAATAAACAAATAAATAAAACTAAAAAGACAAAACATTAAAAAAAAAAAAAAAGAGCCTGAAAAAAAAGGCAGTCCAGCAAAGTGGTTAAAATGCAGGGCTTCACTGCAGACTAGCTCTGGGCTGGACCCATATTCTAGCATCTACTTATGTGATGGCTTTGAACAACTTAATTATTCTCTCTCAGCTTAATTTTTCCCATCTTTAAAATTAGCCTGCTACTGTGAATGTTGCTGGGGCTTCCGTGGTGGCTCAGTGGGAAAAAGTCTGCCTACCAATGCGAGAGACACAGAAATGAGGGTTTGATCCCTGGATCTGGAAGATCCCCTGGAGTAGGAAATGGCTACAATATTCTTGCCTGGAAAATTCCATGGACCCAAGAACCTGGTGGGCTACAGTCCTCAGGGTCACAAAGAGTTGGACAGGACTGAGCAACTGAGCATGCACACATAAATGAATATCACAAGGATTATCTGAGTAACGTGAGCAGTATCTTTAGCATCACTGTCACGCATGGTTCAAGACGAGTAACAGTATCCTCAGTGAGACTCTGTCATGTCTTGAGATGTTGCACACACAGATTCCCCCACACATCAGCAACTACACAACGTTGGAAACATTCTTTCCCACAATACTCTCTTATCATTATTCCAAGTTTGAAAACATCACAGTGCTAATCAATAACAGAGCCTCTGCAAGCCCTCAGTGAAGGGCTGAGGGCTATGGGGCATTGCAGGATGCTGGAGGGAAAACAATGGCCCAAAGCAAAGTATAGAGGCACAAATAATTTAGACACCCAAGTGCTTGCTTTTGGATGTGTTCTCCCTCCTTTTCCATTTCACATGTGACCAGCAGAACACATTATGCAAAACTCAATTAAGATAAGCTTGTCTTTAAAAAATAAACACACATTCAATTTATACCATTTCTTAGAATTAGTTTAGTAGGGAAAAAATTTTCATAATACTATTAAATTTCCTGTTCAACTTTCAGCCTGAGAACAAGAGATCCTGGCAATAATTGCTTTTTTAATGACTTGCTGCAACTCAGGGTAAACTCTGCTGGTAAACCAATTATAGTCTTGCAGGGGAAGTACCTTATGATGAGCTTTTTGGACAGAGCCAAAATATCATTTTAAGCTCTCTGCCCGTTTCCATGAAAGCGTTTCAGTCTTCTGTTTCTGACATTTATCTAGGAAGTCCATTTGGGGAAATTATCGTTTTCCTTTGAAAAGCTAAGAAGGCAAATTTTAAGACAAGAGGGCCATGTAACTGTGCTTCAACTGGGTTTGGAGAACTCATTTACCAGCAAGTCGCACCCCTGCCTCACACTGTGTATCTGCTTCATCTCACTCTGTAAACCTGCTTGTTTCATTTCTCTGCACATGCTCTGGTAGCTCAGTGGTTAAGAATCCACCTGCCAATGCAGGAGACGTGGGTTTGATCCTGGGTCCAGAAGATCCCCTAGAGAAGGAAACGGCAACCCACTCCAGTATGCTTGCCTAGGAAATCCCATGGACAGAGGAGCCTGGCAGGTGATAGTCCAAGGGGTCACAAAGAGCCGGTCACTACTGAGTGACTAACACTTTCACTTTCATCAAGTCACTTAGCTGATGAGTATGTAGATTTGATTTCAGGTTTGTCTGTCTGACTATGAAATTTATAATTCCTATTAAATTAGTGGTTTTCAAAGTTCACTTTATAGTTGGTTGGATTTTAAAAGATTTATTTTTAATGGATAAACAAAAAAGTAAATTGAAGTTTATGTATATTTAATATGCAGACTGACACTGAACCTTTGGCTTGATTCATATGTCAAATGATAACAGTATCATAGAGATAGGGGAAAACTCTTCTACTTGGTGAATTTGAAAGTTGCACCCACCAAGGAATTTCTTAGTGGTTCAGTGGTTAGGACTCAGGGCTTTCACTGCTGAGGCCCAGATTCAATCCCTGTTCAAGGAACTAAGAGCCCACAAGCCATTTAGTGTAGCCAGAAAAAAAAAAAAAAAAAAAGAAGTTGAACACATTCATTAATTTACTTACAGGTTATTCCAATGCATTTCATTTTGTGTGCCTACAAAGAGGATTCACAGATTATATGTAGTTCTGAGTAACCTAACTACAACACAAATAAATGATGTAAAAAAATCCTGCAAAGAAATCACAATTTGAACATAATAATAATGATGCCTAAAAAGGAACCAAAGGCTCAATTATTAGAAATATGGATTGAAGAGCCACTGTTCTTAATAATAAATCTTGCTTCAAACATACAGTGAGCCTTGATGTCAGCTAATGAGAGTATAAAGCCATCACAATTAGAAAGACATTTAACATCTAAGTGTGCAGAACACTGCTAATGATAATATCCCTCAGTGAAGAAAAAGTTCTCCCTGTACTAGAAAAAAATAAAGTAAAAGGACATTATTCTTAAAACATCATTTATTCATATTTATATCATCATTTCTGTTTATATTTAGGGGCGTTATTATAGCATATTAGGTTGAACTATATGAGATGGCAACTTTTCATAGGCCAAATAAGTTGAGCATTGGTAATTTCATGCTGTTCAGCTTATAAGTGTGTGTATATGTGTTGTGCATAGCCGTTGTTGCATATGATTTGGAGTAAATAAATATGCATCTACTGAGAAAACTAATAGAATTAAATTTTTTTATATTGAAGCATAATTGATTAAAAATATTGTGCTAGTTTCATGTATACAGCAGATTGATTCAGTTACACATATACATGCATCTATTCCTTTACAAGGAAGCAATTTTAATCATTGGTTAATTTTAATCATTTATATATGAAGGTGATGCCATCCAGCCGTCTCATCCTCTGTCGTCCCCTTCTCCTCCTGCCCCCAATCCCTCCCAGCATCAGAGTCTTTTCCAATGAGTCAACTCTTCTCAAGAGGTGGCCAAAGTACTGGAATTTCAGCTTTAGCATCATTCCTTCCAAAGAAATCCCAGGGCTGATCTTTAGAATGGACTGGTTGGATCTCCTTGCAGTCCAAGGGACTCTCAAGAGTCCTCTCCAACACCACAGTTCAAAAGCATCAATTCTTTGGCGCTCAGCTTTCTTCACAGTCCAACTCTCACATCCATACATGACCACTGGAAAAACGATGTCATCACCGACTCAATGGACATGAGTTTGAGTGAACTCTGGGAATTCATGATGGACAGGGAGGCATGGCGTGCTGCGATTCATGGGGTCACAAAGAGTCAGACACGACTGAGTGACTGAACTGATAGACTGACTGAAGATGAATAAATTCTTACTTGGATTCTTGACTACAATATAACTTACAATTAGTGAAAAGGCTCACCTTTTGTCCTTGGCTGAATTTTTTTCCCTTAATACTTTTGTGTGTCTGGATTACTTTGTCTTATTATTAAAAGTATAGTTAAATAATTTCTGTGCTTTTCCAAATCCTTCATGAGAAACACTGATGAATTATTGAGTGATCTTGCCCAACTTCTGCCTGTTATCCTTGCTTGAAATAAATCCAAATGCTTTGCCCATATTATCCTAATCAGCAGCCACTTAATCCCTTGTCAACTAGCAGAATGATTCATAGGAGCACAGAAGAATTACCCAACTGCTCAGGTTTCCTCAGAAGACCCTGACCTTCCCTGAGACAGAAACATCACCTGTAAGAATTATAAGCATTGTTATTTCACAGGAAGATTTATATAAAAGATGTGGTCATTTGTCCAGCATTTTTAGAGCTCCACTTAGACTAGCTTGGGAAAGAAGCTCCAGTAACTGACAAATCCAAATTTTCAAATGGTTTTTATTGTATACTCTCTCATTTAACCCACACAGCCTCTTCATAAAGGACGTTGTTCAGTGTTATTATTATAGAAATTCCCATTTGGAAATAGAAAAACTGAGGAGCCAGAGAAGCCAAGTATTTTTTTGTTTGTTTGTCTAGTATCTTAAACAATGTTACACGGCAAGAAACTGTCAGAAGCAGAACCCTCAATTAACCTTAGACTCCTTCTTTTCACTATGTTTAAAACTACATGAAGAATGTGTCTAAAATTAGCCCCTCAAAGGGAATATGTATATATATGTGTGTATGTGTGTGTGTGTGTAAGCTTTTATATATAGAATGGGTAAACAAGATTTTTATTGTACAGCACAGAGAACTATATTCAACATCTTATGATTAAACCATAATAGAAAAAAGATGTATATTAAAAAAGAACATATATATATATATCACATATATATGTATATATATCACACATATATATATACATATAACTGAGTCACTTTGCTGTATAGCAGCAGAAATTAACACAACATTGTAAATCAACTGTACTTCAATAAAAATAAATTTTAAAAAGCAATAAAGAACAGACTTTTGGATTCTGTGGGAGAAGGCGAGAGTGGGATGATTTGAGAGAATAGCATTGAAACATGTATATTACCATATGTGAAATAGATTGCCAGTCCACCTTCGATGCATGAGACAGGGGATGCTCAGGGCTGGTGCACTGGGATAACCATGAAGGATGGGATGCGGAGGGAGGTGGGAGAGGGTTCAGGATGGGGAACACATGTACCCCCACCGCTGATTCATATCAGTGTATGGCAAAAACCACTACAATATTGTAAAGTAATTATCCTCCAATTAAAATAAATAAAATTTTTAAAAAGCAATTTATATATTTATATCTTAACCATATATTTATATCTTCAAAAAGCCACTATTTTACCCTTTAATAGCCTTGAGAAATAGGAAACAGGTTTTAATAACAGTTTTTCCTTTTATTCCTTTCTGCCATTATTTGAAAGTGATGAGAGTCATGGAAAGATGAATGCACTGATGGCATGAGTTATACACCCCTCGAAGGCAGAAGCAGCTTCTTGCCAGTCAAGTGTTTGCCTTTTCCATGAATGTCTGTGTTCTTTCCTTCCCAGGTATTAGGATTACAGATACACAAGAGATCCTGACTGCTCCAGAGGGAACAGTGTGTCTAAGGTGAAAATAGATGATCTAGTTCATTTTTTTTTTCATTCAGCATTTACTTATCGATAATATTTCCTGGGACAGGCAATGTGCTAAAAGCTATGAGTGCAAAGATAAACAGGACATCTCTGCCCCTTGAAGAGATCTCGGTCTAGTGGAGGAAACAGGGACATAAACAGACAAAATGGAGTGTGTTCTTGCCTGCAGAACCCGAGGGACGGGGGAGCCTGGTGGGCTGCCGTCTATGGGGTCGCACAGAGTCGGACACGACTGAAGCGACTTAGCAGCAGCAGCAGCAGCAGCATGGAATCCAAACTGCTGAGAGAAGAAAAGCATCTTCTGGGATGTGCAGAAGATTTTCCAGAAGATATGAAGCCCAAAGAGAAACTACTGTCAGTCCATTCCTTTATTTAACATGTATTTATTATTGGGCATTAAGATAGGCCCTGGACATGCATCTGTTAGTAACAAAGCCATGGTCCCATTCTCATGGATTCACATGCTACAAAGCTGTACTTGCATTTCTGAACATTTATTCTACAGAACTAAAGATGTATGCTCACAGAAGCCTATGCATAAGCTCACGGAAGCCTATGCATAAGCTCACGGAAGCCTATGCATAAGTGCCTTATCAGTTTATTCATTACAGTCCAAAACTGGAAGCAACTCTGATGCTCTCCAATGGGGGTTAAGCAAACTGCAGTCCATGCACATCGTGGAATATTACACAGCAGCACACAAGAATGGGCTATTGATATACACAAAAGCCTTGATGAATCTCCAGAGAATTATGCTAAGTGAAAAAGGCCAGTCTCAAAAGGTTATGCTCTATTTGATTCCATTGATGTGGCAATTTTTAAATGAAATTACAGGGAGGGAGAACAGGTTAGCGGCTGTGGGGGTGGGGAGAGTGGCAGTGGGTGCGGCTTCAAAAGGGCAGCTAGAGGGATTCTCCTGGTGACGGCTGTTCTGTGTCTTCACTGTGATGGTGGATACACAACCTACGCAGGTGTTCAAATGACACAGAACGAAATTAACACCTCCCTGACAGCTCAGCAGTAAAGAACCTGCTTGCCAATGCAGGAGACAGAGGACACACAAGTTTGATCCCTGGGTCAGGAAGATCTCCTGGAGTATGAAATGGCAACCCAGTCCACTACTCTTGCCTGGAGAATCCCGTGGATAGAGGAGTCTGGTGGGCTACAGTTCATGGGGTTGCAGAGTCTGACACCACTGAGCAGACATGCATACAGATATGACTGGGTAGATCTGAATGTTATTAGAGATAAAAATCAAGGTCAATATCCTGTTTGTGATATTCCACTCTAGTTTTGCAAGATGTCCTTCAGAGAAACTAGAAGGGTACCTGGGGATCTTTCTGCATTATGGCTTCCAACTGCATGTAAGTTTGCAATTATCTCAAAGCTTAAAAAAAATTTTTGATTAAAACAATTGATGAGGAGAAGCAACAGAACTATTCCAGTTTCAGCTGGCGCCTGTCCTGAGCTGACATTTCAAGCTCGTCTACGTCTATGAGGCTGCCATCCTCTGAGCATATCTGCCTCCTGCTGATCCTGAGAAACACTAAGCCCGGAGAAATGTTTTGCCCGAGGCAGAGATGGCAGCCCTAAAGCCAAGTCTACTGCAGAGTTATTTCCCTGCAGCCAGAATTCTGTCCAAGGTCCTCAGCACTTGTGGATGACTCCAACCTCACCGCACTGCAGGACTGAAGGTTGATGAACACACCCATCCATCGCACTTGCAGTAACTTCCTTTACACGAGTGGAGAAACTGACCAGAAACAGGTTTCCCACTCAGAAATGGCAATGGCGTGTCCTGTTCACTCTTGATTTTCAATCACAGAGACCAGGCTGGACTCTGTGAATTTCTCCACTGAGGTTCATATCCCCTGTTCTCTCTGTGGCTAGTGTTACTGTTGATAAACAGTCTGAGTTTGGAGTTAGCTGCATCTTAGGTGGCCAGGGACTAAGCCCTGTCCCCATCTCTGGTTACTTTGTGACATCAGAGCCGTCTCTGGCTGATACTGACTCAGCATTTTGGGCTACGTGGGCTGCTATCCTCTCCCCTCCTCATTATTGTGGTTTAGTTGCTCAGTCGTGTCCGATTCTTTTGCGACCCGATGGACTCTAACCCACCAGACTCCTATGTCCTTGGGATTTCCCAGGCAAAAATACTGGAGTGGGTTGCCACTTCTTTCTCCAGGGGGTCTTTCAAACCCAGGGATCGAACCTGTATCTCCTTCATTGAAAGGCAGATCCTTTACCACTGAGCCACCAGGGAAGCCCCTTTTCTTTCGTTACCATCCCCTGTACTCATTCCCAAAGCAACCTTCTTGGCCAAAGGCAATGACTTCCCTCATCAGTTCGAGGTGGTACCCTAATGGAGCACGTGGCTGCATTTCTCTTTCCTGCCATTACTGGAAACCAAAGACTGGCTGTACGAAGGTGACTGCAGGTGAGGCACACGTCTTGGCTCCAGCACTGCAGGAGGAGACGAGGTGGAGTTTCTATATGGAGAAGAGTAAGTGATATGTCTCCACAACGAGTGATAAAGACTGCAAGATCCAGAGGTGAGAGGAAGAGTCACATGAAGTCATGTTTCTGACCCCTTTCCTGTTTAACCATCTTTCTGAAGCTCCTTTGAGTTGAAGTGCTCAGAGAATGTCACTACCTGAAATGGTTAATCCTTCTCAATTCCATTTAGTTCAATCTTGGAAACATTTATAGCAAAAGCTCTCCTAAACTTGCTCTCCGTAGCCTCCTGTCTGGTTAGCCAATATAATCCCTTTGCCTGTAAAACATTCTTGACTGAAGCTGTCAGCAGAAAGAGCTCTCGCCCACAGCAGGTTTTTATCTAAGATGCTTTATAACTCCCAACTGGTCTGCCATGTGCTGAGAATCTCCTTATTTTTGTGAAAACTGTTTTGCAAACCAAAGACATATTAAGGCAGAATGAAGTAATATCGTTTCTAAGAGAACTACAATGAAAAGTTTGCACCTTGCAAAGACTTCAAGAAATAATGCATATATACTGCTTTAACTTTGCTGGACTACTACATGTGGTCATTACAGCTAGAAAAAAAATGGAAGTGAGACCAAGAACATTTGGAAGGAGTCTGCATTGAGATTGTAGCTCCAGTATTTTAAATTCTCTCTTCCATCTAAAGGAGGGAAAAATGGAAAGAGTAGAAGATACTCCTTGTAGCTTGTTTATGCTGTAAAGGCAAGGCAGAATGCTAGCAGAGAACCTCCAGGAAGCAGCCTTCATCTGCACTGCAGTCAATAAAGATGTGTATATTTACATTAAAGTTTATATTTACATATTTGTATTAATGTGAAATAAAATGTTTAAGCTAGGTGTTCATATTTTTTAAAACTATTTCCCATTTTATTTTTTCCTTTAACCAATGAACCCTTGTGTCCAGTCACTTGCGTTAGATGTTCTAGGTATTTCCTTTATTTTAAAAGCCTCAGTTGCCTCACCTGTGAAATGGTTATAATACATGCCTCATTTAATATGTGCTGGTGACAATTAAAATTATGACATGGATGAATTAGTAAACAATTACTAATTGCCATGCAGTGTTCTAGATGCTGAGGTTCCAAGAGGAGTGGCCACAGTCCCTGCCCCACAAAACTCACACTCTTCTAGGAAGTACAGACCCAACAGAGATCTCAGTAAATATGTTCAATCAACAGCTATTCATTGATCATCTATTATGCATCAATAAAGTACAATAAAAATCGTTATCATGATCAAAATCAACCCTATCCTTGCCATTCTAAATTCTAGAAGCTAAATTCTAGTGGAGGAATCAGCTCTTTCACAGTTAGAACCTATATAGTGCAGTACAGAGGCACTTCCTATCTCCTGGGGTTGCACAAGTCAAGACTGGTTTCCCTGAGGAGTAAACCTGTAGCAGAGGTTTGGAATTTCCTGGAGAATTACCCAAATGAAGGGTGGGAGGAGGGCCAGTCTGAAGGCATCACCATGGGAGGAAAGACCACTGGCTGGAGGGACCCTTGGATAGAACTCCTCTGGGAGGCACAGGAAACAGAAGGACCCTGTTCGCCTGAGTTTGGGGAGGTGGTGTAACCCAGAAAGGCTTCACAGAGGAGGTGATCCTGGGCTGACTCATGACAAACAGGTAGGTGTCTTCCAATTAAACAAGGTAAGAGGAGCTACCCACCACCACCACCACCCCCACCAAAGCTGCAGGTGCACGAATGTTGGAGCCTGGGTGGATGACAGGCGCGAGGAGAAATGGCCTGGAACTGGGCCTCAGAGCCCAGGACTGGTGTGTCTTGCTCAATGTCTGGGGAGGATTGAGGCTGGTGTCAGGAAGACGACTCTGCTGAGAGTAGGGGAGAAACTGCAGCATGGCCAGACGGAGAGGAGGGGATGAGCCAGGAAGACAGAGTCATGACGCAGAGGACAGACCATCAGGTCCTGGACAGGGGACCTACCTGAGAAAGGAGAGCCTGGACCACTCTGAGTAAGGACAGCACTCCGCAGTCAGCAGGGGTGTCAGACCAGACAGTCTTCTCCTCAGATGGCAGCAGACAAGCTGGCTGTGAGAAAAAGCCAACAGATGTACCTGCGACACAGGAGTAAATAAAATTAACACTGCGAACAGGAATCACTGGAGGCTTCATGGAATGAACGAACAGAACATCAGATGATCCTCCAGCCCTGCAGCATTTTGGGGGGTGGTGATCTGGAGGGTGTGAGCAAAGCCCCAGAGGGAAAGCAGCTTGGGGTGGAGAAAAGCACTCCTCAGTACCATTTCCTTCATCTCGAGCAGTTTCCGATTTATCTCTTCCATGTTCTGCCCCTTTGGCTTAATCTCTGACAAGAGTACTTTGAGCTACTCAATATAAGATTAATCCAGGTGTTATCTAAAGCAGGTCACTAGCATCCTATTTTCCAGATCCCAGGCAATAAATTTCTGAAAGTGCTTTCCAATCCTCCCCATAACTACCTGACGATATTGGTGAAAGAAAAACCGGGGGACTGTTTTGTTTTGTTAATTTATATCCAAAAAGGACAGTGTAGCTGAGGAAATACACAGATTATAAATTTCTGTTTCTTCTGGATCACTGATTTTCAGTGGGGCAGGCAGATTTTTGTCTCCCAGGGACATTTGGCAAGGGTTTCCCAGGTGGCTCCGTGGTAACGAATCCGTCTGCCAAGACAGGAGACACAGGTTCAATCCCTGGGTCAGGAAGATGCCCTGGAAGAGGAAATGGCAATCCACTCCAGTGTTCTTGCCTGGAGAATCCCACGGACTGGGGAACCTGGCAAGGCTACAGGCCATGGGGTTCACAGAGTTGGACATGACTGAGCACGCACACAAGAGACATTTTCAGTTCTCAAAGTTCGCACTGCTGCTGGCATAAGAGGGCAGAGGTCAGGGATGCTGTTAAATATCCTACAATGCACAGAACAGCCCTGCAACAGAGAACTGGTTATCCAGCCAAAAAATTATTAATAGTGCTGAGGTTAAGGAACCCTGCTTCAGACTATGAGAGAAACCTCAAGATTGTTCATTTCACATTTCTATTTGCAGGTGTGATACATAAAGTCGCAAAATATGAAATGACTTGCATACAGTCAATAGCAAATGGGGCTGGGGCCCAGATCATAGACCAATGTTTTCCTCTTAACGTACCAGAACTCACAGCTTTTGTATGCTTTTGTATCAAATGGCCAGTGTATTTTAATGCTACCAGCTTTTGATCTGGACACCAAGAGAGAAGATATATTTATCAGTGCTGACCTCCCAGGAGGGAAGATAGTTTGAGCTCAGGCTGATTCTGGAAGGGCAGGAGGGAGTCGTTCCGACCCCCCAGCCCCCTGTCCCCGGCCCATCTCTCAGGCTGAGTGATGTCACTGGAGTCCCAGGTAGAGCTCGCAGGCCTGGGTGGACAGTGACTAATTCATGGTCCTGACACAGTTTAATCATGAAGAAAGGATGAGTCATACACTTCTGTTTCCCTTCAGGAGAAAAGGGGCTTGTCCAAAGCATGCACATTTTATGACAGTTTAATAAATGTAAGCAGAGGCAGAAGCGGACAAATATGTGAAAATGAGGACTCAAGACCCAAGAGCCCGCAGCTCCCCCAGCCCCTCTTGGGTTGCAGAATGGGACACATTCCTCCTGCATTTGCAGGGCGGTGGGAGGCGATGGGAAGTTTCTGGGGGAGGTGAGGGCACCTGGCCCCTGGCCTCGGTTGTGTCACTTTCTGATCACGTCACAGTGAGCAAGACATTTTAGTTCTCAAGGCTCAGTCTCTCCAACCACCAAATGATGAAACCAGAATAACAGACCCTCAGTGTTTGAGTTTCTGGCTGAGATCATCAGGTTTGAGTTGCCTCATTTCCAAGGTGAAGACACTGAAGCTCAGAGAAGTCAAATTTTCTCTCACAGGTCACAAAACCAGTGCAGGATCAAGAGGCATGGTCTCAGGTCCCTGATAACCCAAGGTCCATTTTGGTTACATCTTAATTCCTGGGAGCGGCTTTCAAAATGTTTTTGTGTTAGCAGAACACACTTGAAGCCTGCCGAGTAGTCCGGCCGCAGTGGCTTGGCCCTGTTATCCAGCCATGTCTTTGCCCATCCATTGTCTCTGCAGCTTAACCAAAGGCTCCTAGTCTCTTGACTAGCTTCCTCCTGCCTAGCTTCCTCATGCCTGTACCGCAGGTATGGTCACCTTCTTTAAAGTCATGAATCACAGGAGGGTGGATCCTTCTTGTATCAGCTGCTTTCTGAGGACTGGATGGGAGTCCGTTGTGGACATAGTTGTAAGAACAATCACTCGAGCAGGAAAATGCTCAATGGATACTAAAGGAAGTCGAATATTTGGTTATGACTGAGTCATGAGACCCCAGAGAGTGACTTGTTCAGAGAAATGAGGTTTCTAAACCCGGAATCGGAAGCAGGTAGAAACCAGGAGAGTCAGATGGAGGACGTGCTCCTTAGCCACCCTCCAGTGTTGTTCTGTCCCAGTGAGCCCAGGACTTGCCCAGTCATAAGTGCGCTTGGATAGCAGAGAGGTGGAAGCAGAAGGCACTTGTGCCCTGGGGGTAGGTTTTGTGCTCCTACGATGAGACAAGACGCCTAAAATTGGTCTGTATCTCTGGAACCAGAGAATACTAAGAAAATCTAATAACATCTCCAGAGTCATTGAACTGCCCTGCTTGTGGGGTAAATAGCAGCAAAATCTTTTGAAATGCCTAAGCCTGAGGCTGCTGGGTCGTTCGGTCACATCACGTGTTACTTCAGAAACATCCCCAAATTTGGGGAGAGAAGAGACCATGCACAGGAAGGCCCTTGGGGAGAAAATACAGCCAAATGTGTTGTCAGAATGGTTTTATCAGCAAGCTGAGATATAATATTTCACTGGATACGGCCGGTTTGAACTTCAAACTTTTTCCCCTGCTCACAGTTTTTTGTTTCCAATTGGATGTACACTATGAACAATTCAAATACTTTCTGGCAAATGCTTGACCTTGGAAAAATAGTGTAACCCTTAATTATGCTGAGAAGGTGGAGCAGGGTGGGGGGTGGCGCCTGCAGGGTCTCTGAGCTCCTGTTTAACTCCAGTGTTTCATGATTAGTCAGAGGAATATATAAATACTGATTGACTCAATAATGACTTAGGAATTATCAGACTGCAGCAGTTAAAAGTCAGTAGAGACATGTCCTCTGGAAGAACCAGGATCACATTTCGTTTTTCTCAATTAAAAAGAATTCTGTGAGATGATTTGGGAGAATGGCATTGAAACATGTATAATATCATGTAAGAATCGAATTGCCAGTCTATGTCCGATGCAGGATACGGCACGTTTGGGGCTGGTACACGGAGATGACCCAGAGAGATGTTGTGGGGAGTGGGGGTGGGAGAGGGGTTCATGTTTGGGAACGCATGTACACCCGTGGTGGATTCATGTCAATGTATGGCAAAACCAATACAGAATTGTAAAGTAAAATAAAAAATAAATTAATTAATTAATTTTAAAAAAACAAACAAACAAAAAAAAAGAATTCTGGCTTAATTTTGGCAACTTTTTCAAAAGAAGTGTGAAAATAATGTACTGGTTTCATCTTTCTTTTTTCTCTCACTCCCTTTCACATTCAATACACAAACATCCAAAGTGCGTCTTTCATGTGGCAACACAGTTCTGCTATAATGGGGTTCAAGTTCCCAACTGTGTACAGAGTCCAAGGTTCCCAAACTTTGAATATTATCGTAAACACAGTCAGAGGCTCGCAACACCCCAGAAACACATAGCAAACAGGTCCTCAGATCTTCTCTGGAGGGAATACTCTCCATTCAGTTCATTCAGGATTCACAGAGATGGAATCAAAACGAATGAGCACAAAATTAAAATTATAAAACATGAGAGGATCTAGCCAGTGAGAGTGACAGTAGCAGAAATATGCAGCAAACACGTAAGCAAGATATTTAGGCTCCCTAGAAGCTAAGACAATATTATTGACATAGATAAAACATGAATACATTTAAATTTTTAAACTATGAATGAGTGACTTAACAAGTGAGGGGCTTCCCCAGGTGGCACTAATGGTAAAGAGCCTTCCTGCCAGTGCAAGAGACGCAGTTTCGATCCCTGGGTCAGGAAGATCCCCTGGAGGAGGGCATGGCAACACACTCCAGTATTCTCGCCTGGAGGATCAGGACAGAGGAGCCTGGCGGGCTACAGCCCTTGGGGTCACAACTGAGCACATACACACACACAAACACACACAGTGAAGAAATCATTAGGAAACTAGAACATAGAATTGCATGTATTCACCCAAAATGCAACACAGAAAAGTAACCTAGGGAAAATACAAAAGAGAGATCAACAAATAGAGAAACTAAAATGAGCAAATCTGACATAGGACTCACAGGAATCCAAGAAGGAGCAGGGGTAGGGGAGGGATTAAAGGAAACGGGGAGGGAGTTCTCATGGTTGTGAATTTCCAAACTGATGAAAGGGAAAAAGGTATAATTCAAGAAGCACATCAGGTCCCATGTAGGGAGTATTAATGTGATTTCATGTATATCCACAGACTTGTTTTATAGGAATTATATCAAGTCTGGCTGAAGGCAGAGAACATACATTCTTCTGTAGAACACTTGGATGTTCACAACATATGGTGAATTTTCTCACAGACTTTTTTCCTATGCACTGCTTTATATATACATAAAAGTATATATGTGTGTGTGTGTGTCTTTGTGTGTGTGTGTGTTAGTCACTCAGTCGCGTCCAACTCTTTCATGACCCCATGGACTGTAGCCTGCCAGGCTCCTCTGTCCATGGAATTTCCCAGGCAAGAATACTGGAGTGAGTCGCCCTGTCCTTCTCCAGGGGATCTTCCTGACTCAGGGATCAAGCCCAGGTCTCCTGCATTGCAGGCAGATTCTTTACCTTTACTGCTGAGCCACCAGGGAAGCCCAAAAGTATATATCTAAGTATATATAAAGTATGCTGCTGCTAAGTCGCTTCAGTCGTGTCCAACTCTGAGACCCCATAGATGGCAGCCCATCAGGCTCCCCCGTCCCTGGGATTCGCCAGGCAAGAACACTGGAGTGGGTTGCCATTTCCTTCTCCCATGCATGAAAGTGAAGAGTGAAAGTGAAGTCGCTCAGTTGTGTCCGACTCTTAGCGACCCCATGGACTGCAGCCTACCAGGCTCCTCCATCCATGGGATTTTCCAGGCAAGAGTACTGGAGTGGGGTGCCATTGCCTTCTCCGATATATAAAGTATATATACCTATAGCATTTAAAATGCTATAGGTATAAGTTCAGATGATGCTTTCTTCTTTGAATGTTTTAAGTCATGCCCTACTTTTGCCTTTAAAAATACCCTAAGATTTCCTTTAAACTCTGTCCTTCAATTTCAGCTTGCCCTTTGCCCTTCTACTCTCGGCTGCCTGCCCTACTTGCCTGAGTAAAACAATATTCCTTCAGAAGGAAATGATTCTCATTTTTGTCATAATGCATTATTTGTTCTCAGGAGTGGAGGAATTCTGTCTAGGAAGTCAGCCAGCCAGGCTGTCAAGGGCTCTGTCCCAAAGACCCTTCTGCATTTTCATGAAAGATTTATTTCATCCGTGTCCTATTTTCCACTTGTGTTTCTCCCTGCTGCTTGCATGTCCCTTTGCCTGAGCAGAGGGCTCAGACACAAATTACCCACAATCAGCTCTTGTCATTCAGGCCATGATAAAGAGAATAATGCTAACAGCGTATAACATACAGTTCAGTGTATTCTTATGGAACAATTCACATGTTTATTACCACACTAGGTTTCCAAAAGCTCTGTAAGAATACCTCAATAAAGCTGTAAAAATGATGTCACTCAGTTGCCACAAAAAGCTGGCTTCTAAAAAAGGCTGTATAAAAGTCAGAGAAAATAGTATTACCCATCATTAAAGTATTAAACACATACACATGACCATATATAAAACAGATAACCAGCAAGGACTTATTGTAGAGCATAGGGAACTATTCTCAATAGTTTGTAATACCCTATAAGGGAAAATAATCTGAAAAGAATACTGGAGTAGTTTGCCAGTAGATTTCCTCCTCCAGGGAATCTTCCTAACCCAGGGACTGAATCCAGTTCTCCTGCATTGCAAGTGAATTCTTCACCAGCTGAGCCACCAGGGAAGCCGCATGGAGAGGTAATCTTGAAGCAAATCCAGAACTGATCTTGCCATCAGCAAACCAGCCTAAAGGTCTACTGCTTGTGATCCACGTGGCCCTGGAAGTATCAGTATTAATATCTTTGTAAACCTCGGTCTTCCTCATCTTCAAAACAGGACTTCGAACCATAACTAAGTCATAGAACTGTTGTGGAAATGAAATAAGATAATATGTGATAGAAACAAAAATCAGTAGGAAAACAGCAAAATGCATTCCGCAAAATAAGCTTTTCAGAATGCTTTATTTACTATGTTTGGGAAATGCCTACATATGATCCTGTAGAAGTAATCACAAATAAACCTGGTTAAGCTGTTGTTTTCTCTTCTATTTGACCACAGAGATTCTCCCAAAGACACTGTTATTAACATCCATAAAACAATCATTTGGTGTAACATGTTTTGCAGAACATTCTTCCATAGCTTTAAACTGATGCTATGTTAATTCTTTGCTTTCTCAGCTGGAGATCACAGACCACTCCTATACACACTGACCCTCCAAGTCCCCCGAACCCTCTGCCCTTCTATCCTGCAGGCTGCCTGAGGTGAAGGGGCAGAATCCCCTCCCATCCCCCCATGGATTCTGACAGTTATACACAGTCAATCGTAAGTCCATATTATGCAAAAGGGGTAGTCCATTGAGGAATTCCCAGCAGCTCTCATCACCTTAACAGACAGAATGGAGGTGGCATTGGAAGTACAAAGGGTGGCGGAAGGAAGACATGAAGCTTAGTGAGACGTGCCATTGGATGCCCATTTGCATCATGGTACGGGTGCCCCAAGCTCCAAAGACCTGGATTTCTGAAGGAGGATGCCCAGGTTTCCCAAGAAGAAGGCCAGCAATGTGTGCTGCTCCATCTCCGATTTGAATTGCTCAGTTTATTTAGGGGGAAGATACTGTGTAGGGAGGAGGCAGTAAGGAGTTCTGAAAGGAGCCTGCACTGTGGAGTCAGAGGTATAGGTCGAATGTGGCCTCCAGAACCCACCACTGAGGATCTTGGGTGGCCTGGGCTACCCCTCAGGTTCCTCCTTGACAGGCAGTCATGGGACTGGTTCCAGCAGGCACCACCAGCTCCAGAGGCACGGCAAGGGCACCAAGACAATGACTTATAAAAGTCTAGATGGTTCTCCCGTGGCTCCCTCAAGTTGTTTCAATCCAAGGTAAGTCACGCTGTACTAAAGCTCAGCGAGCATCTCAGGGTACCTGGATTGAATGGGACTAGTGACTCCAGGAGGTACCTAGAGCCAGATGTTTTATTAGCATCCTGCTTAGGACATGGGCGCCCGTGTTCCTTTGGGAAGAAGATCTAGGAAACTCCGTGAGACAGAGTCTCGGGAGAAGAGGAGAATCAGAGAAACAAGAAGGGAAAGTGTTTAGAGGCCAGATATACCTAACCAAGGAATAACAAAGCAAAGCAATCCCACGCATGGGGGAGGAAAAGAAGGATTCCAGGGCAGTGGGTTACCATGTCTGCCATGGTGGATTAATGAGTCAAACTTTCAATTGTTGTTAAGAAAAAGCCCAGATGTGATGTTTATAGTGGCTGAGATTTACTCTTTCTAGGTTGAAAAAGAAGAGTTTGGAATTTTAAAAGGTGAAAAGTAATTTGAGACTCAACTCACATTTAGAGAATCTGATTACATCTCTAGCTTTGATCATAAACACAAAGCCCAGTTTCTAGTTGTGCCTTCTGCTAATTAGAGTTGGAGACTCAGAATGTTGTTGCTTTAACCCTGTGGTTCTTCTGGAACCCGGGTCCCACTGCAGGAGAGGTGACTTAAGGCAAACATACTAGCTCCTTGCTCTACTTCACTTAAAAGATAAGTGATAACATTTTTACTTTTTTTTTCAAGGAGAGTCTTTTTCCTTTTTCCCTGGCCCCTGTTTCTCTGCAGAGCAGAGGAAACGCTCAGCAGAGACCAAACCCTTGAGAGCACGTGTCGGGGTTAATTTCTGCAGAGGCTGACGGCCTTTCATGCGGTTAGCTGGGACCCGCGTCCCCTAAAGATGCAGAAGCAGCAAATGACTTGATTCTTCTTATGCCTGTGACTAGAGTAAATAGAAAATGTTCTGCCGCTGCCTTAAGGAGCATCTGAACTTAGCAGAAGGGAGGTATTTACTGAAAATGAGGACTCGATCTAACAAAGGTACAGAATCCACGAAGGTGACTAGTGGTGGGGGAGGCTCTGCCATGATCCTGCTCTCACACCTAGGGGTGACAGGAGATGGGGTTTCCAGTTTATATCCAGGAGGGACCATCGTCTAGGTGACAGTTCTTTCCTTTCCCAAATGATGGAGCTTCCTGAAAGACAGTGGGTCAGTAGATCCCTCTCTATACCCAAGAGTGGCTCAGTCAGCTGGGAACAGACTGAACAGTTCTGCCTGCAAGGAGTGGGGTCTACAGACCTTGGCACATCTCCCAGGGCTGATCAGGGGAAGGGAAGAGGATTGGTGGACTTGCTCAGAGGTCTGCAGCAGGGGGTCAGTAAGAGGCATACTGATAAAAGACGGAGGCAGTAAATAAAAGACTTGTTTCATATCAAGGATTCTCTGGAAGTAAGCAGGGTAAACCTAACAAATTAAAGAAAGAACATACAAAGTGCAAAGAGTATGAAAAGGAAAGCAGATGATCATGGATTACACTCTACATGAAGTCTGCAGAAAAATGACTGTAGGGAGATGAAAGCAGAAAAGACAGTCAGTCCAGAAAGAAAGTTGAAGGAAAAACTGAGAGTGAGTATACATCATTTGCAACTTTGGACGTTGAGCCCAAATAAGACAATAACTGGACTCCACAAAGAATTTGCCGTCTCTCCCCTTTTGGGTCCAGGATGATTAAATAGCAATTTTTTTCCCTTTCCCCCCTCTTCTCCTCCCTCATACTCACTATACCCTCAGTCTCACAGAGCAGTCTCAACGTCCAAGTAAAGTTATCACAATGTAGACCTAGCCACATTCTCCAATACAGATGGGAACAGGATACTAGAGATCTTTAGGAAGGAAGACTGAAATAAAAACTGAGCAGGTAGATGGGGCTGCTTATCAAATAGAAAATAGTATTGGGACTTCCCCGGAGGTCCAGCCATTAAGACTTCACTTTCCAATGCAGGGAGTGCAGGTTCGATCCCTGGTTGGGGAGCAAAGATCCCGCATGCCTTGAGGGCAAAAAACCAAAACGTAAAACAGAAGCAATGTTGTACCAAATTCAATAAAGACTTTTAAAATGGTCCACATCAAAAAAACCTTTTAAAAAAGAAAAGAAAATAGAATTGAGAAAACATCATAGGTCTTCAGGGGACTGGAAGCAAGAATTAGTGATCAGTGCATAGAAAACTAATAATCACATAAAATGAGAAAATCACTAACTTTTTTATAAAATGAAAAGTTGCATAATAATAGAAACATAATGGTGGCACACTGCAAAACTCAGCAGAGGACACTATTTACACGGTCATATTAGTGTAAACACTAAATATTGGCTTATGTAAATTATTGTGTCATTATTTTGCGGGTTTCAAGTAAAGAGAAGGTTTGGTGCCTCTGAGACAGAGTTAAGAAAACTAAATTCTCTAGTCTAAATGGAAGATGAGAAATACACTTAAATATATGAACATGAAATAACTGTATATACATGTCATTTTTATACACAAAATTAACTGCTAAATTAGACAGCCCAAAGTGTAGAAAGTATAGAGGTGTGGGAGTTGCTAGGTGTTGCAATTGAGGCAAGAGAATGGAAGACTCACAGAACTGCTTACCTTTGATGGTACGGGGAGGGAGGTGGGAAGGGGGTTCAGGATGGGGAACACATGTATACCCATGGTGGACTCATGTTGATGTATGGCAAAATCAGTACAATATTGTAAAGTAATTAACCTCCAATTAAAATAAATAAATTTATATTAAAAAAAAACAAAACAGCAAAACTATGTGCAAGTATTACTTGGAAATAAGAAAAATCAACCATAAAAATACATTCTATAGCAAGAATGTCTTCTTCCTATTTCTATTACTCTTCATAATAGACTTTCCTTCCAGCTGACTAAATCAGCTTTCAAAGCAGAGATCATCATGAAATTCATTCTCTCATCAGCAAATTAATTTCTTCAAGAATTTAATTTTAAAATTAATTTTCCTTTGGAAATATGTGACATTTTCTAGTGTATATCTCATGACCATGAATAGAGTTCCAGATCAGAGAACATTATATTCCTGGAAAACTTCTCTGTGACCAATAGTGTGTGGTTTCCAAAGAATTTGGTACTTTTTTTTGATACAGTAACCATCACATCTATATTCCATATTTCCACCCAGACTCCTCTCCTGGAAGCAAAATTAGTTCATCTAATTGTCCTTAGGGGATTTTCCTAATAACTCAGTTGGTAAAGAATCCATCTGCAATGCAGGAGACCCTGGTTCAATTCCTGGGTTGGGAAGATCCACTGGAGAAGGGATAAGCTACCCACTCCAGTATTCTTGGCATTCCCTTGTGGCTCAGCTGGTAAAGAAACTGCCTGCAATGTGGGAGACCTGGATTCCATCCCTGTGTTGGGAAGATCCCCTGGAGAAGGGGAAGGCTACCCACTTCAGTATTCTGGCTGGAGAATCCCATGGACTGTATGTATATTCGATGGGGTCACAAACAGTAGGATATGATTGAGCAACTTTCACTTCAATAGTCCTTGGTCCTCTCAAACAGGAAATTCCACCAGCATTTAAAACTAAGATGCCCTAAATCACTGCCATATATATATTTCTCTGTGTGTGTGTGTGCACGCGTGCACGCGCTCAGTCGCTCAGTTTTGTCAGACTCTTTTGCCACCCCATGGACTGTAGCCCACCAGACTCCTCTGTCTATGGGATTTTCCAGGCATGAGTACTGGAGTGGGTTGCCATTCCCTACTCCAGGGATCTTCCCAACCCAGGGATTGAACCCATACTCCAATGCGTCTCCAGCATTGGCAAGTCTCATAAAGAGTCAGACACAACTGAGAGACTGAACTGAAAAGTGAAAATGACTCTTTGCAACCCCATGTACTATAATTCTCCAGATTCCTCTGCCCATGGGATTTCCCAGGCAAGAATACAAGAGTGGGTTTTGCCATACCCTTTTCCAGGGGATCTGCCTGACCCAGGAATGGAACCTGGTTCTCCTGCACTGCAGGCAGACTCTTTACTGTCTAAGCCCCCAAGGGAATGCTAATTTCCTGGTATTTCCAGCCCTCTCAGTTCAGTTTAGTAGCTCAGTCATGGCCAACTCTTTACGACCCCACGAAATGCAGCACCCCAGGCCTCCCTGTCCATCACCAACTGCGGGAGTCCACCCAAACTCATGTTCATTGAGTCAGTGATGCCATCCAACCATCTCATCCTCTGTCATCCCCTTCTCCTCCTGCCCTCAACCTTTCCCAGCATCAGGGTCTTTTCAAATGAGTCAACTCTTCTCATGAGGTGGCCAAAGTACTGGAGTTTCAGCTTCAACATCAGTCCTTCCAATGAACACCCAGGACTGATCATCCTTTAGGATGGACTGGATGGATCTCCTTGCAGCCCAAGGGACTCTCAAGAGTCTTCTCCAACACCACAGTTCAAAAGCATCAATTCTTCAGCTCTCAGCCTTCTTCACAGTCCAACTCTCACATCCATACATGACTACTGGAAAAACTGTAGCGTTGACTAGATGGACCTTTGTTGGCAAAGTAATGTCTCTGCTTTTGAATATGCTATCTAGGATAGTCGTAACTTTCCTTCCAAGGACTAAGTGTCTTTTAATTTCATGGCTGCAATCATCATCTGCAGTGATTTTGGAGCCCCCCAAAATAAAGTCTGACACTGTTTCCACTGTTTCCCCATCTATTTCCCATGAAGTGATGAGACTGGATGCTATGATCTTAGTTTTCTGAATGTTGAGCTTTAAGCCAACTTTTTCACTCTCCTTTTTCACTTTCATCAAGAGGCTCTTTAGTTCTTCTTCACTTTCTGCCATAAGGGTGGTATCATCTGCATATCTGAGGTTATTGATATTTCTCACAGCAATCTTGATTCCAGCTTGTGCTTCTTCTAGTCCAGCATTTCTCATGATTTAATCATGATGTCCAGCCCTCTAGACAGATGCAAAGTGGGATCAGGCAGCTAAGGAAATTCAAGAAGGGAAAGGCTGATTCTTCCAGGTGGAAGTCAGGCCAGTGGCAATGAAATGGTCCAAGGACAGGGGCTATGACTGAATACCAACAGCATCCAATACTGATTCAGTCAGGTGTTCTCCAACAGACTTCCTGCAGGAGATCTTAGCTAGTGTAAAGCTTATTAGCAAAGCCTGTGGAAATAATTTCATAATCATTAATAAAAATACACCAAAAAATACCCAACTGTGTCAGGCCCAGTATTTCTGCCTGGGCTCTCCCTCTTAGGAGAATAGAGGTGCTCTTCTCTACAAAATCCCATATGGTATGTAAGAGCAGGATGAGATAACAACAGGACCAATCAGCTGGCTGGCTTTGCAACACCATCAACACCATTTCTACATTTCTTTTACTTCACAAGCTGACAATTTTGTTCTGCCTGTGCTGTAAAATTGTATGTCTTCCAAGTTTCTCTCAGACTTATACTGTTTCCCTCTGCTTTTTTCTCTTTTTTTTCCTCTCTGCCTTGTATCTTGTAAAACGAAGTATTTCGCCAGAGGTAGGGTTAAGGTTAGGAGCTTAGATGGTCAGAAAATTTGAACCCTTCTTGTAAAAATTCAAGAAAATCTTGTCTTTCCCTACCTCTGTGTCCTAAGGAACTTGGTTTCAAATAGTTCAGAGCTTTTTGCTGAAGGCTAGCAAAACAAGGTCAAGGGCCAAATATCTTTGTTCTCCTTCTTTGCTCTGCAAAAGAATGAACTTAAGATTCTGTCAGCCATTGGCAGAGACATGGTTTGTCGTTGTGGACACAGCCATGAATGTGTCACAGACACCACTTTCGGCAACATTTATAACGAGAGATGGACCCAGTGTCTCTGTATCACAGTAAGCTGAGACAATTACACTTAAATAAGGAAACTTTAGCAGAGAATCTTTTTAAATAGCTATATTGAGGTAAGATTGATGTTTTGTTGTACATTTTAATGTATACGACTTCAGTTTCATGATATCTTTTTTTTAATTTTAATTTTTACTTTATTTTACTTTACAATACTGTATTTGTTTTGGCATACATTGACATGCAACCGCCATGGGTGTACATGAGTTCCCAATCCTGAACCCCCCTGCCACCTCCCACCCCATATCATCTCTCTGGATCATCCTCGTGCACCACCCCCAAGCATCCTGTATCCTGCATTGAACATAGACAGGCGATTCGTTTCTTACATGATAGCATACATATTTCAGTACCATTCTCCCAAATCATCCCACCCTCTCCCTCTCCCACAGAGTCAAAAAGTCTGTTCTAAATATCTGTGTCCCTTTTGCTGTCTCGCATACAGGGTTATCATTACCATCTTTCTAAATTCCATATATATGTGTTAGTATACTGTATTGATGTTTTTCTTCCTGGCTTACTTCTCTCTGTATAATCGGCTCCAGTTTCATCCACCTCATTAGAACTGATTCAAATGTATTCTTTTTAATGGCTGAGTAATACTCCATTGTGTATATGTACCACAGCTTTCTTTTCCATTCATCTGCTGATGGACATCTAGGTTGTTTCCATGTCCTGGCTATTATAAACAGTGCTGCGATGAACATTGGGGTACACATGTCTCTTTCAATTCTGGTTTCCTCAGTGTATATGCCCAGCAGTGGGATTGCTGGGTCATAAGGCAGTTCTATTTGCAATTTTTTAAGGAATCTCCACACTGTTCTCCATAGTGGCTGTACTAGTTTGCATTCCCACCAACAGTGTAAGAGGGTTCCCTTCTCTCCACACCCTCTCCAGCATTTATTGCTTGCAGATTTTTGGATTGCAGACATTCTGACTGGTGTGAAGTGGTACCTCATTGTGGTTTTGATTTGCATTTCTCTAATAATGAGTGATGTTGAGCATCTTTTCATGTGTTTGTTAGTCATCCGTATGTCTTCTTTGGAGAAATGTCTATTTAGTTCTTTGGCCCATTTTTTGATTGGGTCGTTTATTTTTCTGGAATTGAGCTGCATATGTTGCTTATATATTTTTGAGATTAGTTGTTTGTCAGTTGCTTCATTTGCTATTATTTTCTCCCATTCGGAAGGCTGTCTTTTCACGTTGCTTATATTTTCCTTTGTTGTGCAGAAGCTTTTAATTTTAATTAGGTCCCATTTGTTTATTTTTGCTTTTATTTCCAGAATTCTTGGAGGTGGATCATAGAGGATCCTGCTGTGGTTTATGTCGGAGAGTGTTTTGCCTATGTTCTCCTCTAGGAGTTTTATAGTTTCTGGTCTTACATTTAGATCTTTAATCCATTTTGAGTTTATCTTTGTGTGCGGTGTTAGAAAGTGATCTAGTTTCATTCTTTTACAAGTGGTTGACCAGTTTTCCCAGCACCACTGGTTAAAAAGATTGTCTTTAATCCATTGTATATTCTTGCCTCCTTTGTAGAAGATAAGGTGTCCATAGGTGTGTGGATTTATCTCTGGGCTTTCTATTTTGTTCCATTGATCTTTATTTCTGTCTTTGTGCCAGTACCATACTGTCTTGCTGACTGTGTCTTTGTAGTAGAGCCTGAAGTCAGGCAGGTTGATTCCTCCAGTTCCCTTCTTCTTTCTCGAGATTGCTTTGGCTAGTCGAGGTTTTTTGTATTTCCATACAAATTGTGAAATTATTTGTTCTAGCTCTGTGAAAAATACTGCTGGTAGCTTGATAGGTATTGCATTGAATCTATAGATTGCTTTGGGTAGTATACTCATTTTCACTATGTTGATTCTTCCAATCCACGAACATGGTACATTTCTCCATCTATTAGTGTCCTCTTTGATTTCTTTCATCAGTGTTTTATAGTTTTCTATATATAGGTCTTTAGTTTCTTTAGGTAGATATATTCCTAAGTATTTTATTCTTTTCGTTGCAATGGTGAATGGAATTGTTTCCTTAATTTCTTTTTCTACTTTCTCATTATTAGTGTATAGGAATGCAAGGGATTTCTGTGTGTTGATCTTATATCCTGACACTTTATTATATTCATTGATTAGCTCTAGTAATTTTCTGGTGGAGTCTTTAGGGTTTTCTATGTAGAGGATCATGTCATCTGCAAACAGTGAGAGTTTTACTTCTTCTTTTCCAATTTGGGTTCCTTTTATTTCTTTTTCTTCTCTGATTGCTGTGGCCAAAGCTTCCAGAACTATGTTGAATAGTAGCAGTGAGAGTGGGCACCCTTGTCTTGTTCCTGACTTTAGGGGAAATGCTTTCAATTTTTCACCATTGAGGATAATGTTTGCTGTGGGTTTGTCATATATAGCTTTTATTATGTTGAGGTATGTTCCTTCTATTCCTGCTTTCTGGAGAGTTTTTATCATAAATGGATGTTGAATTTTGTCAGAGGCTTTCTCTGCATCTATTGATATAATCATATGGCTTTTATTTTTCAATTTGTTAATGTGGTGTATTACATTGATTGATCTGCAGATATTGAAGAATCCTTGCATCCCTGGGATAAAGCCCACTTGGTCATGGTGTATGATCTTTTTAATGTGTTGTTGGGTTCTGATTGCTAGAATTTTGTTGAGGATTTTTGCATCTATGTTCATCAGTTATATTGGCCTGTAGTTTTCTTTTTTTGTGGCATCTTTGTCAGGTTTTGGTATTAGGGTGATGGTGGCCTCATAGAATGAGTTTGGAAGTTTACCTTCCTCTGCAATTTTCTGGAAGAGTTTGAGTAGGATACGTGTTAGCTCTTCTCTAAATTTTTGGTAGAATTCAGCTGTGAAGCCGTCTGGACCTGGACTTTTGTTTGCTGGAAGATTTATGATCACAGTTTCAATTTCTGTGCTTGTGATGGGTCTGTTAAGATTTTCTATTTCTTCCTGGTTCAGTTTTGGAAAGTTGTACTTTTCTAAGAATTTGTCCATTTCTTCCAAGCTGTCCATTTTATTGGCATATAATTGCTGATAGTAGTCTCTTATGATCTTTTGTATTTCTGTGTTGTCTGTTGTGATCTTTCCATTTTCATTTCTAATTTTATTGATTTTATTTTTCTCTCTTTGTTTCTTGATGAGTCTGGCTAGTGGTTTGTCAATTTTATTTATCCTTTCAAAGAACCAGCTTTTGGCTTTGTTGATTTTTGCTATGGTCTCTTTTGTTTCTTTTGCATTTATTTCTGCCCTAATTTTTAAGATTCCTTTCCTTCTACTAACGCTGGGATTCTCCATTTCTTCCAACAAATCACAGAAGATATCAAAAAAGAAATCAAAATATGCATAGAAACGAATGAAAATGAAAACACAACAACCCAAAACCTGTGGGACACTATAAAAGCAGTGATAAGAGGAAAGTTCATAGCAATACAGGCATACCTCAAGAAACAAGAAAAAAGTCCAATAAATAACCTAACTCATGATATCTTTTTAAGGTTGGCAACATCTTTAGGCACATTCCATTTTCTAGCCCCAATGTTTCTATTTTTATTAAAATTTAGATTTAATTCACTTTTTACTTCTTGACCCTCTCTGTGCTGTGCTGTGCTTAGTCGCTTAGTTGTGTCTGACTCTTTGCCACCCTGTGGACTGTAGCCCACTAGGCTCCTTTGTCCATAGGGATTCTCAAGGCAGGAATACTGGAGTAGGTTGCCATGCCTTCCTCCAGGGGATCTTCCCAAGCCAGGGATCAAACCCAGGCCTCCCTGGGTTCTGCAGGAAGACTCTTTACCTTCTGAGCCACTAGGGAGGCTTGAGACATCTGGTTTTCTTTAATTAACAATAATCTTTTGGTATTCCAGCTACCTGGTTTTGTTACAAAACTCCTATATATCCTGGCTCCTCCCTTACCTCTTCAGAGCAGCTCCTCAGAGTGATCTGAGAGTTCTGTTTCCTGGGCTTGAAGTCCTCAGAAAGTCTGATGAATAGAACTTAGTTCTCAACTTTTAGGTTCTGCAACAATTTTTTTTTTTCAGTCGACACGTCCATATTGATGATCAAGAGTGCAGAAAGGGCCCCAGAGTCTGTACCACATCTTCTCGCCCTTCCTAAAAACATGATGTCACCTCCAATCTACACCCAAGAGAGCATCAGTAAGACTCAAGCCTGTAAGTGTCATCCATCTCCCAGGCCAGGCATGTCTTGTGTTCTAGACTCCAGGTACCACAATGATAAACATCACCACAGAAACCGGGAGTTCCATCACCAACCCCTACAGGGGTAGACTTACAGCTGGGCACCCAGCACCGGGCAGCAGGGTCAGCAGGCAGCCTCCAGCTCTCAGCTCCTCTGGGGTTTAACTCAGCTTCAAGGAGCCTCCATGTCTGAGGCCAGACACCTCTGGGGACGGTCCACCCTGGTGACTGAGCAAGTGGGGCTCAAGGGTTCAGGGAAGGAGTATGTACTGGAACAGATGTGTTGAACATGGATGGAAGACTCACCAGTGTGAAGCGCTGTGTGACACCACGCCCTCACCCACTGTGGGTTATTGCTGTTTTTGTCTTTGGCACTGCTTTTTGCAGGCCTGGTTCTGACACCAAGACACCAAACAAGCATAGCTTCCACCCATCTCTCTTCCACTCTTCCACCAATCCTCAAACCTGGACCAGATTTTGTAATCTGTCCAGCCCATTTCCAATTCCATTTAAGGAAAGCAAAATAACTATAAATCAGCAATAAAATCATGCAGTGCTGTGCTTAGGCGCTGAGCCATGTCCACCTCTTTGCGACCCCATGGACTGTAGCCTGCAAGGCTCCTCTGTCTATGGAGATTCTCCAAGCAAGAATACTGGAGTGGGTTGCCATTTCCTCCTCCAGGGGATCTTCCCAATCCAAGGATCGAACCCAGGTCTCCCGCGTTGCAGGTGGATTCTTTACTGTCTGAGCCACCAGGGAAGCCCGTTGATCCTCCCTAGTGAATGTTTACTTTATGCTTCAATCTGCTCTTTTTTCATCACGCTGTGGGATCTTACTTAACAGGGGTCAAACTCATGCCCCCAAGTTAGAAGTACAGAGTCTCAGCCACTGAACCACTAAGGCAGTCACTTAGCAGAGAATTTTGACAATGCGACAGTACAATAAGATGCTCTTTTCAGTAATGTGGGGTCCCTTGGAAAAACCCTGATGGAAAATGTCAGAGCCCTGATGAGTTACTGGTGTGAGCTGGTTTCAACAGAAACATGCAGGGAGGAAAGTAGAGGGGGAAACACAGAGGCTCATTCTGGGAGCACATGGACCAGGGTGGGCACTTCAGGTTCAGATACTAAGACCTCAGTCTGGGGAATGGAGAACACATCCGGGAGACAACAGAAGACGGCAGTCTGGTCCCCTGAATGCTTAGATCATATTTTCCTGTGTCTGACTTGGCTTCACTTACATCTAACCTTTGTCAGACACTTCCTATATGTTAGGACTGTTCTCAGAGATTAACACAAGTAATCCTCACCAGGCTATGAGTCACGTGTTAGTATTGTTCCCGTTAATACAATTAAGACTTAAAATCCCTGGGTTGGGAAGATTCCCCCTGAAGGAGGGAATTGCGAGTGAGTGGGTATGCAAGGAGATAAGCCCAAGCACTTCGTAAGGAAATGGTACCACGTGCTTCCTCCACAAGGGCAGGAAGAAGGGATGGGGGGAAGCTTTGGCGTGAACCTCGGAAGGGAACACAGCATTCTGCGTGGATGGTTTCAAGGTTTCAATTCAGAAACAAGAAAGGAAGGATGGATGAGCATGGGAGGCTGGGAAGAGTTAATCACAGAGATAACTGCAAAATCTTCTATACAGGGGGAAAGGATGAAGGGCTGACCCCACCACAGTGGCAGAGCAATGGGCAGAGAAGGGGTGGGGAGAAGGGGTCCTCTGTCTTTTGTTGTTGTTGTTGTTATTTAGTCTCTCAATTGTGTCTGACTCTTTGCAACCCCATGGACTGCAGCACTCCAGGCCTCCCTGTCCATCACCAACTGCTAGAGTCCACCCAAACCCATGTCCATTGAGTCAGTGATGGCATCTAACCATCTCATCCTCTGCCATCCCCTTCTTTTGCCTTCCATCTTTCCCAGCATCAGGGTCTTTTCCAATGATTTGATTCTTTGCATCAGGTGGCCAAAGCACTGGAGCTTCAGCTTCAGCATCAGTCTTAAGGGAGGGACAATGGAAAGGATTTGATGAGTCCCACCCATAGATGGTAAAGAATTTGCCTGCAATGCGGGAGACCTGGTTTCGATCCCTGGGTTGGGAAGATTCCCCCTGGCGGAGGGAATTGTGATCCATTCCAGTATTCTTGTCTGGAGAGTCCCATGGACAGAGGAGCCTTGCAAGCTACAGTCCGTGGGGTCGCCAAGAGTTGGACATGACTGAGCGGCTGAGCACCCATCCTTGAGTGGACACTCACTGCCGCCCTCTGGTGGCAGCAGGTTGTATTGAGTTTCCCAAAGGGCTTGAAAACTTGGGATGCTCCCTCCCCTTGGGTGAGCCTGGCAGGTCACTGCCTCTCCCCGCTGCAGCCCACACAGCCCAGCTGTGAGGGCAGTGCCTGCCCGCAATCCAACAGGGTGGGCTTCCCCCACCCCCATGCTCCTTCCGAGCTGAGAAGACTCGCATCATTTTAGGATTCTTTAGGGAAGCCTGTGGCGCTGGGAGAAGACTTGAGCAGCCCTTGGACAGCAAGGAGATCAAACCAGTCAATCCTAAAGGAAATAAACCCTGAATATTCACTGGCAGGACTGATGCTGAAGTTGAAACTCCAATACCTTGGCCACCTGGTGTGAAGAGCCAACTCTTCAGAGAAGACCATGATGTGAGCAAGGATTAAGGGCAAAAGGAGAAGGGGGCAGCAGAAAATGAGATGGTTAGATAGCATCACTGATTCAGTGGACACGAGTTTGAGCAAACTCTAGGAGATAGTGAAGGACAGAGGAGAGCCTAGTAGGCTGCAGTCCATGGGGTCGCAAAGGGTTGGAAATGACTCAGCGACTGAACAACAATAGAGACACTTGCATGTGACATAACTACAAAGAGATGGAAAGAGCAATGGATGAGAATGGTCATCTGTTGTGTGCTTCCTGGGTACCAGGCCCCAGAACTAGCACTATCTGGCTCACGTAATCATCACAGCAAACCTAGGAGGGAGGTCTCAAACCCATCCACCGAGTTGCCAATGAGGAAACTTAGATGTGTTTAGATAGCCCCTTCTTCATTGGAAAAGAGTGATCAGAGAGGTTGGAGCTGACAAGAATCACAGCGATGGCTCATTCAAGAGAGTCATCTTCCTAGCAGCAGAACAGAGAAGCAAAAATGCTTTGGGAAAATATACACTTAACTTATGGTGTGGAAAGACCATCATAAAGCATTCAGAGTTTTATAATGAGAGCACACAGTATCAACAACAGGGTTCTCCCCCGCCCCCAACAAGTTTCTTTCTATCTCTCAGCTCTCAGTTTGAAAAATACAACTGATAGACCATTTGGCTCCCAGCTCTCATCTGGTGCCTAGAATCAGAATGTCAATGCGGATATGAAACCCAAAGGAATTCCATTTGACATCCTCCCCATCAATTTGAGGTTTATTTGCCTGAAGGCCTCTGACAGATATAGCTATCTCAACCGGGTTCTGCAATTTTATGAGTGAGTTTTGGCGAGAAATGCTATTTTAAGCACCATTTAGGCTTCGCTCAGACTGTTTTTATGGGGCAAGTTATGATTCTTGGTAATTGCTGGAGTTTACTTTGAGCGCCTCCTCCTCAGATGTTAGTGAGGGCTCCTTTCCCTTTCTGGACCATCCCATCACAGTTGCTGTTGCAGAGTGTCAGCCCACAGTCTCTAGGCTGACGTTATTTATAAGCTAATGACAGAGCAATAAATATGGTAGTAAATAGTTGTGGGGTGACATTTGCTGAGCCAGAGTTACAGGCAGCAAGAGACTGTTTCAGTGTGAAATTGCTTTCATTGCCCTTCCCATTACAATGACCTATGATACGGGTTTAAAATGCTGCCGCCACCCCCTCCCCAAGTGCATAGTCACTTCTGTATAAGATCAATAGACCTTTCTGTGGAAACCACTTCCAGTGCACTCTGTGCTATGAGAATCCCTTGGCAAGCTTTGTTGTTGTTTAGTCACTCAGTCGACTCTGACTCTGCAACCCCATGGACTGCAGCATGCCAGGACTCCCTGTCCTTCACCATCTCCCAGAGCTTGCTCAAACTCATGTTTATCGAGTCACTGATGCCAGCCAACCATCTCATCCTCTGTCGTCCCCTTCTGCTGCCTTCAATCTTTCCCAGCATCAGGCTATTTTCCAATGAGTCGGCTCTTCACATCAGTTGGTCAAAGTATTGGAGCTTCAGAATCAGTCCTTCCAATGAATATTCAGGACTTTTTTCTTTTAGGATTGACTGGTTTGATCTTGCAGTTCAAGGGACTCTCAACATCTGGCAAGCTTAGGTGTTGAATTCAAGAGAACTAGGGTATGCTCTGGGCTTCAGCTGGTAAAGAATCCGCCTGCAATGCAGGAGACCTGAGTTTGATCCCTGGGTTGCGAAGATCCCCTGGAGGAGGAAAAGGTAACCCACTCCAGTATACTGTCCTGTAGAATCCCATGGACAGTGAAGCCTGGTGGGCTTCCATGGGGTCACAAAGAGTCGGACATGACTAAATAACCTAGCACGCACAATGTAGGTGAGATTCTCTGCTGGTTGATGTTAGGATAGAGGGATGCAACCCCTTTCTTAAGAAGAAAAAGGAGCTCACACTCTACAAAGGGGAAGGAAAACATAAGCAAGAAATTCAATACACACAAAAAAGTAACTAGGCAGGACTTCCCTGTATGTCCAGTGGTTAAGACTTCACCTTCTAATGCAAGAGGTATGGGTTCGATCCCTGGTTGGAGAGCTAAGATTCCACATGCCTTGAAGTCAGAAATACAAAACATAAGACAGAAACGACACTGGAATAAATTCAAGAAGTAAAGATTTTTTAAAAGTCAGTATTTTTTTTTTAAGTAACTTAGGGCCTTTACGAGGTGCAAAGAAAGTGGCATAAGAGATTAGATACAATTTTTTTAGACTCTCTAAGTCAGGGAAATACTCTGAAGGGGACGGCCTTTGCCCTGTGCCTTGACTGATACTGAGGATATAGCATCCCACTCTGGTCACTATAGCGTTTCACTTCTTACTGGTATCCATGCTGTTCCAAGTTAATCGTAATCTTCATTCCCTGAGTCTCATGGAGTGAACCCTGGGGGTCAGTGAAGGCACCTTCCCTCCCAGGAAGCCTCCCCTGGCGGCCCCAGGCTTGGCCAGGTACCTCCACTCTGCTTCTATGCCACCCGGGCATATCTCTGCATTTCCACATGGGTAATGCACTTCTTGTATGTGTGTCTTATGCATCTACCTGTAAATCCTTCATCAAAGACACAATATCTCATTCATTTTGTGGCTTCCTGTGCCAGCATAGTTCTTGCCACCTAGAGGAACTCAATACACATTTAATGAACAGTTTGGATGGGTGGGTAACTGGATGAAAATGAAGTGAATGGAGCAATAGAAGCAAATACCTTTAAGCAAGAAGTGCCAGGTGTGTGAAGAGGAAGAGTAGGAGATGGTGCCATAAAGGGAAACTTGGAGCTTTATCCTGGAGGTGCCAGGCTGAGAACGAAGGACTCTGTCCAGGTTGTAACCGGCAATCACGGACAGCAAACTGGGAATACTCTGCACATCGGTAGAATCCTGCCTGTAATTATGCCTGTGTTTTGGGGTCAGAGCTCTCTCTCTCTTTATTCACCATAGGATATAAAAGGGAGCATGCAATCTTTGTCCCTGAGCCTACCTCCTAGCTACAGCACTCAGTCAAGGGGTGGGTACTGAACTTTGCCTCCTGGTTTGGCCACAGATATATGTATGCCCCAAGTCAGTGTCATTGAAGAGCTTCTGTGGGTGGTTTTCCAACCTGCAGCAGGCAGGGAGGTGCTGCTGTGAGGGGGTGTGTGTTGTTGTTGATCAGATCCTCTGGAATGGAGAAAAATGAATCTAAATTCCAAGAGACTCACTCAAAGCCACATGCAAGGAGGAGTGAAGATGAAAAGTCCCTGAGGACAGGCTCAGGCTACAGTTGTACCTTTCCTGACTAAGCCAGTTGAATTGGTCCCTATAACCTACAGTCAGATGCCACCTCATCCACTCTGACACGGACATCAGGCTTCAGGGAGCATCCAGAGACAACTCAGCCTGTACAGCATCTGCATTATTGCTCCAGGCTTCCCTACACCTGCTCCAGAAGGGTGGCTGTAATCAGAAGTGATATGCAGCTCCCCCCAGGAGGCATCAAGATGGAGCACATGCTGTCCACATTCCTTCTCAGCCCAAGACCATGTTCTGGGGAATGTCTATAAGTCAACTACCCCCTTCCCCCAGGAAGTCCCAGCCTCTCGTGACGTCCGCCATCACTCAGATGCAGACAGAAATAGAAGGAGTCCAAAGGAGCTCCTTAAACTTTCTACATCTCAGTATCCAACCAATGTTGCATTTACCCACAATCTCTCTCTTTTGTTACAATGAATGAACCTCTATTTAAAACTCACCACTCCACATGTCAGTGGCTACCCTTTCCTCTCACCCAAGAGGGTCTGCTCCCATACTCAGCCCTCCTCTCTCCTGCACCATCAAGTTGTCCTCTTTCTCCTGGAGCAATCTCAATTATTTATAAGCCTATTGTAATATTTCCCAACTTTACAAAACAGGGGAGAAATACCGCTGACCTCCCATCTCCCTCTAGCAACTACTGTTCTCTATTCCTTTTTAAAAGCTAAGCTTTTTAAAAAGTTCAAAATAGAGCTATAGTTTCAAACAAGAGAGGTGACACACACACACACACACACACACACACACACACATATATATATATATATCAACTAAACCAGACTACAGTGTTTAAATGATATAACAGAATATCATCCCCTTCTCCAGAGTCCTGGAGACAAAGACAGAGGACATTAGGAACCATGCATTAAAAGCACAATTATATAGAAGGATTTCCATATCTATTTCAGAGTTTTGATATGGAAAGAAATAATGGAAGCAAGAGCTAGCTGAGAGACCTAATGAAAATATAGACGTTTCAGACTCTTGTCGTGGCATGCATTTGCATCTCATTAACGTCGAGCTGATAAGAGGTCTTATTTCCACAGTTATTAAAGGAAGAATTATCTCTCTTCAATGGCACTTGAGTCCAATATTATACACATCGTGTGTGAAATGCAGATGAAGTTTCAAGCCCATCATACCCTAGGTTTGAAGAGATGAGCTGATAACAATTATGCATAATTTCTCAAGCCACAGATTAGATGTCATTTAATCTACTTAGTTTTCCCAAATAACCCTGGCAGAATTAATCATTTCCCCTTTCTAGTCCTATAATAATTTTTGATGTACCCACTCCAGTGTTCTTGCCTGGAAAATCCCAGGGACCGGGGAGCCTGGTGGGCTGCCATCTATGAGGCTGCACAGAGTTGGAAGTGACTTAGCAGCAGCATACTGTAGGGAGAATGTATTAGAAGAAGCAAAGCTGAAAACCTACTGTAGCAAACTTAACTGCAAAAAATGGATGTATTATAGAATCTGCCATTTGAAATTTGGGAGATTATAAAAATAAACAAACAAACAAAAAACACAACAAGCAATGAAAGGCAATTATCAAAAGTCCTGGAACTAAGTGTATGCCCTTTGATTATTCAGTATAAAAATCCCCTCCTCGTATTTCATATCACAGGTGGCCAGCAATTCCTTGTCCCCTGACATCCAATATAATCACAGTTGGAATGCCCAAGAGTCTGGCTTTAAGGTTTTCAAAGAAACTAAGAGATAAGATGAGAAATATCATACCAATACTATTCACAATAGCCAAGACATGGAAACAAGCTAAATGTACATAGACAGATGAATGGATAAAAAAGATATGGTACGTATATACAATGGAATACTCCTCAGCCATGAACAAAAATGAAATAATGCCATTTGCAGCAACAGAGATGGACTTAGAGATTATCACAGGCTTCCCAGGTGACTCAGTGGTGAAGACTCCTCCTGCCAACGCAGGAGATGCAAGTTCGATCCCTGGGTAGGAGGTAAATCCTGGCAAAGAAAAGGGCAACCCACTCCAGTACTCTTGCCTGGAGAATCCCAGGGATGGAGGAGTCTGGTGGGCTACAGCCCACTGGCTCGCAAAAGAGTTGGACATGACTTAACAACTAAACAACAACAACAAGAAAGAGATTATCATGCTAAATGAAGTAAGTCAGAAAGAGAAGACAAATACCATATGATATCACTTCTTTGTGGAATCTAAAATATGACATAAATGAACTTATCTGTGAAGCAGACACAGAATCACTGACATAGAGAATGGATTGGTGGCTGCCAAGGCAGAGACGCGTGGGAGAGGGGCGGATCGAGAGTTTGGGATTAGCAGATGCAAACATCATGCATTTTCTTTAGTGTTCTTTTTTTTTTTTTTTTTTCTTCAGTGTTCTAATGAGCTCAGTTGTTACTACTCACGTATCTATCAGCCTTAATCAATACTGAACACGTTGTTACATCATGTGCTCAGTCTGACTTTCTGTGACCTCATTGACTGTAGACTGCCAGGCTCCTCTGTCCATGCGATTATCCTAGTAAGAATACTAGAGTCGGTTGTCATTTCCTTCTCCATTACTGTCATAAGGCAGGACCAAGTAGAATCTAATGAGAACTGAAAGAATTCATTCGTCAATCCAAACATGAGTGTCGAGCAAGCATTTTGTGATGTCTATTTCAGCGTCTGTTCACTGCATCTGCTGTAAATATTGGAGGCGGACCTAATGGAACACTTTTGATAAGATGTTTCTGCTTGTTTATAATCTATTTGCCACGTGTACTGTTTAGGATGATATAAAGCACATAAAACAAAGAGAGGCCATTAAACAAGCGGGTTACTGTGGACAGAGAAGAATCAACACTCAGCCTTCCTATGCATCTGATTTTATGGAGCGTGTTTGACTCAGCCATAAGCCTCCATCTTTCCACGATTAGCATTTCCCCACTTGGGACTTCACAGACCAGCAGTAAACAAACTCCAGGCTTCATTTCCATAAAGTGACAGAAGATGCGTCCCTGGGGTGAAGACCACCTTCCACCCTTCATCTCAGAAATTTAAACCAGCCGATTTGATAATAAATGTTAAGGGCATGCAATTAACATACAAAGTGACGACGGGAAAGGTCACAACAGGCAGACGTCTGGCTTGAGTCACTTCTGTGCCCTGGAGATACCAAATAGCTAATAAAGGCTGTTCTCTATTTATGTGCTGCCTTCCGAGACGTTCTGCCTTGAGTGTTTTGGTAAAGACTTCATCTGGTCTCAAGAACTCATTCCAAAGGAGGGAGAGGCTGATGTTTTTGCCTTAAATTGGCAGACAGAGAAAGTGAAAAACTAAGAAATCACATGAATTTTCCCCAAGAGAAAAGAAGGGCTACGGTGACTTTTTTATCTCAGGCAGAGATAATGTTGTCTCATTTTCTTTAAGCTGATGATATATACATTTTTTTTAAAGCTTGTGTATGTGAATATATGCAAAATGATTAAAAGAGTGTCTAGCACGTAGTAATTGCTAATAGCTGACAGCCATATCGTCTTTTATTTACAGAAAAGAAACAGATTCACAGATTTAGAGAATGAACTCACAGTTACCAGTGGGGCAGAGGAGCTGAGAGGGATAGATTGAGAGCTTCAGTGGTCTTTTCTTTATTAGAATACTCTTCCACTCAGAAGAGAACCACATGTAATTGTCTGTCACCTCCTTTACAGTTCTTTCCTTTTGCCCCCTCCCTTAGAACACTTGTCACGTTTCTTCTTTTATTTCACTCATAGGAACACAATTGTCTCCCCATTTCCTTCTCTGCAACATGACAGAGAGAGAGATGGAAAGGGGAGGAAGTGACAGAAAAACTAGGAAACAAAGAAGTAAATGGAGACAACCATGTCTTCTAAGTCGTGAGGAACTAGTTGAAATCTATACAAGTATCCACAGAAAATGGTAGAGGAGAAATATTTTCTACCAATCTTGGTTTATGGGGGTTGTCAAAAGTAAGGGGGAAATTGATAACTTTTGAAGGTGATAGTTTTAGGATTAATGGATATCTAATATTTGCATGGTGGTGTTTACCACATGCTCATGTGACCCCTGACCTCACTCAGTATTTGGTAGAAATCTTGAAAGATAAGCTGGACAGTTTCTACTTGAGTTTTGTAGCAGAGAGACTGGAGTTTCAGGCAGGGGAAAGTAAAGTATCATCTCATTTAGTTAGTAAGTGGTAGGGTGAGACCCCAAAAATATTGCTGCCTATTCTAGCAATATGTTTATTCATAAGACCGTGTTGCATAAAGTTGAATCAGCAAGTAAACACAAACACTTGAGAAACTGGGGTGATTTGAAGGATAACATGGAGCACAAAGAACCACTGAACAGATCTGGGAAGCAGCACCAGTCAAACAGCCATGGTAGCACTTGATCCTTCTCTCTACAACTTGACCTTGACCTCTTCATCCATTAAACACTGGATTGAGTGAATCAGAACTGCACTCTTGTGCATGGCAGCATGAAGCCTTCTGTGACATGGGGCACAGGTCTTAAGTGCTCATAAGAATGACCTTGCCTCACAAGATAGAGAACTTCTGCACAGTAACTGATAGAGTGGAAAAAACATTTTATGACAAAGACCTGGGGTTTGAATCCCAGTTCTTGTCATGGCCACGCCATGTGGTCCTCTGGCTAAGCCTCGGTGTTTTCATCTGTTAGATGAGATACACCACGCTGGGAAGAGTATTGATCTTATTGATTTCATTGATTTTCAGTTTGTTTGTTTTTTGAACAGGCAGCATGTGGGACCTTGGATATTCAACCAAGGATCAAACCCGCGGCCACTGCATCGGAAGCACATAGTCTTAACCCCTGGACGACCAGGGAAGTCCCACTAAAATAAGATTTTAGATCTAAAGAACCCATCGCACAATAGGAGTTTAATGAATCTCTATCTTCAATCTCCTGGGGAGAGGAAAGAAAAACAAAGGGTAGAGTAAATAATCTCATATGTGTCTAGGTTTTTAGCAAAAACAGTTCGCTTTTTCGTATCCCAGTATAAGATATTATGAGAACATCTAAAGGTGGCTGAGTAGCTAATAAATCCTTGTACACGAGCCCCAGTTGCATAACTTTTAACTTTTGTAATGGCTGAGACCCCATTGTTTGTAATTCCCTTTAAGTTCTCTCTTGGCACACAAAAGAATGATTCTTTCCAAATGTTATGCTCCTAGAAGATTATTGAAGCAATTGTAGATATATTATTCTACACTGATCTATTATCTTCACAAATGAATACAAGGTCTACATCACTAGCTGTAATAGAATAAAGTTTGACCGTTTGACAAAACCATCACAGGGCTAAACCCAAAGTCACCCACCATACAACCTGCAGAGCCAGTTGCGTTTAAAATGTGTATCTGTTATTCCAAAAGCACCAACATTCTGTCTAAAGGAAGGACACTTCTACGGCATCATGTGTGCTATAGAGCAACAGAAACTTAGCAGCAGACAAGTATCAGAAAGACCCTAATCACGGGAAAGCAGAGGTGGGGAAAAAAGGTGAAGCTTGCCTCCGAAGTTTCCAGCAACAAGCTCTCAAAGAGGTAAGAAGGTTGGAAGTTTTTCAGAAATTGGTAGTGGGAGGCATTGCTCATGATTAATGGAAATGAGATGTTCTTGGCTCCATTTCTGGAGACAGGGTCATTGGCCAGGTGACGTGGCAAAATAGAACTTAGCATCCGGGGTAGTCAATTCCTTCAGCTGTAAATGTCAACTAACAGCATTTCTCCATTTGTGGCTCTCTCTTTAAAAGGCAGCATGACAAGAGGGAAGGATGGGGGAAGGGATAGTCAGGGAGTTTGGCACTGACAGATACACATGGCTACACTTAAATGGTTACCAACCAGGACCTGCCGTATGGCACAGGGAAATCGACTCAGTTTCACAAGGCTGGTTAGATGGCAGGGACGTTTGTGGGAGAATGGATACATTTCCTTTTGTTGTCCACTTGAAACCATGGTTAACTGGCTATACCCCAATACAAAATAAGATGTTTTTGTTTTTTTTTTAAATAAACAAATAAAAGGCAACATGGACTTTAGAGACCTGGATTCAGGTCTCAAGTATCATTACCAGCGGTGTGACTTTAGGCAAATAAACTTCCAATTAACTTGCTGGATCTCTGTAAATGAGCTTCCTAATTCTTCTCAGGCGGGGGTGTAATAAAAATAAACAGGATTGTGCATATACAACATAAAAACCAATATTCTGGTCTCTGGCAAGCAGGTTAGAAAAGAGGGAGAGTAGTCTTTTGTCTTGCTGCCTGATAAATTTTCCTTCCTCCTGCCTCCCTCCCTGCAACCTCCTCTCAATCTGCCTGACTATTTGCATGTTATATAAAAGTGATCAGAATTGAAATCCTGGTCTCTGTCTGGCTGTGTGATGTAGTGGGTAGTCCATCTTCTCTGAGCAACAGTTTCTTCATCTTTAATGTAAGAATGGCAGTTACCCACATCTAATTGTTGTTCTGTATAGCAAAAGAGATATAGCATGAGAAAATGTCTCATAATTTGTGAGGATCACACATCTGCTAGCGGTTCAAATTGCACTAAGAGAACACAAGATTTCTGGGACTTTAAATGACTTGCTCAAGGTCGGGCTCAAGTACAAGGACACTGAGAGCAAGAATGGAGGTAGAAATTTAAAGCTGAAGAATCCAAGAAAATCAAAGTTCTGATTCACAGGTGCCCATGATGATTCTAAAGAACTGTTTTATCTGGTTTCATTCTTAAATTCCTATATATAACCCATATGCTATGGGTATATCATATATTGCAGTTCACATATGTATGTGTGTGCTCAGTTGCTTCAGCCGTGTCCAACTCTTTGTGACTCTATGCACCGTACGCTGCCAGGCTCCTCTGTCCATGGGATTCTTCAGGCAAGAATACTGGAGTAGGTGGCCATTTCCTCCTCCAGGGGATCTTCCTGACCCAGGTATTGAACTTGTGTCTCCTGCATTGCAGGTGGATTCTTTACCACTGAGCCAATGGGGAGGCCCCACATATGTATAGCCCACATATGTATAGCACACACGTGTATATTACATACATGTGTATAAATATGCATAGCACATGTCAGTAGGTATGTACACACATCTATATAGCAAGAGAATGAGAGAATGCAGCTCCAGATTTTTTTAAGAAGGCAAATTTCTGCTTTAAAAATCACAAGCAGACTTTGCTTCTAGTGTAACAACTGAATTTGAATTGAGGGGCAGAATCTCCTTTAGCTTTATTTTATTTTATTTTACATAGAGAGGCTGTGAAAACAATCAAGTTACCCCAAAGCAGATGCCTCAGACTGAGGTTTCTCTTCAGAAAAGCAAATTAGATTCAAAGGCCAAGGTATACCCCGGAAGGCTTGAAGTTGTTTTTCTTCTAAATTGTCTCTAGACTGCCATGTTCCTGACAACCACTGGGTGATTCTTGTGAAGTAATTGCTCCCATTAGATCGAGAAAGACATGCTGGCTGGGGCAAGAAGGGCATAAAGATGTGATTCACCCCAGGCTGGAAGGCAGCTTGTGAAGAAGTCTCTGCTGGCGTTAATTAGGAGGAACACAGATCTGAGGGCAATTCACTGTCGTGGCAATTCACTAACTGAGTCATGAGACTAGACCGTGTCCCTTTGAGTGATGCGAGGTTTACCCTGAGTATTCCTGCCACCCAAGCTATTATTATTTTTATTGCTGTTGTCACAAATCTGAAATGCTGTAATTCTGAAATAGGTGTTATAAACATAACTCAAAGTAAAAACTTCAAGTCAGTCTCTCTTACAAGGTTTTGTCTATCATAGGAAAACTCCATTTTAAAAGGAGATGTTGGTATACACACTACTATATGAAATATAGATAACCAACAAGGACCTGCAGTATAGCACAGGGAACTGTACTCAATATTTTACCATCCTTATAAGGGAAAAGGTTATTATCCTATGGACAGAAGAGCCTGGCAGGCTATGGTTCATGGGGTTGCAGAGTTGGACACAACGGAGCGACTCACAGGGAGAAGGAGAAGGGAAAAGAATGTGAAAAACAATAAATAGATGCATACATATAACCAAACCACTTCTCTGTATAGCTGAAACTAACGCAACATTGTAATCGGTGGTACATTAATAAGAAGAAGGTGAAGAAGGAGGAGGAGGAGGAAGAGAAAGGGGGGAAGAGGGGGAGGAAGAGAGAAGACAAAAGGAGACGAGGAGGATACTGCAAGAAGTCTTTGACCTGAATGCAAATGCATCCACTGCCTTGTTTTCCTCATCTAGGAGTTTGTATGCTCACCGGAGGGTAGGCCAGTCCCAGGCCAGGGAAACGTAGATGAAAGTGCAGCCCCCGGGAACACCTGAGTCAAGACAATGGGAGATAGGCAATCAGCGTGGTTTGCCCTGCAGGGAGGTAGATGAAGGGCTGCAGTGGAAAAGAGTAATGGTCACCTCCGGGGTGGGGCAGTGCTGGGGGAGGAGAGCTGAAGGACCCCTCCACTGGTATTGTCAGAGGTCAGTGCTTTGCTAGATTTAAACTGAGTGGATTAACCTAATACCCCTAAAAAGAAGTAAGCCTTGGAAGGTAAGCATTCATCTAATGGACATGAGATGAGCTTCCTCGGTGGCTCAGCAGTAAAGCATCTGCCTGCAGTGCGGGAGATGCAGGAGACACAGGTTCAATCCCTGAGCCAGGAAGACCCGCTGGAGGAGGAAATGGCAAGCCACTCCAGTATTCTTGCCTGGAAAAAAATCCCTCTGTCTGTCCGGTGGGCTACAGTCCATAGGGTTGTAAACAGTTGGACACAAGACAGGTGTATAGATTGCAGGCTTCAGTATAAGAGATGAGACCAGTGAATGTTTAGAATATGGGGATAAGCATAGTTATTTGACTTCCAAAGCCCTAGGAGTGACAAGATTGTTTGTGCAAACAGAGGAAATTATGGCTCCAGACCTCACCCCAAAGTTCCCACGCTTCACTCAGTCCCAGGGGGAAGTGACCAGCACGCCTGACTCCGATCCAGGGGCTGGCAGGGCACATGAGTCAGTCCCCACGCTGGTCTGCATCTGCAAACTCTGTTCCTCTCCCTGCAGTGACTCCCCATTTCCTTGAGTTTTCCATTTCCTTCCTTGGTAAAAATTTCCGTTTATTTCATGCCAGAGTAAGCGTCAGCCTTGAATCACAACAGCAAGCGTTTTCTGACATCAATTGCCACAGCTTAAAGAGGCTTGGGCTCGACAGACTGTAAAGTTGTTTGCGGGATCTGGAGCTGAGTGACAAAACGCCCGTCAGGAGGCGTAAACCTGTCGACAGCAATTACCCACCAGGGATCCTGGAGAGGCGGAAGAGGGAAACCTTGTAAATCCAAGAGGCCCCATTTAAATGACTTTTATTTGGGCATCATTTAATGGAGACTCCCAAATGGACTTTGCTCTTCTGCATGCTTTTTTTCCTTCCTATTTACCTGGAACACATCTGCATGTGGAAGAGAGTGTCAGGTAAGATGGCAAAGTCCTGCGAACCTTTCTGCTCTGGGTCAAAGCCAGCTGGGCTGATCCATCCTTGGGACCACTGACCACAGCCACATCTCCATCCTCTGTCAGCAAATGGGGTCTTAGTAAATCTTCTCTTTAAGAAGGGAAGACAAATGGAAGCTAAACTATAATCAGCAAAGAAGCGCAGGTACTAAAATTAGCCAGGATGGGTGGTGGTTGCCATTCTGTGGCTTGGATAACATTCATGCTTCTTTCTACGTCTGCCCTGGTCCATCACCATCACACAGAGGCATCTCTGATGTTGACGTTCTGGTTGATTGTGTTCAGTAGGAGAGCAAATAGGAAAGCTTGGCCGTGAGTGCCAGGCCACCTGCTGAGGGTCATGGGCTATTTTTTTCTTCCTCAAGGACAAGGAGGGGATGGCAGGGATGCAGGTGGGTTCAAGGAGAACTGAAACCAAGGATTTGAATTCATCAGGTGTCTTTCCCTCAGCCCATATCTCCTTTCCATCTCTCTCCATGACTTGGCTGCTTTATCCCTTTGTTTTGGGAAATATGGTAACTGAGGCTTACAGATTTGACACTTTCTAATTCTCATGGATAAATAACAACATGATGACTTTCTCAGTGCAAGTTGAGAGAAACTTACAAAAGATTGTGTTGGATCAGCTTGGGTCAGTTGCCCATTGTCAAATGATCAGCGATTATCATGTGAGTTACAGCGGTGGTGGGTAGGGGGGGTATTCTGCTGGAAAGAGTAGTTCTCAGTTCTTACTCAAACCAAATCAAATCAAACTGGTGGTGGGGGCAAAATCTGAAGTTATCCATTACCCCAAAAGTCTTTCTTCAGAGTCCGTTACAGGGATGCGGCAATTTATCCAAGATGACCTTTTCTCAAAACTCACTGAACCTGGGAGTACTTGACCACTTTTGTTCTCTGCTTGGATCATCACAAAGAGAGTTGCTGTTTCACGTCTGGTCCTCGCTAACACAGAGAGAATCCACTGGCCTAGCAGCTTCTCTCTGGCTCTTTCTCAGAAATTGCTTTATTTTCTTATTTGCAAGGGGCCATTGGCTACCCTGAACAGTAACCTTTCCCCTGCAGCTATCTCCAGCTTTTTGACGAGATCACAGGCCATTTCATTTCATAATCAGGTTCTTTTATGATTTCCCCAAGCACGCAAATCAAATGCCATCTGAGCCTCAAATCTTCACTCAACAAAGAAAGCTAAGAGAAGGTGCCAAGCAGAGAATGGCTTTGCGACTGACAGTACATCTGTTAACGGATCTGGCCCCTGCTTTCCCCTCCAGTCTGTATGCTTCCTTGCCTTCCTACCAAAGTAAACATGTCCCTGTGTGGATTTTATCTAAGAAGAAAGGGGGTATCTTAAGGGGAACAGAAATAAATGAGAATTTATTGAGCACTTCCAGCTCTTCGGGCATGAGAACCAACACACCTCCCTGGGCAGACTGTCAAGTCTCCAGACAATTCTTGTAGAAAGACTGTCTTTAAATTGTTTTAAATCAATTTTACTCAGTGGACTTAGTTCAACCCCTTAGGGCCTCCAAGAATATGTTATCTAACAAATACTTGTGAGCACCTACTATGTACTGGTCACTACATAGGACCAGGCTTTTATATGTGTGAAGATGGCTCTCAAAAATCCCTAGTTTTACTCCTGGCTAAATCAAAAGGGAAAAGTTTATTTTACGCCAGAAGGTAGGTTTATTATTGGCAATATAGCCTGAATATAAAATCTACTACCATCATAAGCACTAATTATTTACACATGTAAAATTTTAAAAGCCCTGAAGCTCAGCTATAGGCAGTTTTACCTTCACTCAGCCAGAGACAGGACCACACAATAGGCAGAGTGTGAACTTTGGAATCAGAGAGAACTGGGTTCCAGTCATGGCTTCTTCACTCACAAGCTATGCAAACTTAGGCTAGTCTATAAAATAGAAACAGTGACTCTAAAATTGTGCGTGCATGCTCAGTTGTGTTAGGTTTTTGTGACCCCACGGCTCCTCTGTGGGATTTCCCAGGCAAGAATGCTGGAGTGGGTTGCCATTTTCTTCTCCAGATGATCTTTCCAACCCTAAAAATTAGTGCCACAATGAGAATTAGAGATTAAATAAAGCCTATGACCCAGAACCCTGAAAAGTGAATAATAACTCTCAGCATAGCCCCTGTTTGCATTAAAGAATCTACTGGAATTCATAGAATGGTGCAGCCATAGGGGATTTTGAAGATCATTTAGTCAAGCACTCTTAAATCAGCAGATGACAAAAATAAGGCCAAAAGGCTTTGCCTCAGAACACACAGAAAAATCAGAGAAAGAAGTCAAGGCTCCTGGTCACCTTCCCATGAGCCCCAAAACCTTGAACCTGGCATGGAAGACTTGGGTCACTGGGATAGATGGTAGGAAATTCCAAGGGGATATAACTGCATCCTGTTATGCCAGAGCAGCCCTAAATGGATCTTTTCAGTATACTGGTGTTCCATATAAGTTTTTATTTACCAAAAATGGGCTCTACAGCTTTTTATAGAAAGTCTACCAACTCTTTCCTTAAAACACCTTGTTCCAATGCCTTCGAGAACAGAAATAGACTCTGAGCCTCCCTGGAGTTTCGTCTCTGGAGAGTTACATTTTATAATGTGCATATTCACATAGGCTGTCAAGCTTTAATTAGTGTGCCTTTGATTTTGAGAGACTTTACTTACCAAAATTAATGTATTCCCCACCGCCTGGTTCTCCCATTAAAAACCCATTTTAAAGGTTTAGCTCAATTATCTGAGTTGAGTGGTTGGTTCAGAACTATTTCAAATAATAGAGGCAGGGTAGATAATTGGAAGCATTTTTCACAGGTGAGATAAGGAGTGGAATATAGAGGCCCTCTAAGCCTAGGGAGCAGAGTTGTTCTCAGAACTTTTCATTTGAAAAGATTTGCCCACTGAGTACAAAGAACTTACAGCCATCAGAAATCATGCATCTTGCTGTCTCCTGCCCAAGAAAGCATATATTGGGGAAGAAAAATGGGTCTAAATTTAATAGCAAAGTGATGGGGATAAAATTTAAGTGGATAAGCATTTTTGTTTTTGTTCTTAGCTTACCTTCAGAATCATCCATTGAGGAGAAAAGGGCAAACACTCTAAATTGATGGGTAGGTTTGCATCAGGTCTCTTCTTAGCTCTTGGACCTCAGCTGCTATCCAGTCCATTGACTCACTTCATCCAGCCAAGAGAGTTGCTTGTCATCCTGTGAATAAGAAATGCCACCCTAGGTACCACCTTCTCTTACATGCTTTATCCTTTGCCTAAATGCCCTTGCCCTGCTTATCCATCTGGGAACCTCTGGACAAGTGCTGCCTCCCGGGTGCAGCCTTCCCTGGTTCCTGCAGCCAAAGGAGACGCTTCCTCGCGTCATGCATTATGCCTGGGCTGCAGTGCCATTCCAACACTTACCCGTCCCTCTTATCACAATTCAAATATAATTATGATAGTTATAGCAACCACCGAATAACTCTTCATTCCCACATCAATCTACTATGATTGATATCATTATCACCACTTTATGGGGAAGAGAATTGAAGCTTGGAGGGTGAAGGAAATTGCTCAAGGTCACACAGCTAGTGAGCAGTGAACCTCTGATGAGAACCTAGGACCAATGTCAAGCTGTGAGCCACTCTATCTTTCTCTCCAGGAAACATGAGGTCCCAGACAATAGCAGGCTCTGTTTTCTTTTTATTTTCCACACCAGGCAAACTTCTGGTCCTCAATAATGACTTGCTGACAGCGTGTGAAGTAGACACATTTGATTTTGCCCGCTGGTTACACATGTTCACACTACTGAGTTACAGACGTGCAACATGGTCACTCCCCTCCCCAAGTGAAGACCCCTTCTGAAGTCCAATAATTTAGGAGGTGAAGTTCAAGTTCATTCACTCCCACTCTCTATGATGTCCCAAGAAGATAGTAGCATTCTGATTTTTCACCACTTCCCTCAGAACTACAAGTACATTGATTATATACCTGCATCTCAAGTTTCTACAAGGTAAAAATTTGTCAAATATTTGCTACACCATAAAATAAATCTCCATTTTCCAGCCTCCAATAAGAGCTTTCTCACTCCTCAGTAGCTGAACTGTAAGCCAGCAATATAGATACATAAATAGATAAATAGATAACAGTGGCACCTTCTCTTGCACGTGTCAGTTTCTACATCCATCAAAATATATTTGATTATATTATGGCAACACATAGTCTGTAAGTCTCCATGGTTAAGGCCAATAAAATTTATTTCAGTTCAGTTCAGTTCAGTCCAGTTCAGTTGCTCAGTTGTGTCTGAGTCTTTGCGACCCGGTGGACTGCAGCACGCCAGGCTTCCCTGTTTATCACCAACTCCCAGAGCTTTCTCAAACTCTTGCCCATCAAGTCGATGATGCCTTCCAGCCATCTCATCCTCTGTCATCCCCTTCTCCTCCTGCCTTGAGTCTTTCCCAACATCAGGATCTTTTCCAGTGAATCAGTTCTTCGAATCTGGTGGCCAAAGTATTGAAGCTTCAGCTTCAGCATCAGTCCTTCCGATGAATATTTGGGACTGATTTCTTTTAGGTTGGACTGGTTGGATCTCCTTGCAGTTCAAGGGACTCTCAAGAGTCTTCTCCAATACCACAGTTCAAAAGCATTAATTCTTCAGCGCTCAGCTTCCTTTATAGTCCAACTCTCATACCCATACATGACTACTGGAAAAACCATAGCTTTGACTAAAAATTTATTTTTTTTCTAAATTTTTGTTTTATATTGGAATGTAGTTGGTTTCTCAGTCGTGACCAACTCTTTGCAATCCCATGGACTGTAGCCCACCAGTTTCCTCTGTCCATGGGATTATCCAGGCAAGAATACTGGACTGGATAGTCATTCCCTTCTTCAGAGATCTTTCTGACCCAGATATTGAACCCAGGTCTCTTGCACTGCAAACATACTCTACCTTCTGAGCCATGGATTTACGATGTTTGTTAGTTTCCAGTGTATGGCAAAGTGATTCAGTTATATGCATGCATATGCCTATTCTTTTGCAAATTCTTTTCCTAAAAACAAAGATACAAATGAACTTATTTAAAGAACAGAAACATACTCACTGACTAAGACCAATGCAAGTATACTGCTTGCTCATGCTATTTGTGCAAAGCAGACTGGCAGGGAGGCTTTAATCATTGTTGGCACTTGTGGAAGTAGGCTGATGGAGACTCCATATCAGGTCATAATCTCCACAGCAGAGACAGGATCTTGGAAACACCCATTGGCTCTTAAAGTTTCTTTTCAGAAATGCACATCTCTTTCACTGATATTCCGCTGATCAAAACAAGTTATATAGTGTTGCCTACCCCATCCTTTGGAGAAGGAAATGGCAACCCACTCCAGTACTCTTGCCTGGAGAATCCCATGGATGGAGGAGCTTGGTGGGCTACAGTCCACGGGTTACAAAGAGTCAGACACGACTGAGCAACTTCACTTTCCTTCACTTTCACCCCATCCTTGTGCTGAGGAAGGGAGCCCCAGACTGTTCATGGGTGATTCTAATACACCCTCACCTTACGATCAACAATGCCAAGATATAAAGTTTAGCTAGAGTGGCAGAAACTCAGCACCTAAGAAGATTTCCAAGGAGTTTTCTGTTTGAGGTAAAGGGAATGTCACAATCTACTCTCAGGAAGAAGTCAGGAAGTACAGGAATAAAGCCCAAGGAGTAATACACAGAAGCTGCCTGAAGATCATGATTTCCCCACAACTACATAAAGCTCAAAATAGTTGATGGTTATCTAAGAAATATTAAAGACGAGAGCAAATAAAGCTGTACTGCTGACATTTGGAATCTGCTGTTTATTAACATTGCTTTCAGTTCAGTTCAGTCATGTCCGACTCTTTGCAACCCCATGAATCACAGCACGCCAGGCCTCCCTGTCCATCACCAACTCCCGGAGTTCACTCAAACTCACGTCCATTGAGTTGGTGATGCCATCCAGCCATCTCATCCTCTGTCGTCCCCTTCTCCTCCTGCCCCCAATCCCTCCCAGCATCAGAGTCTTGTCCAATGAGTCAACTCTTCGCGTGAGGTGGCCAAAGTACTGGAGTTTCAGCTTTAGCGTCATTCCTTCCAAAGAAATCCCAGGGCTGGTCTCCTTCAAAATGGACTGGTTGGATCTCCTTGCAGTCCAAGGGAGTCTCAAGAGTCTTCTCCAACACCACAGTTCAAAAGCATCAATTCTTCGGCGCTCAGCCTTCTTCACAGTCCAACTCTCACATCCATACATGACCACAGGAAAAACCATAGCCTTGACTAGACAGACCTTGGTCAGCAAAGTAATGTCTCTGCCTTTGATACACTATCTAGGTTGGTCATAACTTTTCTTCCAAGGAGTAAGCGTCTTTTAATTTCATGGCTGCAATCACCATCTGCAGAGATTTTGGAGCCTCCCAAAATAAAGTCTGACACTGTTTCCGCTGTTTCCCCATCTATTTCCCATGAAGTGATGGGACCGGATGCCATGATCTTAGTTTTCTGAATGTTGAGCTTTAAGCCAACTTTTTCGCTCTCCTCTTTCACTTTCATCAAGAGCCTTTTTAGCTCCTCTTCACTTTCTGCCATAAGGGTGGTGTCATCTGCAGATCTGAGGTTATTGATATTTCTCACAGCAATCTTGATTCCAGCTTGTGTTTCTTCCAGTCCAGCGTTTCTCATGATGTACTCTGCATAGAAGTTAAACAAGCAGGGTGACAATATACAGCCTTGATGTACTCCTTTTCCTATTTGGAACCAGTCTGTTGTTCCATGTCCAGTTCTAACTGTTGCTTCCTGACCTGCATACAGATTTCTCAAGAGGCAGGTCAGGTGGTCTGGTATTCCCATCTCTTTCAGAATTTTCCACAGTTTATTGTGATCCACACAGTCAAAGGCTTTGGCATAGTCAATAAAGCAGAAATAGATGTTTTTCTGGAACTCTCTTGCTTTTTCCATGATCCAGTGGATGTTGGCAATTTGATCTCTGGTTCCTCTGCCTTTTCTAAAACCAGCTTGAACATCAGGGAGTTCACGGTTCACGTATTGCTGAAGTCTGGCTTGGAGAAGGATTACTTTACTAGCATGTGAGATGAGTGCAATTGTGCGGTAGTTTGAGCATTCTTTGGCATTGCCTTTCTTTGGAATTGGAATGAAAACTGACCTTTTCCAGTCTTGTGACCATTGCTGAGTTTTCCAAATTTGCTGGCATATTGAGTGCAGCACTTTCACAGCATCATCTTTCAGAATTTGAAATAGCTCCACTGGAATTCCATCACCTCCACTAGCTTTGTTCGTAGTGATGCTTTCTAAGGCCCACTCGACTTCACATTCCAAGATGTCTGGCTCTAGATTAGTGATCACATCATCATGATTACCTGGGTCGTGAAGATCTTTTTTGTACAGTTCTGTGTATTCTTGCCACCTCTTCTCAATATCTTCTGCTTCTGTTAGGTCCATACCATTTCTGTCCTTTATTGAGCCCATCTTTGCATGAAATGTTCCCTTGGTATCTCTAATTTTCTTGACGAGATCTCTAGTATTTCCCATTCTGTTCTTTTCCTCTATTTCTTTGCATTGATCGCTGAAGAAGGCTTTCTTATCTCTTCTTGCTATTCTTTGGAACTCTGCGTTCAGATGCTTATATCTTTCCTTTTCTCCTTTGATTTTTGCCTCTCTTCTTTTCACAGCTATATGTAACGCCTCCCCAGACAGCCATTTTGCATTTTTGCATTTCTTTTCCATGGGGATGGTCTTGATCCCTGTCTCCTGTACAATGTCACGAACCTCATTCCATAATTCACCAGGCACTCTATCCATCAGATCTAGTCCCTTAAATCTATTTCTCACTTCCATGTATAATCATAAGGGATTTGATTTAGGTCATACCTGAATGGTCTAGTGGTTTTCCCTACTTTCTTCAATTTCAGTCTGAATTTGGTAATAAGGAGTTCATGATCTGAGCCACAGTCAGCTCCTGGTCTTGTTTTTGTTGACTGTATAGAGCTTCTCCATTTTTGGCTGCATAGAATAGAATCAATCTGATTTTGGTGTTGACCATCTGGTGATGTCCATGTGTAGAGTCTTCTCTTGTGTTGTTGGAAGAGGGTGTTTGCTATGACCAGTGCATTTTCTTGGCAAAACTCTATTAGTCTTTGCCTTGCTTCATTCCACATTCCAAGGCCAAATTTGCCTGTTATTCCAGGTGTTTCTTGACTTCCTACTTTTGCATTCCAGTCCCCTAGAATGAAAAGGACATCTTTTTTGGGTGTTACTTCTAAAAGGTCTTGTAGGTCTTCATAAAACCGTTCAACTTCAGCTTCTTCAGCATTACTGGTTGGGGCATATACTTGGATTACTGTGAGATTGAATGGTTTGCCTTGGAGACAAACAGAGATCATTCTGTCATTTTTGAGATTGCATCCAAGTACTGCATTTTGGACTCTTTTGTTGACCATGATGGCTACTCCATTTCTTCTGAGGGATGTGTGCCCGTAGTAGTAGATATAATGGTCATCTGAGTTAAATTCACCCATTCCAGTCCATTTCAGTTCGCTGATTCCTAGAATGTCAATGTTCACCCTTGCCATCTCTTGTCTGACCACTTCCAATTTGCCTTGATTTATGGACCTGGCATTCCAGGTGCCTATGCAATATTGCTCTTTACAGCATCGAATTTTGCTTCTATCACCAGTCACATCCACAGCGGGGTATTGTTTTTGCTTTGGCTCCACCCCTTCATTCTTTCTGGAGTTATTTCTCCACTGATCTCCAGTAGCATATTGGGCACCTAATGACCTGGGGAGTTCCTCTTTTGGTATCCTATCATTTTGCCTTTTCATACTGTTCATGGGGTTCTCAAGGCAAGAATACTGAAGTAGCTTGCCATTCCCTTCTCCAGTGGACCATGCTCTGTCAGACCTCTCCGCCATGACCCCCCCATCCCGGGTTGCCCCGCAGGCATGGCTTGGTTCCACTGAGCTAGACAAGGCTGTGGTCCTAATGTGATTAGATTGACTAGTTTTCTGTGAGTATGGTTTCAGTGTGTCTGCCCTCTGATGCCCTCTTGCAACACTTACCATCTTACTTGGGTTTCTCTTACCTTGGGTGTGGGGTATCTCTTCACAGCTGGTCCAGCAAAGCACAGCTACTGCTCCTTACCTTGGAGGAGGGGTATCTCCTTACCACCGACGTTCCTGACCTTCAACATTGCTTTATACCTAAATAATGTTTTGGAAATGGCAACCTACTCCAGTGTTCTTGCCTGAAGAATCCTAGGAATGGTGGATCCTGATGGGCTGCCATCTATGGGGTCGCACAGAGTCAGACACAACTGAAGCAACTTAGCAGCAGCAGCAGCAGCAACAGCATATAAGATGGTAAGCCAAAGACGCCCCGTTTTCTTTTGTTTCTGAGTTTATTTTTGTTTTTCCCTAGTGCAGACAGCCCACAGCTCAGTTTGTAACACTTAGAAATTTGCTTAAACTCTTATCTGTAGATAGGGATAAAAGTGATCCCAAACCTACCCTGTTTACTTCACGCAGTTGTTAATAGGATTTTTAAAAATCACATATGGAAACCCTTTTGTCACCTCAGAAACAAACCCAGCACCCTGACTATCCTGGGGAAGAGATCAATGTCGCTGTTCATAACCAATACAATCAGTGTCTGTAGTATAGAAAGATTTATCTACCAGGATCCAATACCTATTTACTTGTTGAGTTCAACATTTTAAAGTAAAATTCTATCTTTTTTTAATAAAATAATAAAATCAAAGAATTTGTGAAAATGTGTTTTAAACTAGTATTTTGTATTTCATAGCTAAACTCTCAAATCTGTCAATGCAGTAATATATTGACGAATATGATTATCCTAGTCTTACCTAAGCTAAAATTATGAAACGACCTAATACTATTTGTGAAAATATAAAATGCAATAATGAAAAGTGCAGTGAGAGAAATACCAAATGACAAGAGAGCATAAAAATAGGTGTTTGACTTAAGAAGGCTAGATCAGAGATAACTCCACAAAGACGTGACGAGCAGTCAAGGATCTGGATGATGAGTAGGAGAGAACTGGATACAGAAAGGAAAGAGCAACTGCCCTTAAACAGGCTGTGCTCACCCACTCAACAAATATTTACTGAGGGTCTATTGTTCACCAGACACTGTAATTAGATGCTTAGAATGTAATAATGAACAAGATGGTCCCTGCCTTTATGGCAATTACAGTATCAAAGGAGATAGACATTTAAGTAAACGGTTCTAATGAAGTGTGATAATGCTTCAAAATGAGAGGTATGGGGACTTCCCTTGTGGCCCAGTGGTTAAGAATCTGTGCAGGAGACATAAGAGACTCATGTCAATGTATGGCAAAAACCACTACAATGTTGTAAAGTAATTAGCCTCCAATTAAAATAGATTAATTAATTAAAGTTAAAAAAAAGAGAGAGAGACTCAGGTTGGATCCTTGGGTCAGAAAGATCCCCTTGAGGAGGGCATGGCAACCCACTCCAGTATTCTTGCCTGGAGAATCTCATGGACAGAGGAGCCTGGTGGGGTACAACCTGTAGGGTCACAAAAAGTAGGATATATCTGAAGCAACTTAGCACGCATGCATGGGGACTTCCCTGGTGGCCCAGTGGTGAAGAATGTGCCCTCCAAAGCAGAGGATGTGGGTTTGATCCCTGGTGGGGGAACTAAGATCCCACATAAGACCTGATGCAGCCTAACAAATAAATATTTTTTAAATAAAAAGTAAATCGAATGAGAAGTATGGAGTGCTATTGGAATCTTGAGCAGCATAGTGTATGTGTTGGGGTGGGAGGAAGTGCCAATCATATCAGCAGAAGCTGTCCATAGGAAGTGAAAAATGTATACACCAAGATCTAAAATATGAAAAGTCCTTGGACTTGTTTTGCCGACTTGTTTTGCCGACCCGGATGTGAATTTCTGCATAATTGAGACTCTGAGAGATGGAATCACTTTTCATATTCTAGGGCATTCTTTAATATTGCTTTTGGTGGCATGTCTGGGTTCCCACTGGAGCAGAGCTTGCCCAGGGATTAGCTAGAAAGCTCCCCAATTTGACACACCCATCAGTTCCAATCACTCTACATGTCATCTATATTTCTAGCTTCAGTTCCAAACAGCCTCCTTGGGAAAGGAAACTTTTTGTTCTTCTACAAATGCAGGTGCCCTTTAAATCCTTCAGTGAATAACTATTGAGTACAGATCAGTCTCCTCAGTAGGGAGTCTGGACTTCTTGCCTGTTGGCTCATGGCCCAGGATAGGCTAAAGCAAATCAGTCTTCTAAAAATGAGACCCCAAACTTGGGAATGCATAATTTTGCAATACTCTATTGGTCCAAATTGTCATAATCTCAGATTTAATAGGTGAAGAAATAGATTCTATGTTTTAACGGATGAATATTAAGAAAATTTCAAATACCTATTTCTCATCAGTCAAGATGTATGAATGGACATCCTCTACATTCTTCTAGAGACAATAGGGATTTATTAGAGTTAAAAGCAAGGGAGAGATCGTGCCAGATAATAGTCTCAGAAATACACATCATGTACACCTGTGGTGGATTCATGTCAATCTATGCCAAAACCAATACAGAATTGTAAAGTAAAAATTAAAAATAAATAAATTAATTAAAAAAAAAAAGAAATACACATCATACATAGGCCTGCTTATTCGCTCAGTCATGTCTGACTCTAAGCGACCCCACGGACAGTAGCCTGCTAGGCTCCTCTCTCCGTGGGATTTCCCAAGCAAGAATACTGGAGTGGGTAGCTATTCCCTTCTCCAGGGGATCTTCCTGACCCAGGGATTGAACACAGGTCCCCTGCACTGCAGGCAGATTCTTTACTGTCTGAGCCAACAGGGAAGCCTGCCATACACACGAGGGGCATAAAAATGGAATTGAGGACCAATCAGGAGGTAGTAACTGCCCTGCACTAAGAGGTACTCTTGTCTGTACTAAGGACAAGAGATGCTGGCTGCTGTAATTAAGAGTAGGAATGGGTTTTGAAGGGAAGAGATGGATTCAATTAATATTTAGGAAACAGAATCAACAGAATAGGTAAAACTGGGGATCAAGACGGTTCAGGAATAAGCTCCAGGAAAGAGCATGATGTGGCCACTAGCTGAGAGGAAGTTCAATACAAGGATGGAGCCCTTTCTAGAAACAAGTGTGGCTTATACTTCTTGGCAAAGCCTGAGATACTGAGTTTAGCTTGCAGCCCTTTTTTGAAACACAGCCAGAAGTAGTGACTGCTAGGCTGAATTAGGTGGGAAAAAGATGATTTGGTCATTATTAATGAAATAGCACTCAGGAGTCATTTCAGTTCTGCTTTAAATGAAATTTCCTTTTCTGTTTGTTTAGTAAGGGAGTAGTGAGTAGGAGAAAAAGGATATTTTCATAATTCCACACTGTGCTTCTATTTACCATGGAGGGGATGGTAGCATTTTAGCCTCACAGAGGGATAGTTCGTACTCATTTGTTAATGCAATCAAGCTTATTGTGAATGAAAATCTGTGTGGTATATGGTGAGTATTGTTCTGACATGTCTGGAGCATCATTTTTGGTGAGAGTTCTAAGGAAGTTCCCTGGGCCACCTTCATTAACCTGATGCACAGTGCATAGACAGTTCTGCGGACCCACTTTCTTCCAACAAATCCTCCTGAAAGATGGGAGTTTAAAAGTATAATGTGACATCAGAATGATTGGGAAGCAAATTAACGTCTAGTTTCCCTGACATCGTTCATTTAACCTCCTGCTCTGAGATCATTTGAGAACTAAAAGCAGAAGATGGAAGACAATCTGGATGGGGTCTGAGATGAAAGCTGGAATTGGAGGCCTGGTGGTTAGGATTTAGGAAGCACGGTTTGAAGTCAAGTGGCCTTACAATGAATGGAAATCTATAATTTTTGTAGGGCTCTTACTTAAAAAAAAAAAAAAAAAACTGTCTCAGATCTCAATTTCATAGACTCCGAATGTCTGGTTCTCTGTCTTGGGAAATTTTCATGAACGTTACTTAACCTCTATGTACCCCTTATTTATAAACTATGGCCATTCTTATAAGTGAAATGCTGTTATGGAAATGCATGCATTAGACCATGCCTGGCCCAAAAGGAGTTCCTTGTGTTTGTTTGCAACAGCACCGATGGCACCAAAAGTGTAACAGTGGTGGCGATGGTGGTAAATTACCCATTCACCGAACGTTCAACAACTTCCACTCAGTCCCTACTGCGAGTCAGGCACTGGTAATAAATAAAATAATCTTACCTTCAAAGAACTCATATCAGTCCACACATTCATTAGATCTTCTGTGCATTTATTCAACTGACTGATATACCTCTATTACATACCTACTATAAGCAGGACTATGCATCAGAGAATTTACACATACACACGTGCGTGTGCACACACACACACACACACACACAAATCTCTGCTTACAAGGGACTCATAATTACTTCTTTTATTCACTTATTAATTTGACCTGCACAGTTCAAGCACTTTTTCTATCCCAGGCACAGTACCGGGCAATATAAGGCAGTAGAAAATTTTGGGTTATTTCAGTCCAGAAAACTGCATTTTGCAACTGAAAACAATCTTGTGCTGACTTCAGCCCAATCAGGCGCCCTCCTTCAAGCTCACTTCCTCCATCTGTATGTCGAGGCTGTTTTCTCTGCTCTGGATGCTTCACGAAGACTTTGCAAGCAGTAAGTGAGACCATAGGTGACATCAGTCTGTTACCCAAATGTCCCATGGGATGATCAAATTTATCCACCCCAATATCATTATACAAGTGTGACTATCCGATGGAATACACTGAGGATTCAGGATCGAGAGAGACCAGATACAAGGAAACTCCCTCAGAATCCCAGCAGTAATGATGACGATGTGATGAGGACCACAGTCATCATCATGGTGAGAACAATGATCATAGCATTCTGATGACACAGCACCAAGGCATAATATGGAGAGTGAAGACTTCTTAAATCTATTTTTTTATTGATGCATAGTTGAATTACAATGTTGTGTTAATTACTGCTGTATAACCAAGTGACTCAGTTATATATATATATATATATATATATATATATAGAGAGAGAGAGAGAGAGAGAGAGAGAGATACACAGATATATAGAGATATATACACTCATGCACATTTTTTGGCATTCTTTTCCATTATGATTTATCACAGGATATTGAATATAGTTCCTTGTGCTCTATAGTAGGACCCTGTTGCTTATCCATTCTATTATAGTATTGTATATTGCCCTAATAATATGTATATTATATTAATAGAATGGATAAACAATAGGGATTATAAACAATATACTCTGTGGATTATAAACACTATATAATCCATTCTATTATTATGTATTATATTGATATATATTATATTAGTATGTATTAATAATAGATATTGTATTAATATATATTAATAGAATGGATAAACAACAGGCTTCTACTGTAGAGAACGAGGAACTATATTCAATATCCTGTGATAAGCCATAATGGAGAAGAATGTGTGTCTATGTGTGTGTGTGTGTGTGTGTGTGTGTGTGTGTATCCTGTGATAAAGCATAATGGAAAAGAATGTGTGTCTATGTGTATGGGCATGTGTGTGTATCCTGTGATAAAGCATAATGGAGAAGAATGTGTGTCTGTGTGTGTGTGCATGTGTGTGTATCCTGTGATAAAGCATAATGGAGAAGAATGTGTGTCTGTGTGTGTGTGCGTGTGTGTGTATCCTGTGATAAACCATAATGGAGAAGAATGTGTGTCTGTGTGTGTGCGTGTGTGTGTAAATACTAGCTGCATCTGCTGACTTCAACCCCCAATCCATCTTGCCCCCACCCCCTTTTCCCCTTGGCAACTTCCAGTCTGTTCTCTCTGTCCCTGATCCTATTTCTGTTTCATAGTAGGTTCATTCGTGTCATATTTCAGAAAGTGGAGATTTTAAAATCAGATCCGAATTCAAGCGTGTCTGCATCGTTTTCTAGGTATGGGGCTTAGATAAGTTAATCGATTTCTCTGAGCCCAGTTTTCTCATAGGTAAAATGGAGAAGATAATCAGTACTACTTCTCAGGGTTGTTTGTAAAGGTTGAATTCTGTAACTGGATGCACAATGCTTAGTGCTCTCCCTGGCATACACCCTCAGCTTGGTAACTGGTAGCTATTCACATTATTTGTGTTGTTGTAGCGATCTATTGGTGTAGAAATAACAGAAATGACTACACTCCTCACAAGATAGAACAACACCAAAAAACTGAGACTAGAAAGAGCCTGTTGACTTAAAAAAATATTCACAATCTAAAACTCGAATTATATTTTATTCAGCAGGAATTTTTAGGACTTCAAGCCCAGGAGGCAGCATCTCAAGTAACCCTGAGAGAAGTGCTCTGAGGAGGCACGTGGGGAACTAGGATGTATAGGAGTTCTGCAACACAGGGCAGATAGTCTTCACTGGGAACATCAAAAGATTACTGCTAGTTAAAGGAAACCAGATATCCCAAGTTAAGGAACTTAGCACTTCTCCACATCAGGGAAGATGCGAGAGTCTGAGCTCACTGAAATCATTCCTTTGATATGCAGCTCAGCTATCTGGGGCCAGGGTCCCATTTTCAGACCCTGAGTTTCCTCAGGGCTCACTTGAGGGATCGGCTGAAATCTGACAGCAGCTAGATGGCAGGGATTCTTTCCTTCCTGAGTTCCTTCAGGGCTCACCGGCTCACAGTCCATGGTGGCTGCAACTGCTGATCACTAAAGCAGAGACATTGCTTTGCCGACTAAGGTCCGTCTAGTCAAGGCTATGGTCTTTCCAGTAGTCATGTATGGATGTGAGAGTTGGACTGTGAAGAAGGCTGAGCGCCGAAGAATTGATGCTTTTGAACTGTGGTGTTGGAGAAGACTCTTGAGAGTCCCTTGGACTGCAAGGAGATCTAACCAGTCCACTCTGAAGGAGATCAGCCCTGGGATTTCTTTGGAAGGAATGATGCTGAAGCTGAAACTCCAGTACTTTGGCCACCTCATGCGAAGAGTTGACTCATTGGAAAAGACTGATGCTGGGAGGGATTGGGGGCAGGAGGAGAAGGGGACGACAGAGGATGAGATGGCTGGATGGCATCACTGACTCAATGGACGTGAGTCTGAGTGAACTCCGGGAGTTGGTGATGGACAGGGAAGCCTGGCGTGCTGCCATTCATGGGGTCGCAAAGAGTCGGACCCGACCGAGCGACTGAACTGAACTGAACTGATGACATCTTTAGCAGTAAAGAATCTGCCTGCAATGCGGGAGACCTGGGTTCTATCACTGGGTTGGGAAGATCCCCTGCAGAATGGAAAGGCTACCCACTCCAATATTCTGGCCTGGAGAATTCCAGGGACTGTATAGTCCATGGGGTTGCAAAGAGGTGGACACGACTGAGCTACTTTCACTTTCACTATGGCATCTTTGGTTACTGGTATGGCAAGAAATATTCCATTTCTCAAGTCCATAAACTAGTCTACATCACTCAGTGCAAAATGCACTACATGCAAATATAGAATTGAAATAAACATGGTTCAACTATAGTGAACATAGAAATGCATTGTTTGGCAATGTAGTGTAGAAATTAAATTAAAAGACTTAACTACATCCAGGGTGGAAATGTTGCATGGAAATGTAAAGCATATATGGTGCAAAAATCCTTTATATCCTGCTTTTTATTACAGCATTTCTACATCGATTCCACTGCACACAGAACCAAAGGGAGCTCCCTTGATTTTGTATTAAATATTAAAAATAACCCTACATCGAAATATCTTAGGGGGTCTTTTGCTTTTAAAGACATTGCTGATTAGGAAGAAACATTAAAAATTCCAGGTTTCTCAGAGTGCTATTAAAAATAAAAAGTGGATTGCTTTTAATTACTCAAATTATGATGTTCTAGTAGCAACAAAAAGAAAATGTCAGTATCTCAGGTAAAGTCTCAACATTTCAAAGGAAGCCCGTGCCTGTGGAAAAACATGTGAAAGATGGCCCATTCTGACCCCAGTATTATAGTGAGAGTCACGTGTTTATCAGAAACTCAGCTACTCCAGGAGATCAGTGGCTTTCTTAAAACCATGCTGATCTGGACTCCTTGCCACCTCATTACTGTTTCTCTACCCAGAGCACTTTGTTTATATCTTCATTACAGCATTTTTATAGAGATGATATTTTGAGATATCAATCCAGCTTGTTTTTTCCATTATCATATAGCCAACACCCCTTTTTCTACTGTTCAGGCAGAAGAAATGGAATAGAGTAAACTCACTGTATTTCATGGGACAGATTTATTTAGCCTGGAGAATGCACAGCCAAAATCTTGGCTTTTAATGTCAATGAAGGTGCTTGACATACATAATAAAGGAGAAAGCTTGAAAAACAGGCAAACAAGATCACAGGGAGAGGAAAAGTGTCTTGAAGGGCCAGGTCTTACATGTTCTAGAATATCTTTGTCTTTTTCCTATGTTTAAGCTGGAAATAAAATTCGGGATTTCCTTTAACATATTAACAGCACTGGGGGGAGCTTCTCGCACCCAGTGTAGATTTGGATACGTGACATCAGTCCATCTCCCCTTCCTTCACATGTGATCTGCTTTTCTCTTTGAAAGCCTTTGGATTTTTCTTTCTGATCTTCCTTTACATTTGGTGTCAAAGTGTGCAGGTATATGTTTTTTTAACCAGAATCATACCCTCTGCCCTTCAAAAGTAGGGAATTCACAGCCAATGCTTCTTCAACTATTTCTTCTCCAGTTAATGTTTCTCTTTCCTGGAATTTTTATCTTAAAGAGGCTGATATTCTTTCCACCCTTTAGATCTATCAGTTATGTAATTATGCTTTCTCTTTACTTCTCTTGGGTGCTTTCCAGGAAGTCTGATATTTCAGATCAATAATCTTTCCTTGACTACATATGTTCTGCCTTTCTACTCATATGCTGATCTCTTTATTTCAACTGTATTTCTCCTGGCCCAAGTTTTCTTCATTTACAATTGCTTGTCTCTGCCTACCTGGGTCTCCTGCATTGCAGGCAGATTCTTTACCATCTGGGCCACTAGGGAAGCCCTTGTTACAAATATCTTCCTTTATCTCTTTGAAAATTCTTGAAGTGCCTGTTCTGTTTGATGGTTTCTTTTGGCCACTGTCTAGACTGTCTACTATTATCTTTACTCTGTTGACATCACACTTCTCACTTGTCTCCTGATGTTGCTCTGTGAACTCATAGTCCTCTGATGAAAATGTTAATGGGAGAAAGGGAAGCAAACAGCCATTTTTACTGTCCCTCGCCCATTTAACTGTGTCTCTCAGGGACCCACCGTGTGTCTCCGGGCAGGACTATGCTCTTTTTCAAGATGGTTTATGGAGTGTATGGAGTGCACATGCTATCAGGTCCCCCTCACATAATAAAGTCTTAGCTTCCCCTGATATTTCCCTGTGATCCTTGCTCAGCCCATGTCTGTGTTGCCTTCATTCATGCATGAACATCTTGAGGGGAAGATGGGAGCATATCTTAAACAGAAATCCATTCTAGCCCCCATCTGAATCATCTCAGTTTATAGTCCTCTCCAACACTTGTTGTTGTTCAGTTGCTAAGTCATGTCCAACTCCTTGCAACCCCGTGGACTGCAGCACACCAGAGTTTGCTCAAACTCATGTCCATTGAGTCTGATGGTGCCAACCAAACATCTCATCCTCTGCCATCCCCTTCTCCTCCTGCCCTCAATCTTTCCCAGCATCAGATCTTTTCCAATGAGTTGGCTCTTTGCATCTGGGGCCAAAGTATTGGGACTTCAGCCTCAGCATCAGTCCTTCCAATGAATTTTCAGGATTGATTTCCTTTAGTTGTCCCCAAACAAGACCCAACTGTATTCTGTCCTCCCTGAAACATCCCCGTGATTTTCATGTTCATTGCTCAAACCCATCAAACTCTCTATCATTTCTTGTGGAGTCTCAAGGTTGGATGTCAGGGAAGTAGCCAGCAACCTGTATTAGTTGACCACCTTGACAACAACTAGAAACTCACCTATTGGCACATTCTTTCATGTCCTCTTACTTTTTAGTCACAGGATGCTGAAGCCCAGGACACATTTTCAGTTCAGTTCAGTCACTCAGTCGTGTCTGACTCTTTGTGACCCCATGAATCGCAGCACGCCAGGCCTCCCTGTCCATCACCAACTCCCAGAGTTCACTCAGATTCACGTCCATCAAGTCAGTGATGCCATCCAGCCATCTCATCCTCTGTCGTCCCCTTCTCCTCCTGCCCCCAATCCCTCCCAGCATCAGAGTCTTTTCCAATGAGTCAACTCTTTGCATGAGGTGGCCAAAGTACTGGAGTTTCAGCTTTAGCATCATTCCTTCCAAAGAACACCCAGGGCTGACCTCCTTCAGAGTGGACTGGTTGGATCTCCTTGCAGTCCAAGGGACTCTCAAGAGTCTTCTCCAACACCACAGTTCAAAAGCATCAATTCTTCGGCGCTCAGCCTTCTTCACAGTCCAACTCTCACATCCATACATGACTACTGGAAAAACCATAGCCTTGACTAGACGGACCTTTGTTAGCAAAGTAATGTCTATGCTTTTTAATATGCTATCTAAGTTGGTCATAACTTTCCTTCCAAGGAGTAGGAAATTTTTAATTTCATGGCTGCAGTCACCATCTGCAGTGATTTTGGAGCCCCAAAAAATAAAGTCTGACACTGTTTCCACTGTTTCCCCATCTATTTCCCATGAAGTGATGGGACCGGATGCCATGATCTTCGTTTTCTGAATGTTGGGCTTTAAGCCAACTTTTTCACTCTCCTCTTTCACTTTCATCAAGAGGCTTTTTAGTTCTTCTTCATTTTCTGCCATAAGGCTGGTGTCATCTGCATATCTGAGGTTATTGATATTTCTCCTGGCAATCTTGATTCCAGCTTGTGCTTCTTCCAGCCCAGCGTTTCTCATGATGTAATCTGCATAGAAGTTAAATAAGCAGGGTGACAATATACAGCCTTGACGTACTCCTTTTTAACTATTTGGGCTCGATAAAGGACAGAAATGGTATGGACCTAACAGAAGCAGAAGATATTAAGAAGAGGTGGCAAGAATACACAGAAGAACTATCAAAAAAGATCTTCATGACCCAGATATTCATGAGTGTGATCACTCATGTAGAGCCAGACATCCTGGAAAGTGAAGTCAAGTGGGCCTTAGAAAGCATCACTACAAACAAAGCTAGTGGAGATGATGTCATTCCAGTTGTGCTATTTCAAATCTTGAAAGATGATGCTGTGAAAGTGCTGCACTCAATATGCCAGCAAATTTGGAAAACTCAGCAGTGGCCACAGGACTGGAAAAGGTCCGTTTTCATTCCAGTTCCAAAGAAAGGCAATGCCAAAGAATGCTCAAACTACGAGGACACATGCATTGCACTAAATAATTTTTAGTGGGAAAACTGCTTTCCTCATAACTTCAGTACAAATAGCATTATTCAATGCTAGCTCTATATAACTTCATTATGATTTTCAGACCTTGTTTTTATCCTTGAAACCTTTTATTCATCCAAGTCTTACATGAAATCCCATAATGTATAGAAGTAGTACAGATGGCTGCAATAAGGAAGGGAACTTGAAACGTTAAATACCCATCCACTACCCCGGTCCTTCGTTGAGCCCCTAAGGCTTGCAGAAGAGTCTGAAACCACTAAGAGGATAAGCAAAAATGAAAATGAAAGTGTGCTTAGTTGCTCAGCCATGTCTGACTGGCAGTCCAGTGGTTAAGACCGCATGCTTGCGATGTAGAACATGCAGGTTTGATCCCTGGTTGTGGAACTAGGATCCCACATGCTGTGTGGTGCAGCCAAAAAATTAATAAAAAATTTTAAAATAATAAATAAATAAAATATAAAACCTACCATCAGCATGCAGGCTATAGCCTCCCCACTCCCCCCACTCCGAAAAAAAAAAAATCAAGCAATGGGCCAGATTTAGCAAATGAGCCATTTTCTTCCAACTCTTCACTAATCTGATTAAAGTAGGACTAGACATAACAGTAATAACCAACCCTCTAACAAGCTCAGCTCTGGACAAACTTCCATGCCGTGGTTAAATTGTCCTGGTTGGGAAAATTAGGAGCAAGACATCAAGTAAATAAGCCAGACATGCTGAGACAAGTGGGGGCTCTGGAGGTAATAACCTCTTCAAAGTTTGTTCAAAATATCTCTGTTTAAAAAATTATTTGATCTTTACAATATCCCATGTACTTATTCTTATTTTCTTTATGCAAATGAAAGACAGGGCATATTCTATTCAAGACTGAAGTCACAGAAATAGTGTTTGTACTGGACTGCACAAAGAATCAAACCAGTCAATCCTAAAGGAAATCAACCCTGAATATTCACTGGAAGGACTGATGTTAAAGCTCTAATACTTTGGCCACCCAATGCAAGGAGTCAACTCGTTGGGAAAGATCCTTATGCTAGGAAAGATTGAGGGCAGGAGAAGGGGATGACAGAGAATGAGATAGTTAGATGGCATCACTGACTCAGTGGACATGAGTTTGAGCAAACTCTGGGAGACAGTGAAGGACAAGGAAGCCTGGCGTGCTGCAGTCCGTGGGGTTGCAAAGGGTTAGACACGACTTAGCAACACAACAACAAAAAATTAGGAATTCAGATCTAAAACTGGATGAAACTAAAGTTTATGTCCTTGTCCATCATAGCATATAGCCTCACACGGGGTGGGAAAAGCAGGAAATAAATCTAGCAATGGGCACAACTTCATGAGAACTTGGCATATTTCCAGGGAAGAATCCGCTATCACAATTTCTCTGAGATTCACAGCTTAGTGTGCAATGGCAGTGTATTCCAGCTTAAAGTCTGAAATCACTGAAAAATGCCTTCTGGGTTATTTCTAACAGAAGCAAATTTCCTGTATCAAATGCTTAGAAAGCCATCCAAAATTGCCAGTACTTCACATCTTTGGACCCAGGGTTGAATAATATCTGTACTGAAGTTATGATGAAAGGAAGATCATCTTCAGATAAAAGAATATTACCTTTCTAGCAAATGAAATCAAAATGCAATTAGAAATGGTAGTGTTATTTGTTTGTGTTTTTTTTTTTAACTCTCTTTTTTCTAACACAAAGAGATGGTATACTTTTGTTGATCTTTTGTTCCCCACTCATAATGTCAGTTGGAGAGGGGCACGGCAACCCACTCCAGTATTCTGGCCTGGAGAATCCCATGGACAGAGGAGCCTGGCAGGCTACTGTTCATAGGGTCACAAGGAGGTGGACACAACTGAAACAACTTAACACACAAGCACATGTCAGTGATGTCGTATTCAAAATAAGCGGGCCATTTCTCTTACTGGGCAATTCACTATGTATTCTAAAATAAACTTGACCACATGTATTTTAGAACTAGGTCATTCCTTTCGCTTTTTCAGTCTTTATTGAATTTGTTACAACATTGCTTCTGTTTCATGTTTTGGTTTTTTGTCCCCAAAGGATGTGGAATCTTAGCGCCCTGACCAGGGATCAAACCAGCACCCTTGCATTGGAAGGTGAAGTCTGAACCACTGGACCACCAAGGAAGAACCCAGAACTAGGTCATTCTTATTCTCGAAGATGTTAGTTGCCAGAAAGACACCACGCAAACATTGTTACAGCATAGAAGAGTAGAAACTTGTTGACAGTGATTAGAAGAAAGCCCTTTGCTAGTAAGTAAATTTTAGTCCCGACTATGATTCCAAGTTCACATTTCTTTCTGGTTCCAAGAAAAAAACATTTAAAACATTAAAAAATACTGATTACATCTTCCTTGATGAAAGCTAGGCAGCCGAAGACATATTTCTGTCTAGTGTCTGCTAGTTTTCAAGACTGGGACCTGGCTGTGTTTGGAACAATATAGCTGACATTATTAACTGAACTTTGGTACCAAGTCTGTAAAAGAACCCCGCAATTTGATTCTTTTCTCCTCAATATCCTTCATCAGAACTGTAGAACTCTTTTGTGAGAAAATTCAACTCACCCCTTCTTTGCTCTTCCCTCTTGGGAGGAAGGTATTAAATTTATTTTGATGGAGCTAAGTATAGTGAATAAGCTCTAAAGGTCTCTTATAAAGGCATGGGTCTCCCATCTTCTGCCACCATCCATGAGAAGGGAACAGGCAGGTCTCCTGCAGCTTCCATCCTGATGCTGAACACCAGCCATCTCATCTTGTCTTTTCTCCTTCTTGTGTTTATACTTCGCAAGTGGCAGTCAGGAACTTACCTGGTGGTCCAGTAGCTAAGACTCCATGCTTGCAATGCAGGGGGCCTGGAGTTCGAGCCCTGGTCAGGGAACTGGATTCCATATGCTGCAACTAAAGATCCTTTGTGTCACAACTAAGACCCAGAGCAGTCAAATAAATAAATTTAGAAAAGAAGAAGCTGCAAGCAGACAGAAGACCTGTCCTGTAGGCTGAACTATCTGTCTTCTGTTTCACCCTTCTCCGCATCTGCAGAGGGAGAGAAGTGCCATAGTCACTACCTCTCCTGTGTTCCTGTTCTGTTGCTATTCAATTTTCTCTCAGTGATACTGGCTGGAAGATGTATAATCATGAGACTAGGATCATGTCTCAAAAAAGAGTGAAGACCTTATTAGAACTTGAACTCTGGCCATAGACTTTGGGCTAGCCTTCCAGAATTCTAAGAAAGTGGAACAGTTTCTCCTCCCATCAGTTTCTATTTCCTTTTTGCAGATACATCTCTCTTGAGACCTTCATAGGGAACATAAATATGCTATAGGATTCAAGAATTTCTACTCTGCAGACAGTGATATTAATACAGCCATTAATATTATCAAACATTTTAAGAAGACTTTGTTTAATTCACTCAGACTTTTTAAAGGAGATAGATTACATGAACAATAAAGCTGTGCCATTTTTTAATGTTTTCCTTTCCTCAAGCATCATGTTAGGGCTTGTTTGCTCAGTCTCTCAGTCATGTTCGATTCTTTGCAACCTTATGGACTATATAGCCTGCCAGGCTCCTCTGTCCATGGAATTCTCCAGGCAACACTGGAGTGGGTTGTCAAGATATTAGGGTTTAGTCTCACTCAAAATTCATTTCCTACCCATCAACCAAGGAGACTCTCTGGAATGTAGTTCAGGAAATTTCAGTATTAAAGGGATATTCATAAATATTTAAAAGCTGAACTTGATTTTTTTAATTGTTATTTACAAACTTGAATTTTAAAAACCTGCCCATAGAGAACGCACTTGTGGATACAGTGGGAGAAAGACTGGATGAGCTGAAAATGAGAGAGTGGCACTGGCGTACATACATACACGACCATGAGCAGCACAGACAGCTAGTGGGAAGCTGCTGTACAGCACAGGGAGTTCAGCTCAGTGCTCTGTGATGACCTAGAGGGTGGGTCGTCATGGCAGGGGTGGAGAGACGCTCAGGAGGAGGGGGATATATGTATACTTACAACTGATTCACGTTGCTATACAACATAACTAACACAACATTGTAAAACAATTATCTTCCAATTTAAAAGCTTACAGAATAAAATTAAAAGCCTACCCAACTAAATTCACATAATTGTCATGAGGATGAAATGCAATAAAAGGTCAGAAAATTCTTTGAAATCCGAAAAGTGATACAAATAAGAAGATGTTTAAAACAAGGAAAATGTTACATTATGTAACCTACCTTGCTATAAGTCTAACAAATAATAATGGCTATATAAAAGGAAATATGGAGAATTTATTCCATCTGTTCAAATAGAAACATTTCTGCTTCGTATTCATCCGTCTGTGAAATCTCAATATTGGACTTTTCAAGTTTATTTAATTTTTGCATTGAGGAAGTTGTTAAATTATTTGAAACAGGGGTCTTTTAAAATGTACTCAGGATTAATGTCTCTAAATTGTTTTCATTCTTGCCTTGATATACTTTGCTTCCTCTAAAATACTGGGAGATTGAGATGAAATCAAATAAAGAAAAAGAAATTCCAGAGTTTAAAATGGCTGCAGAGGGTGCCAGATTTTTAAGGAAATACCTTTCTCTGAAAATCAAGGAGAAGAATCAATTTTTATTCTCTACTATAAATACAGAGTCCAAATAATACATCAGTTGGATACCAGCTGGATCAGAAAAAAGACTTTCTTTGTAGCTAAGCTCTTATTCTAGTCAAGAAATATTTTTGAGTGTGCACTTCGTTATTTCTTGCTTTAACCCAGTGGGGAATTTCACAGATGTTCAAGAATCTAGTTTAACATTGCAGTGCTCTCCTAAAATGGATACAATGCTGTCGAGTATAAAATATCCTCAGCTGTAATAGAAAGTGGTCTACACCTCATGTGCCCAAATGCTCTAGCGGATTATCATCCGCTATGGTCAGAACTGTGTCCCCTAAAATTCATGTGTTGAAGCCTTTACCCCTAAAGTGATTGTATTTAGAGATAGAGACTTTAAGGAGGTCATTATGGTGAAATGAAATGAGACGTGCAGGACCTTAATCCAATAGGTTGATGTCCTCATAAAAAGGCAGATACAGCAAAACGTGGGCTTCCCAGTTGGCTTAATGGTAAACTATCTGTTTGCCAATGCAGGAGGCACAGGAAATGTAGGTTCAATTCCCGGGTCAGGAAGATCCCCTGGAGAAGGAAATGGCTACCCTCTCACTTAGTATTCTTGCTTGGGAAATTCCACAGACAGAGGAGTCTGGCAGGCTACATCCGCGGGGTCACAAAGAGTCAGACACGACTGACCACACACACACTGAAAACGTCAGAAAACTCTTGCAGCTGGGTGGGCAGCAAACTGCTAAGAAAGACAGAGGGCTTCTGTCCCCACCCAGCTACAGGATTTTCCAGAGAAGCCCTTGAGAAGTATGCTGACTGACCAGCAACAAGAGGACCAGAAACTAACATTTTCCGACCCAGGAAAAGAAAGAGGCAGGGCCGGGTATGCGACCGATAAACTTGGACTTACAACACGGTAGTCACATACACAAGCCAGGTTCCAAAAAGGCCTGTAATTAGTTCGGAAAATCATCACAAGGAGTTCTGTAGAAGCCTGTGGGTATGTACACATTTGAAGTTCAGAAGAGACTCTAATAACATGGGAGGATGCATTCTCACATTCTCAGAGTGAGAGGAGACATCTGCGGTGGCCTGGCCTCTCACTTATCACATCACTAGTTCCTTCTAGCACGTGCCTGCTCGCCTCAGTACGACCACCTTCACTGATGGTGAATTTACTGTGCCTGGAGGCATCTTATCCCTTTTGCAGACTATTCTCAATATCATTAACATGAGGCAACTCCCTGTAACTTTCTGCCTTCCACAGTTTCTGTCTTCATCCTAACACCTTGCCACCCAGAGGGTAGGTCACTGAGCAGCAATGGCAAATTCTAACTGCTTGTTAGAAATGCAGAATGTCAATTTTAGCATTTGTATTTTAACAAGATCCCTAGCTGATCTGTATGGATATTAAAGTTTGAGACTCATGATCTATAACTACAAAATAAAAGTCTAATGCAGTTTCACAAATTACCAATTAGAACTTCACAAGGGCATTGTATCCAGAAGATGTCAGGATCTGTAAAAACAAAGACATTCACATGTTTTAACCTATGGCAACAAAATAATTTCAGGATTTCTGATATTATGTGGTAGTCCATAAAGTAGACCAAAAAGCCCTGATAGGCAAAAATCAATTCTGTTTTAATTTTAATGCTGTCTCTACTTGTAAGTAAGCTAGACTTTTGCACAGTAAAATTATTTTTGAATGTAAAAATAAGTTTTAAAATGAGTGCATTGGGACTTCCTTAGTGCTCATTGGTTAAGACTCCAAGTTTCCACTGTAGCAGGGTGGGTTTGATCCTTGGTTGGGGAATTAAGATCCCACATGCCTTGTGGTCAAAAAGAAAAGAAAGAAAATTTTTTGACCTGAATAAAAATGAAAATATAACATCAATTTTTTAAAAAAATTGGGAAAAGTACCAAATTTAAAAAGAATGAATGTACCCACTTAAAGTAAATTGACTGAGTTTTGCTCAATTTTTAGTTCTCTTTGCCCAGCTTATAGGCTGGTAGAAATCAGGTGAAGTTTATCATCTGAAAGTTCTTGATTAAGAAGGTCTGTTCTAAATCCTTACCTAACAACAAAGACAGATGTCAGAAATCTGCTGGCAGACTGAGTCTAACAGTTCAAGAAGAAAACTAAACCAGCTTGAAGGATTCTACAAAGTCAGAGATGGAACAGACTTTAGGAAACTATGCCTAGTTCAGCCTTCTCCAACCACAGATGAAAAAACCTGCTCCAACTAAAATAAAGTACTTGTAAAATGAAGTAAAATGCTCTAACATAGAGATAAAAAATGGCAATATCCCAAACATGGAAAACTGGATGCATTATTTAATTACAGATATTTTACTTTTAATAAAATACAAAATATATTTGCTAATAACCTCACTTCCTTTATGACCAAAAAATGAGCCCAGGTGGTGTTTAACAGCTTTCTTGAAGTATAATTTATTTAAATACAATTCACCCTTTGAAAGTATAACGTAAAATTTTAATGTCTCCAGTTGTGCAACCATTAACACAAATCAGTTTCTTTTAAATATCTATATTTTTAAAATTTCCCACATGCCTTTTTGCTGTTAATTCCCAAACCCAGTCCTAAGTAACCATTGATTTGCTCTCTGTCTAGGTGTGTTTTCTTAGTTACTCAGTCGTGTCTGACGCTTTACAACCCCATAGACTGTAGCCCATCAGTCTCCTCTGTCTGTGGGATTCTCCAGGCAAGAATACTGGAGTGGGTTTCTATGCCCTTCTGCAGGGGTTCTTCCCAACCCAGAGATCGAACCCAAATCTCTACCACTGCAGGCAGATTCTTTACCATCTGAGCCACTACGTAATTTGGCTTTTTCTGGTCATTTCATATCAATCGAAACATATAATATGTAATTTGTGTCTAGTTTTTTTACTTGAAATAACACTTTTGAGGTTTATCTGTGTTGAATCTTATATTAATAATGTATTCCTTTATATTGGTGAATAATACCCCACTGTATGTGTATCACATCTGTTCACACATTCAGCAGTTAATAAAACTTTGGGTCATTTGCAGTTTTTTTAAATTATGAATAAGGCCACTATGAATATTCACACATGACTTTTGTGGGCATGTGTCTTTATTTCTCTTGTGTAGATTCCTAGGAGCTGAATTTCTGGGTTATATGATAAATGCAGCTTTAAATTTTTAGGAAATTGCCAAACTATATTCCAAAGTAGCAGCATTGTTTTACCTTCTCATCACCAATATATTCAGCCCTCAGCATTCTCAGCCCTCAGTATTCTTGCCAAAACTATGTACTATTTGTCTTTTAGAGAGAAAAATTCTGTCTCTTGGATGGAAATCCTGAAATGGAGATCAAGATAAATAATGAGGAAGTCTGAACCTAGAAGAATGTAGACAATTCAAGATCACTACAAGAAGTATGTAAGAGAAAACCATGTTAGCAGTACTTTCTGAGAAAATTGGAAGTGTACCACATTTATAACACAAGAGACTGAAGCTATGTAAAATCAACAAGTAGAGAACAAGGAAATATTCCTGACGTTGAGGAAAATTTTCCAAAACCTAGTTCTAGTTTTTGACTATGCTAAGTTGCTTCAGTCGTGTCCAACTCTTTGCAACCTTATGGACTATGGCTCACCCGGCTTCTCTGTCCATGGGATTCTCCAGGCAAGAATACTGGAGTGGGTTGCCATTTCCTTCTCCAGATCATCTTCCCAACTCTAGGATCAAACCTGAATCTCTTATGTCTCCTGCATTGGCAGGCGGGGTCTTTACAACTAGCACCACCTGGGAAACTCTAAGAGAATAAAAAGCAAAGACATAGATTACTGGTACAGGATTTCCATAAATAACTTACAAGAATTCCAAAAGGAGATGACTGAATTACAGTGCAGAAGATAAAAGTATAAAGTAAATAATAAATGATAACTTTACAAAACTAAAAGAGATGAATTTTTTTCACATTGAAAGTATTTCTAAGATTCTAATAGGAAAAATGGAAGAAAAAAAAACCCGCATCTGGATAGATCATGACAATTTTCATAGCCTAAAGGATACGAAGTTTCTAAAAGGTTGGCAAAAAGGTAGAAAAGAGAGAGAGGGACGGGGGGGAGGGGACGGGGAGCAGAAACCTGTAAAGCCATACGAACACAGCATATTGCTTCTCATCAGAAGCATGCTTTTCTAAAGCATAATGAAGAAACTATTTTAAATATAGAAATCTATTGGCAGAAAGTGGAGATAAACTAAAGAGTCTCTTGATGAGGGTGAAAGAAGACAGTGAAAAAGCTGACTTAAAACACAAAATTCAAAAAACTAAGATTATGGCATCCAGTTCCATCATGCTGTGTGTGCTAAGTCGCTTCAGTCATGTACGAGTCTTTGCGACCCCATGGGCTGTGGCCTGCCAGGCTCCTCTGTCCGTGGGATTCTCCAATCAAGAATACTGGAGTAGCTTTCCACGCCCTTCTCCAGAGGATTTTCCAGACCCAGGGATCAAACCCACATCTCATGTTTCCTGCATTGGCAGGTGGGTTCTTTACCATGAGGGCTACCTGGGAAGCCTTCCCGTCCCATCACTTCATGGCAATATTAGGGGAAAAAGTGGAAACAGTGGCAGCTTTTCTTTTCTTGAGTTTCAAAGTCACTGTGGATGGTGACTGCAGCCATGAAATGAAAAGATGCTTGTTCCTTGAAAGAAAAGCTATGACATACCTAGAAAACATATTAAAAAGCAGAGATATCACTTTACCGACAAAGGTCAGTATAGTTAAAGCTATAGTTTTCCAGTAGTCATTACAGATGTGAGAGTTGGACCATAAAGAAGGCTGAGTACTAAAGAACTGATGTCGTTTGTGGTACTGGAGAAGGCTCTTGAGAATCCCTTGGACTGCAAGGAGATCCAACCAGTCCATTCTAAAGGAAATCAACCCTGTACATTCCTTGGAAGGACTGATGCAGAAGCTGAAGCTCCAATACTTTATTCACCTGATGTGAAGAGCTAACTCACTGGAAAAAATGCTGATGCCGGGAAAGACTGAAGGCAAAAGGAGAAGGGGCCAGGAGAGGATGAGATGGTTAGATAACATCACCAACTCTATGGACATAAATCTGAGCAAACTCCAGGAAATAGTGAAGGATAGAGGAGCCTGACATGGTGCAATCCATGGGGTCGAAGAGTCGGACATGACTTAGCAACTGAACAACAAAATCCCCAGCTAAACATGTTTTCAGAAACTCATAGTTTACTTCATATCCTCCTTTTCTTAGAAAACTATTTAAGAACATTCTCCAACCAAATGATAAGGTAAATCAAAAAGGATAAAGATGTGAGTTCTTAGAAGGAATGTGTCCAGCACAGCTGAGCAAGTGGGACAACCCCAGAATACCTATGTGCTACAGGAAAAAAACAGTTTCAGTTCAGTTCAGTCACTCAGTCATGTCTGACTCTTTGCAACCCCATGAATCGCAGCACTCCGGGCCTCCCTGTCCATCACCATCTCCCAGAGTTCACTCAGACTCAGGTCTATCGAGTCGGTGATGCCATCCAGCCATCTCATCCTCTGTTGTCCCCTTCTCCTCCTGCCCCCAATCCCTCCCAGCATCAGAGTCTTTTCCAATGAGTCAACTCTTTGCATGAGGTGGCCAAAGTACTGGAGTTTCAGCTTTAGCATCATTCCTTCCAAAGAAATCCCAGGGCTGATCTCCTTCAGAATGGACTGGTTGGATCTCCTTGCAGTCCAGGGGACTCTCAAGAGTCTTCTCCAACACCACAATTCAAAAGCATCAATTCTTCTGCGCTCAGCTTTTTCGCAGTCTAACTCTCACATCCATACATGACTGCTGGAAAAACCATAGCCTTGACTAGACAGACCTAAAGCAGTAATGTCTCTGCTTTTGAATATGCTGTCTAGGTTGGTCATAACTTTTCTTCCAAGGAGTAAGCGTCTTTTAATTTCATGGCTGCAGTCACCATCTGCAGTGATTTGGGAGCCCAAAAAAATGAAGTCTGACACTGTTTCCACTGTTTCCCCATCTATTTCCCATGATGGGACCAGATGCCATGATCTTCGTTTTCTGAATGTTGAGCTTTAAGCCAACTTTTTCACTCTCCTCTTTCACTTTCATCAAGAGGCTTTTTAGTTCCTCTTCACTTTCTGCCATAAGGGTGGTGTCATCTGCATATCTGAGGTCACTGATATTTCTCCCAGCAATCATGATTGCAGCTTGTGCTTCTTCCGTAGAGCAAAAGAATGGAGCTCCCGAGAGCCATGTTCTCAGATAAAAAAAGGGGAATTCTGTAAACAATATAGAATGGAAGACTCTGCCCCCTAAATTTTTGGAGTTTTCATTTCAATACACGATATAATTCCAAACATCTGTCTTCCTCTATCTCTGTCAATGAGGGAATGAGAAATAAAAATGAGGTTTTATTGTTACAACAGGCGAACTAAGTTAGTGGAAAAAGTCAGTTGAAGTTGGCATCATATATTATAAAAGACTGTAAAAAACAACAGTAATAGTAATAAAATCAACTACTACCATTTTCTTTTAACAATTTCTATGTACCAGTTACTGTCTGCACACTTAATATGTATAACCCACTTAATTTTCCAAATAATTTTATGACATAACTCTATTTTCCCCCCTTTCACACACTCTCTGGAAAGGCAAGAAAAGAATATTGTCATGCATGATTCTGAAGAGTCATTTGACAATAAATATATGTATTTTTTAAATCTTAAAAATAGACATTACCTTTGACCCAACACTTCCACTTCTAAGACTTTACACTAACTAAATCATCAGATATTTGGTAGGATTATGGACAGAGATCTTCAAGCAAACCTGGATCAAACTTAAAGTTCCAACAATTTCATTTGTTTAAATAAATCCTCTTAAATAACTTATAGGCTATCAACATAGCAAGTTATTTTGCATTATTCAAATGATGAGGTCAGATCTGATCTTATATTTGCACCTCAGTATCCTTGTAAAGACTTTTTTTCCTCATTTTCAAGACCTGTAGCTATTAATATCTAAAACAGATGAAGAAATATTGACGGTGTCCACAATGTGTGTACTGGAGTCAAACAAAGGACCTGGAGTCCCAGTTTTCCCATTCATTAACTGGGACAGGTGGCTAGTTCCTTGCATTTGAGTTTTCAATGTATGAAATGGAGCTGACGATTCATCATATGCCATACCTAGCACAGAGGAGAAGTTGACTAACTCTTAGGTCTCTTTCTACATCTTTATCTTGGCTCTTCCTAGAAATAGAGACTTTAAACAAGTAGTGAAAGTCGCTCAGTCGTGTCCGACTTTTTGTGACCCCATGGATGATATAATCCACAAAATTCTCCAGGCCAGAATACTGGAGTGGGTAGCCTTTCTCTTCTCCAGGGGATCTTCCCAAACCATGGATCAAATCCAGGGCTCCTGCATTGCAGGTGGATTCTTTACCAGCTGAGCCACAAAGGAAGCGCAAGAATGCTGGAGTGGGTAGCCTATCCCTGCTTCAGCACATCTGCCTGACCCAGAAATCGAACTGGGGGTCTCCTCCATTGCAGGTGGATTCTTTACCAACTGAGCTATGAGGGACTTCTCTTAAACAAGTAACTTATCCTCTTTGCTGCCATTTACTTGCATTTTCAGCAGAAGTGATAATCCACACCCTAGTTTTACCAACAGGTTGTTAGGAAAGCCAGGGATTTGGGGGCTGGGAGGGACTTGGCTGTGGGAAGCAGTGAGCCACCTGTTACATGGTTTCTCACTGGTACTGCAGGAACAAGGGCTCACAGCTACTCTTCCCTCATGGGTGTGTTAGTGACTCCATGTTCAGCCCTCTCGAAACCCACTCATTTTCAGCACAGGAGATAAAGGAAAGGGTAGCCTGGGGGAATGATTCCTCTATCAATGAAGTAAATATTTCTAGCCTGAGGCATTTCCCAAGGTCTTCAAATCAGACCAGTGAAGTTGATGGCATTAAACACATTTAATTAAGGCACACACATATTTTTCTTTAAATGATTTCCAGAAATTTAACATTTGAAATTTCAAGCACAGTCCAGGGAATGCTAGTATTTAATTATTCTCAGGTAAAACTCTGTGAATGTGGTTTCTTTGCTAGCTCAGAAACAGAAATTGAGTGAGGGCATAAAAACACAGATTTATGCCTATCTTTTAGACTCCCTTACAATAAAACTTTCCCCAAACTATGTTTTATATACCACCTATTTTGTGTTAGGTTATAGGATTTTCTTTCCAAAAATGATTCTGTGGTGAAAATAATTTAGGAAACACTGAGTTAAAACATGGTCAAACATCTGCAGTATTTCTCAGGGGCTTGCTTTATAAATTTATAAGGGCAGTTAGAGTATTCAGTTTCCACATTTATTGGGTTATTGAATTTCACTGTGAAACTCTGTCCTTAAGGAACTTTCTACTTAAGGTGTGATTTTTTGAAACAGCAGAATCATCTTCATGTGAAGCTTGTCAGACATGCAGACTTCTAAGTCCATCAGTCTTCCTGAAACAGATCGTAACAAAAAGCCTGGCTAATAAGCATACATACTGAAGATTGAGAAGCACTGCCTCGCACTATTACACACATTAGCTACAAATTATACAGAAGTGATGAGATGAACACAAGGGCTTTCCGAGGATCCCTCCTGAGTACATAGATTGAATAATAAGCCAGCTGAATGCTAGAGATATTAGTAGAAACTACTTTGGAAATAATCTACTTCAAAGGAGTACAAATCAGTCTTTTTAGTGGCATTAATGGGATGCCCCATGGAAAACCATATAAGAAGGTGAAATAATCGGATTCTTTCTGGCTGAAGCCAAAGATGGCTCCTTCTCTCCTGACATTTTTGGTTCTTCACCTGTTAAGTGATTTTAAAAATTTCATCCTGGAGATGTTAATGTTGTATTTGAAGACCGTAGATTTCATTATATTCTTCTAAAATTTGGTTTTATTTGATTACTTGTTTGTTTTGCTTAATCGGGCACTTAATTTGATTAAAATTTACAAACTCTAGCTCTGGCTGGGTAGTAGTTCAAATTTGATCTCATTTTTCTTTTTTCTTCTTAGCTAGAATTTGTCCCACACTAGTATAGTTCCTGAGTCACCCAAGAGATTGGGAGGTTTATACTTGGAATTTCAGGCTCTTCTTTCTGTCTCCCTCCTTCCAATTATTTTCCCTCACTTTCTGGTCCATGTGATCACTCCTATCTCTGTCCTCTGGTTCTATAGCCAGAAAGATGATAGATTTCATTTGGTTTTTATTTTAGAACTTTAAAAAAATGTTTTAGTGGAGTGTTATACATTTCTGTTTTGTTTGTAGGTTTCCAACATGGCACTGCCTTCAAGTCACTTACTGTATGCCAACATGCTTCCTCTATAGTCAGCCCGCTGTTGATCCTTCTTCACCAACACTAGGTCATGCTTGATTTTTCCTCCCACAATTGATTGTAGTTATTCGAGAGAATCACATCTGGTAGGAGTCTATATTCTTCCTCCCTCTTCCCTCTAAAGGTTTCTCTGGTAGCTCAGATGGTGAAGAATCTGCCTGTAATGTGGGAGACCCAGGTTCAATCCCTGGGTTGGGAAGATCCCCTGGAGAAGAGAATGGCAATCCATTCCAGTAATTTTATCTGGAGAATCCCATGGCTCAACAATCCACTGAGCTAACATTTCATGCTCAACATAATAGGATTGAGTGAAGGATAAGGAGAAGAGAGAAGAAGTTCAAGATAGGATGGAATCTTTTAAGATTTCGATGGGATTAATATTTCATCATAGACTATATGATCCAAGGTGGGAAGGGTTCTTTCCTGGGAGACCAGTTAATAAGATTCTATTCCCACCTCAATCACTAACTAGCTGTGTAGCTTTGAGTACATCATCTTACCTCTCTGGAGTTCACTTTCCTCATCCAAAATAAGGGCCAGTGGTCCTAGGGAATCTTTGGTTTCCTGTAAGGTTTAATGTTCTCTCATTTTACCAAAGCAAAGTAGCTGATGTCTTGGACCCCAGATGCCTAGAGAGTTGTAATTAGGCTTTCTTTATGTTCTTGATTTTTCACATTCAGGGTTATTAAACACCCAGAAGAGTTCTTTTCTTCTGTACAGCTTAACACACAGCACACTAGTTCATCTTCTAATTGGCTAGGTCACTCTGAACGACCTCTTACACTTTCACAGAGTGGGATCAGAGAAAGCCTGGAGGACCAGGGGACTGAATAGACATATGGGAACAAATTCAGGTTATAAACCCGAGTTCATTTATGAGGCAACCACAGCTCAGGATTAGATACAACTTTATTTACTTCCTCACAGAGGGTGTGTTTTTGAAGTCAGAAATATCAGAACCTATATCCTATTTTACCACTTAGTAACTGTGTATCTTGGGCAACTTATTTCTACTCTCTGAGCATCAGTTTCCTCAAATATAAAACTGAAATAACAATCTCTCATTCATATAGAACTATGAAGACACAGTTAATAAATGCTCAAAAAAGTTAGTGCAATGCCTAATATGTAGCATTAATATTTGATCAGTATATATTGGCACCCCCGTGCACACTGAGCTAGGCCTGGACAAGGATTCAAAAGTGATATGAGAGGGTCCTTGTCCACAAAATGCTTGCAAGTATTCTTAGAGAAATGAACACCCCAGCCCTGGTCAAGCTTTCAGATCACTACAATTCCAGATAACAGTTTGAGAGACCCTGCACAAGAATGACCCATCTAAGCTGATCCTAGAATTCTTATTCTCTAAAATTTTATGATCCACCTCCCAGAATACTGGAAATAAAAGCAAAAATAAACAAATGGGACCTAATTAAACTTAAAAGCTTCTGCATATCAAAGGAAACTATAAGCAAGGTGAAAAGACAGCCTTCAGAATAGGAGAAAATAATAGCAAATGAGGCAACTGGCAAACAACTAATCTCAAAAATATACAAGCAACTCCTACAGCTCAATTCCAGAAAAATAAATGACCCAATCAAAAAATGGGCCAAAGAACTAAACAGACATTTCTCCAAAGAAGACATACAGATGGCTAATAAACACATGAAAAGATGCTCAACATCACTCATTATCAGAGAAATGCAAATCAAGACCACAATGAGGTACCATTTCACACCAGTCAGAATGGCTGCGATCCAAAAGTCTACAAGCAATAAATGCTGGAGAGGGTGTGGAGAAAAGGGAACCCTCTTACACTGTTGGTGGGAATGCAAACTAGTATAGCCACTATGGAGAACAGTGTGGAGATTCCTTAAAAAACTCCAAATAGAACGGCCTTATAACCCAGCAATCCCACTGCTGGGCATACACACTGAGGAAACCAGAATTGAAAGAGATACATGTACCCCAGTGTTCATCGCAGCACTGTTTATAATAGCCAGGACATGGAAGCAACCTAGATGTCCATCAGCAGATGAATGGATAAGAAAGCTGTGGTACATATACACAATGGAGTATTACTCAGCCATTAGAAAGAATACATTTGAATCAGTTTTAATGAGGTGGATGAAACTGGAACCTATTATACAGAGTGAAGTAAGCCAGAAAGAAGAACACCAATAAAATGGGAATTTAGAAAGATGGTAATGATAACCCTGTATGCGAGACAGCAAAAAAGACACAGATGTATAGAACAGTCTTTTGGGCTCTGTGGGAGAGGGAGAGGGTGGGATGATTTGGGAGAATGGCATTGAAACATGTATAATATCATATATGAAACGAGTCACCAGTCCAGGTTCAATGCATGAAACTGGATGCTTGGAGCTGGTGCACTGAGATGACCCAGAGGGATGGTACAGGGAGGGAGGAGGGAGGGGGGTTCAGGATGGGGAACACGTGTATACCTGTTGTGGATACATGTTGATGTATGGCAAAACCAATACAATATTGTAAAGTAATTAACCTCCAATTAAAATAAATAAATTTATATTAAAAAATAAATAAAGCTGCTAAATTTTTAGAGTGATTTGCTACACAGGACTATGTAAGTAATACAGAGACCCAGCCCCAGTTGGTGGAAAGCTGACATCAATCCCCTTCCATCCTGGAATGACCATGTGTGTCCTCAAGGGACTAGATATTCTGTCTATGAGTTTGTAATTTCTGACCAAAGAGCCTCCAGGACCACACAGTCCCCTGACAATTATATAATTCCTGACCCACAGGTATAGAAACCATGCAGTAAAGCATCTGACCAGAAGACCTGACCACAAAAGAGATGCAAGAATGGGTCCATGATTCTGGAGTCCACTGGTCATACTAGACTTTCTTATCTGAAAGTAGCCGATCATAGATTTCTGGAATGACCCAATGAAAGCACAGTTGAAGAACCAGCTTGGAAATAATACTCTGTCAGGGTGAGCTGCCATCCTTTAAGATACAGGATAGACTTCCACATGGTACTGTGTCCCAGTGGGAGCAATATCTAGGTTCAGGAACTAAGGGATAAAAGTAAGACTAATTCCAATTTTCTTTATTCCCACCAACTGACAGAGAGCATTTTTGCTTTCCTTCACTGAAACTCTGGAACCTGCAGTATATGAACTTCTATTCAACAAAGATGGTGCTCTCTTGCCAGGAAAAAGAGTCATTTAAAATAGCAAGCTACTGCTGCACTAGAGGGCCTTCCAGGTGGCACTAGTGGTAAAGAACCAACTTGCCAATACAAGAGACATAAGAGACATGGATTCGATCCCTGGATCTGAAAGATCCTCTGGAGGAGGGCATGCCAATCCACTTTGGTATTCTTGCTTGGAGAATCCCCATGTACAGAGGAGCCTGGTGGGCTGCAGTCCATGGGGTCACAAAGAGTCAGACATGACTAAAGCAACTTAGCACACACACACGCTGGCACTAGAGACATTGGGGTATCTTTCATTAAGAGACCAATAAGTAAGAAGGGAAATACTAACCAAAAGAAGAAAAAGGGTTGCTTTTACATGATGGTAACAGGGAGAAAGTGCACAGAACACAAGATCCATATGGAATAGACTTTAAAACAAACGCTGTGAAAAGAGACAAAGAAGGACACTACATAATGATCAAAGGATCAATCCAAGAAGAAAATATAATAATTATAAATATATATGCACCCAACATAGGAGCATCACAATATGTAAGACAAATGCTAACAAGTATGAAAGGGGAAATTAACAATAATACAATAATAGTGGGAGAATTTAATACCCCACTCACACCTATGCATAGATCAACTAAACAGAAAATTAACAAGGAAACACAAACTTTAAATGATACAATAGACCAGTTAGATCCAATTGATATCTATAGGACATTTCACCCCAAAACAATGAATTTCACCTTTTTCTCAAGTGAACATGGAACCTTCTCCAGGATAGATCACATCCTGGGCCATAAATCTAACCATGGTAAATCAAAAAAAAAAAAAAATGAAATCATTGCAAGCATCTTTTCTGACCACAATGCAGTAAGATTAGATCTCAATTACAGGAGAAAAACTATTTAAAAATTCCAACATATGGAGGCTGAATAACCAACAAATCACAGAAGAAATAAAAAAAGAAATCAAATATGCATAGAAATGAGTGAAAATGAAAACACAACAACCCAAAACCTGTGGGACACTGTAAAAGCAGTGCTAAAGGGAAGGTTCATAGTAATACAGGCATACCTCAAGAAACAAGAAAAAGTCAAATAAATAACCTGACTCTACACCTAAAGCAACTAGAAAAGGAAGAAATGAAGAACCCACGGTTAGTAGAAGCAAAGAAATCTTAAAAATTAGGACAGAAATAAATGCAAAAGAAACAAAAGAGACCATCAGTTTAGTTCAGTTCACTCACTCAGTCGTGTCCAACTCTTTGTGACCCCATGAATCACAGCACGCCAGGTCTCCCTGTCCATCACCAACTCCTGGAGTTCACTCAAACTCACGTCCATCAAGTCAGTGATGCCATCCAGCCATCCCATCCTCTGTTGTCCCCTTCTCCTCCTGCCCCTAATCCCTCCCAGCATCAGAGTCTTTTCCAATGAGTCAACTCTTCGCATGAGGTGGCCAAAGTAATGAAGTTTCAGCTTTAGCGTCACTCCTTCCAAAAAAATCCCAGGGCTGATCTCCTTCAGAATGGACTGGTTGGATCTCCTTGCAGTCCAAGGGACCCTCAGGAGTCTTCTCCAACACCACAGTTCAAAAGCATCAATTCTTCAGCGCTCAGCCTTCTTCACAGTCCAACTCTCACATCCATACATGACCACTGGGAAAACCATAGCCTTGACTAGAGAGATCTTAGTCAGCAAAGTAATGTCTCTGCTTTTGAATATGCTGTCTAGGTTGGTCATAACTTTTCTTCCAAGGAGTAAGCGTCTTTTAATTTCATGGCTGCAGTCACCATCTGCAGTGATTTTGGAGCCCCCCAAAATAAAGTCTGACACTGTTTCCACTGTTTCCCCATCTATTTTCCATGAAGTGATGGGACCAGATGCCATGATCTTCGTTTTCTGAATGTTTAGCTTTAAGCCAACTTTTTCACTCTCCTCTTTCACTTTCATCAAGAGGCTTTTAAGTTCCTGTTCACTTTCTGCCATAAGGGTGGTCCATAGCAAAAATCAAAAAAGCCAAAAGCTGGTTCTTTGAGAAGATAAATAAAATTGACAAACCATTAGCCAGACTCATCAAGAAATAAAGGGAGAAAAATCAAATCAATAAAAGCAGAAATGAAAATGGAGAGATCACAACAGACAACACAGAAATACAAAGGATCATAAGAGACTACTATCAGCAACTATATGCCAATAAAATGGACAACTTGGAAGAAATAGACAAATTCTTAGAAAAGTACAACTTTACAAAACTGAACCAGGAAGAAATAGAAAATCTTAACAGACCCTTCACAAGCACAGAAATTGAAACTGTGTTAAATCTTCCAGCAAACAAAAGCCCAGGACCAGACAGCTTCACAGCTGAATTCTCCCAAAAATTTAGAAAAGAGCTAATACCTATCCTACTCAATCTTTTCCAGAAAATTGCAGAGGAAGGCAAACTTCCAAACTCATTCTATGAGGCCACCATCACCCTAATACCAAAACCCGACAAAGATGCCACAAAAAAAGAAAACTACAGGCCAATATCACTGATGAACATAGATGCAAAAAATCCTCAACAAAATTCTAGCAAACAAAACCCAACAACACATTAAAAAGATCATACACAATGACCAAGTGGGCTTTATCCCAGGGATGCAAGGATTCTTCAATATCCACAAATCAATCAATGCAATACACCACATAAACAAACTGAAAAATAAAAACCATATGATTATCTCAATAGATGCAGAGAAAGCCTTTGACAAAATTCAACATCCATTTATGATAAAAAAAAAAAACCACCAGGAAGCAGGAATAGAAGGAACATACCTCAACATAATAAAAGCTATATATGACAAACCCACAGCAAATATTATCCTCAATGGTGAAAAATTGAAAGCATTTCCCCTAAAGTCAGGAACAAGACAAGGATGCCCACTCTCACCGCTACTATTCAACATAGTTTTGGAAGTTGTGGCCACAGCAATCAGAGCAGAAAAAGAAATAAAAGGAATCCAAATTGGAAAAGAAGAAGTAAAACTCTCACTTGCAGATGACATTATCCTTTACATAGTAAACCCTAAAGACTCCACCAGAAAATTACCAGAGCTAATCAATGAATATAGTAAAGTTGCAGGATATAAAAGCAACACACAGAAATCCCTTGTATTCCTATACACTAATAATGAGAAAATAGAGAAATTAAGAAAACAATTCTATTCACCATTGCAATGAAAAGAATAAAATACTTAGGAATATATCTATCTAAAGAAACAAAAGACCCATATATAGAAAACTATAAAACACTGCTGAAAGAAATCAAAGAGGACACTAATAGATGGAGAAATACACCATGTTCATGGATCAGAAGAATCAATATAGTGAAAATGAGTATACTACCCAAAGCAATCTATAGATTCAATGCTATCCCTATCAAGCTACCAATGGTATTTTTCACAGAGCTGGAACAAATAATTTCACAATTTGTATGGAAATACAAAAAACCTTGAATAGTCAAAGCAATCTTGAGAAAGAAGAATGGAACTGGAGAAATCAACTTGCCTGATTTCAGGCTCTACTACAAAGTCACAGTCATCAAGACAGTATGGTACTGACACAAAGACAGAAATATAGATCAGTGAAACAAAATAGAAAGCCCAGAGATAAATCCACACACCTATGGACACCTTATCTTTGACAAAGGAGGCAAGAATATACAATGGAGAAAAGACAATCTGTTTAACAAGTGGTGCTGGGATAACTGGTCAGCCACTTATAAAAGAATGAAACTAGAACCCTTTCTAACACCATTCACAAAATAAACTTAAAATGGATTAAAGATCTAAACATACAACCAGAAACTATAAAACTCCTAGAGGAGAACATAGGCAAAACACTCTCTGACATAAATCACAGCAGGATCCTCTATGACCCACCTCCTAGACTATTGGAAATAAAAGCAAAAATAACAGATTCATGTCAATGTATCGCAAAACCAATACAGTATTGTAAAGTAAAAAAATAAATAAATAAACAAATGGGACCTAATTAAAATTAAAAGCTTCTGCACATCAAAGGAAACTATAAGCAAGGTGAAAAGACAGCCTTCAGAATGGGAGAAAATAATAGCAAATGAAGCAACTGATAAACAACTAATCTCAAAAATATACAAGCAAATCCTGCAGCTCAATTTCAAAAAAATAAATGACCCAGTCCAAAAATGGCCCAAAGAATTAAACAGCTGCTGCTGCTGCTAAGTCGTTTTAGTCGTGTCTGACTCTGTGCAACCCCATAGACAGCAGCCCACCAGGCTCCACCGTCCCTGGGATTCTTCAGGCAAGAACACTGGAGTGGGTTGCCATTCCCTTCTCCAATGCATGAACGTGAAAAGTGAAAGTGAAGTTGCTCAGTCGTGTCTGACTCTCAGTGACCTCATGGACTGCAGCCTTCCAGGCTCCTCCATCCATAGGATTTTCCAGGCAAGAGTACTGGAGTGGGGTGCCATTGCCTTCTCCAAAGAACTAAACAGACATTTCTCCAAAGAAGACATACAGATGGCTAATAAACACATGAAAAGATGCTCAACATCACTCATTATCAGAAAAATGCAAATCAAAACCACAATGAGGTACCATTTCACACCAGTCAGAATGGCTGCGATCCAAAAGTCTACAAGCAATAAATGCTGGAGAGGGTGTGGAGAAAAGGGAACCCTCTTACACTGTTGGTGGGAATGCAAACTAGTATAGCCACTATGGAGAACAGTGTGGAGATTCCTTAAAAAACTCCAAATAGAACGGCCTTATAACCCAGCAATCCCACTGCTGGGCATACACACAAAGGAAACCAGAAATGAAAGAGACATGTGTACCCCAATGTTCATCTCAGCACTGTTTATAATAGCCAGGACATGGAAGCAACCTAGATGTCCATCAGCAGATGAATGGATAAGAAAGCTGTGGTACATATACACAATGGAGTATTACTCAGCCATTAGAAAGAATACATTTGAATCAGTTCTAATGAGGTGGATGAAACTGGAACCTATTATAACAGAGTGAAGTAAGCCAGAAAGAAAAACACCACTACAGTATAATAACACATATATATGGAATTTAGAAAGATGGTAATGATAACCCTGTATGCAAGACAGCATACATGGAGAAGTAAATGGCAACCCACTCCAATATTCTTGCCTGGAGAATCCCATGGACAGAGGAGCCTGGTGGGCTACAGTCCACGGGGTCGCAAAGAGTCGGACACAACTGAGCGACTTCACACACACACACACACACACACACACACACATGCAAGACAGCAAAAGAGACACAGATGTATAGAACAGTCTTTTGGACTCTATGAGAGAGAGCGAGGATGAGATGATTTGGAAGAATGGCATTGAAACATGTATATTATCATATGTGAAACGAATCACCAATTCAGGTTCAATGCATGATACAGGATCCTCATGGCTGATACACTGAGATGACCCAGAGGGATGGGATGGGGAGGGAGGTGGAAGTGGGGTTCAGGATGGGGAAAACATATATACCCATGGTGGATTCATGTCAATGTATGGCAAAACCAATACAATATTGTAAAGTAATTAGCCTCCAATTACAATAAATAAATTTATATAAAAATAAACAAGATTCATATAGGTGCCTCTTGTATTCTCTTGTAATTATAACTGTGAGTGGACACATCCAACAACAATGATCCAAAAAGGGTGATTATCTTGGGTTCAAGATCCTCAGAAATGAAGGTTTGAGTCATCCCACCAAGTAACCTCCAAGACTTCAAGAGATGATATCAGAGGATGAGGGAAATTTAGAATAGGGAGTAAAGGTGTGTTAGTCAGCTTTGTCTCAGGGCTCCGAGGTCAGCCACTCAGTTGTGTTTGACTCTTTGTGGCCCCTCTCTTGGTTCCTGAACCTATATATTGTTACCACTGGGACACAATCTGTCCATGGGATTTCCCAGGCAAGAATACTGGAGCAGGTTGCCATTTCCTACTCCAGGATATCTTCTCAACCTAGGGATCAAACCCACATCTCTTGCATCTCCTGCATCAGCAGGCAGATTCTTTACCACTTTACCACTAGTGCCACTAGTGGGGAGGGATAAATCAGGAGTTTTGGATTAACATATGCATATTGACTCATTGGAAAAGATCCTGATGCTGGGAAAGATTGAAGGCATGAGGAGAAGGGAATGACAGAGGATGAGATGGTTGGCTGGCATCACCAACTCGATGTACATGAGTCTGAGCAAGCTCTGGGAGTTGGTGATGGACAGGGAAGCCTGGCGTGTTGCAGTCCATGGGGTCACAAAGAGTCAGACATGACTGAGCAACTGAACTGACTGACTGATATGCATAACGTAAAATAGATAACCAACAAGGAACTACTGTATAGCACAAGGAACTATACTCAATATTTTGTAATAACCTACAAGGGAAAAGAATATGAAAAAGAATAGACATATATGTATAATTGAATCACTTTGCTGTACACCTGAAATGAACACAGTATTGTAAACCAACTATGTGTGTGTGTTAGTCACTCAGTCATGTCTGTTTCTTTGAGACCCCATGGACTGTAAGCCACCAGGCTCCTCTGTCCATGTGATTCTCCAGGCAAGAATACTGGAGTGGGTTGCCATTTCCTTCTCCAGGGAATCTTTCTGACCCAGGGATCAAACCCAGGTCTTCCGAATTGCAGGCAGATTCTTTACTGTCTGAGCCACCAATAAGTACCCCCCCCCTTCAAAAAAACAGCTATATTTCAGTTTTTAAAAGTTGATGTGTTTTTTGTAAAAGCAAATGTATGCCTATTAAAACAGTTTTTTTCAGTTTAAAACAAATGAATAGGTCATGAAGGAGGGAAGAATAAATATTACTTGTGGACCCAAGATCAACCATAGCAACTGAGGCGCACACAGTTTGTCCCACTAAGCTCTCACTTCTGCATTTTCTTTCAGCAAAAGAGGCCCACAAAAATCATAGAGATTACATTTTTGTGGCACAAGATATGGGTTGTGACAGCCCAGAAGGTTCCACTCAGATCTCCTTCCGGAGAACTTGCTGCAGGAAGCATAGTTGCCTAGCATCTCTAAGCACCAACCCATTAGAAAAATGAGTGAGCATGACATGGTTACAAGTGCTAGTCTATTTCTCCTCTTCCAGTGGGTAGTCTTTGTTTGGATGTTGCCAGTGAAGACTGTATTATAACATTGGAGTGTACTGGGATTCTTCCTACTACCCATCCTTCCAACTTTCCTTTCATGAACATCAGACATGAATCAGGACCTGAAGGTTCACCTCGCCTACTCCTGCTCTCTCTTGTTTTATCGCTCATGAGCATTCTTTCTTATCACCATCAGTCTTCAACAAGTGATTCCACTTTGCATCTGTTTTAGAAAACCTGAGCTGGAACAATCACCTTGGCATGTTACAGTGAATCCTCATGAAATTTTATTTTGTTTTTATTGAGTTTACAGACTGATCTTAAGAGACATGCCATAGTTATACTATTGACTTTTTCTATCCAGAGAAAAATGATCTCTCTCCATTGGCTTAAATCTTCTTTTATGACCATCAACAAAGTTTTATCATTTTTTTTCATGTAGGATTTGTAGGATTTTCATATTTCTTTTTAGGTTTATCTTTAAGCTTTCACTAGCTTTGCCATTATTGTAACAGGGATTCGGCTTCCTGATAGGTAACTGACCATTTATTTCAATGCATTGTCATGGTCTGTTTACTTGGCTCCATCCGATTGGACTCCCTGAGGGCAGAGACTGGGTCTGTCTTATTCACCTGTGTATCACAACTGCCGAGTACACTACTTGACATGTAACTGGAGTCTTACATTCTTTAGCTTGACTAATCATATGATAAAATAATAGCTGAAGTATGTGCTACCAAAAACCATTGTTTCACCAGTATAAGTGAAATGTAGTGCCCGTATTTTCACCCGCCTTTGGAACAAATCCTTTTGCTACAGGGAGAATTGAGTGCTAGCTGAGCTAAGTCCAAGCCATATGCTCTACAAGGCATTTATCTTTGTAAGTGGTAGAAACAGTTCAGAGCCTTCTTCTTGTCTCCTGTGACAAGGTGGCTCCCCTGAATGATGATGCTTGAATGCCTGCCCACCTTGACTTTCTAACATTTTATTGCAGCCTGAAATTCCCTTTGTCAAGCACTGCTCCTTATCTTGATGACCATATTCTATTCATCCTTGAAGATTCAAATTATCACTGTCACGTTAACCTTGAGAAGATGTTTTGGTCCTCTAAGCTTCAAGGAAGTGCCTACTTTTCAGAAAATGCAGACACTTATGAAATGTATGCTTATAATAGGTAGGCTTCCCTGGTGGCTCAAACGGTAAAGAACCTGCCTGCAATGCAGGATACCTGGGGTTCGATCCCTGGGTTGGGAAAATCACTGGAGAAGGGAATGATAACCCACTCCAGTATTCTTGCCTGGAGAATTCCATGGACAGAGGAGCCTGGCAGGCTATGGTCCATGGGGTCACAAAGAGTTGGACATGACTGAGTGGTGCCTATAATATATATATATATATATATATACTAGTTTGTACATGACCTAAAAATGTAAATATATTCATAAATAAGGGTAGTAGTAAGAATCCTGATATAATACATTTCACCATAATAATGGCTACTGTTCACTGCATCACTTTCATGTGTGAGATTTTACATGTCATCTCGTGATTCTCACCAACTTTATGTGATATATGACATTCTATAAGTGGCAAGGCTGCATCTCCAAAAAGTTTATCTACTTGCCTGAGATAATTCAGCTAATAAATTCCAGTGCTGAGAACCTAATCCAGGTTAGTCAACTCCAAAGCCTCAAATTCTTAAGGTACTCCTTTATACTGTCTCCAGTTGTTTAAAAGGCTAAATACAATTGATTCCAGAGAGTGCAAAACAGCTATTCTGTCCTGTTCCACACTTTTTGGGTAATGAGTATTCAGTTCAGTTCAGTCGCTCAGTCGTGCCCAGTGGAACTGGGAAGAAATGAGTCAGGATGAGAAATGAGAAATGAGTCAGCACCAAAGAATTGATGCTTTTGAACTGTGGTGTTGGAGAAGACTCTTGAGAGTCCCTTGGACAGCAAGGAGATCCAACCAGTCCATCCTAAAGGAAATCAGTCCTGAATATTCATTGGAAGGACTGATGCTGAAGCTGAAACTCCAAGACTCTGGCCACCTGATGCGAGGAACTGGTTCATTGAAAAAGACCCTGATACCGGGAAAGATTGAAGGCACGAGAAGGGGACGACAGAGGATGAGATGGTCGGATGGCATCACCGACTCAATGGACATGAGTTTGAGCAAGCTCCGGGAGTTGGTGATGGACAGGGAAGCCTGGCATGCTGCAGTCCATGGGGTCACAGTCAGACACGACTGAGCGAATGAACTGAACTCAGTCAGGAAGTCTTCTTGGAGCTGAAGTCTCCCATCCCCAGACTGAAAGAGTCTACCTAAAGCTCTGCACAGGGATGAAAGCACAGATATACAAAGGACATCATCATTGTATCTCAGCACTCTGGCAGGCAGAACTCTAAGGTGGTCCCCAAAGCCCCCCACTTCCTGTGTAATTGCCCTCAACTAGGGGTATGATGGATGCAAGTCTTGTGATTAGGCAATGTTATCTGCACAGTAGACATGAAAATAAGGAGTTTATCACAGTGGACCTGTTCTAACATGATCCAACATGAGTCCCTTCAAAGCAGAGTTTTCTCTGGCTGGTTGCAGAAGAAAGCGACAGAGATTGGAAGCACGAACTAATCTGATGCATTGCTGCTGTCCTCAAGATGAGAGAGGCCATAGGTCAAAGAATGTGGGCAGCCACCAGCTAACAGCCGCAAGAAAATGATCCTATCATAGCAAGGAACCAAAGTCCAAGAATGAGTTTGAAAGAGATTTTTTTTTTCACAGTCTCCAAACAAGGACTCAGCTAGACTGACACCTCGATTTCAGCCTTGTGATGCCCTAAGCAGAGCACTAGGCTCATACCGTGGCAGACAAATGACCTACAGAACTCTGAACTAAAAAATAAGTGTTGTTTCAAGCCACAAGGTTTATGGTAATTTGTGATGCAGTGATGGAAAATGAATATAATAACTCTGAATTGAGGTAGAAGATCTTATCAGCTTCCAAAAAGATGGGGGAAAAAATTATATGCATGATCAAGAATAGAATGGAATGGATACATGTATATGTACAGCTGAGTCCCTTTGTTATTCATCTGAAAAAACCACAAGATTGTTAATCAGCTATACCCCAAAACAAAATAAAATTATTAAAGTCTGGCAAAAAGAACAGAATGGAACTGGGCTTTTCACCAGTAATAATGAAATCTAGATGATATGGAACAGTGACTTTTCAATTCTGATGTCAGAATATTTCATCTAAGAATTTACAGTATAATAAAACTATCAATCAAGTATTAGGGTGAAAAAACTGTCATGGAATATCTCGAATACTTTTCATTCCCTGCCCCTATTGTCAGGAAGTCAACAGAAAATGTATTCTACCCAAACTACAGCCTAAGCCCAAGAAAGAGAATGATGGGATTCAGAAAACTGAGAATTCAACATAAGAGAGGCAAAGATAATCCACAGGACTATGGGGACAGAAAAGGTGAAGTTGATAGCTGAATTGTAATTCTGGAGAGCAACTAGGTGAATTGGAGACAGGTTAAAAGGCTGTGTGAGAAATTTGTTCAACAAAGATAAAATCGATAGACTATCTAAATGGATCAAACATTTTAAGAGATTTTTTTTTTACAACAGTGGCAGTATCTGGGACAGAATTACCAAGAACAACATGTTAAATGTAAACAAACAGGCAAATCAAACAAAAGAATAACTTTAAGGAAAAGGATATAATCATAATATATGTAGCAAAGTATATTCAACATAGTATATGCGGCACTCTTGAGAGTGCCTTGGACTGTAAGGAGATCACGGCAGTCCATCCTAAAGGAAATCAACCCTGAATATTCATTGCAAGGACTGATGCTGAAACTAAAGCTCCAATACTTTGGCCACCTAATTCGAAGAGACAACTCATTGGAAAAGACCATGATTCTGGGAAAGATGGAAGGCAAGAGGAGAAGGGGGCAACAGAGGATGAGATGGTTGGATGGCATCATCAACTCAACGGACATTAGTTTGAGCAAACTCCAGGAGATGGTGAAGGACAGGGAAGCCTGACGTGCTGTAGTCCATGGGGTGGCACAGATTCAGACACAACTTAGCAATTGAACAAAAACAACAAAAATGGATTAAGGCAAAGGATCATTTAGAAAGATGAATCCACTTCATGGTTTCAAAATAGCTGCCTCTGCAGAACAGGTGACAGAAATAGGAGTGATTTGTGATACCTTTTTTTTTTTTTCTGTAAAGAGCCTCAGAGAACTATCTGTCTGCTCAGCCATTCAGTCGTGTCTGACTTTGTAACCCCATGGAACATAGCCTGCCATGCTCCTCTGACCATAGAATTTTCCAGGCAAGAATTCTGGAGTGAATTGCCATTTTCTTCTCCAGGGGATCTTCCTGCTCCAAGGATCCAACCCTTGTCTCTTGCGTCCTGTGCATTGGCAGGCTACTTTTGTGCCTCGCAGGAAGCCTTAGAGAATGTAAGACTTTGTAAATTAAATACACTCTAAAATAAATTAAAATAAATTTTAAAAATTTAAAATAAATTTGATTTAAATAAATTCTTTTTCATAAATTCTTTTTAAATAAAATAAAGTTTAATAAAATAAATTTAATTTGAAAAAAATTTTAAAAATTGAAAATAAATAGCAGGGCTTCCCTGATAGCTCAGTTGGTAAAGAATCTATCTGCAATGCAGGAGACCCCAGTTCGATTCCTGAGTCAGGAAGGCCTGCTGGAGCAGGGATGGGCTAGCCACTCCAATATTCTTGGGTTCCCTGGTGGCTCAGCTAATAAAGAATCTGCCTGCAATGCAGGAGACCTAGGTTGGATCCCTGGGTTGGGAAGATCCCCTGGAGAAGGAAAAGGCTACGCACTACCGTATTCTGGCCTGGAGAATCCCATGGACTATACAGCCCATGGGGTCAAAAAAAGTCAGACACGACTGAGCGACTTTCACTTCACTTAAAATAAATACAAAAACTAAATGAAAAAAAAAAGGAAGGACTGGAGGGAAGAAGAGAGGAAAGGAAGGAGAGGAGTCAGCTTGCATAGAGAAATTCCTTACTGATTGCACGTGGTCTCCTGCTGGGACTCTTGTTCCTGTGAACCAGGAGTTGTTTCCATAATCATAGGCTAGCAAACCCTGAATATAGGTGAACCAAGACAAAGCTCTTTTGGTTCCTCTTCCAATGCAGATTCTACTTTTTTAAAAAAGAACAATTGGGAACATAGGGTTTGGGAAGCATATTCTTTGAAGCCATCATTTGCTTTAAAAAATACTTGAGGGATTTTTCCTGAAGGTCCAGTGATTAAGACTCCATACTGTGCTGGTGGAGGAACTAAGATCCCACATGCTGCTCAGCACAGCCACCCCTCCCCCTCAAAAAATCAAAACAAAATAAAATATTTGAGCAGAAACAGAGGTGAGGAAAAGTTTCATATTATAGGGGCAATGCCTCACTGACATTCCGTGGGTTTTCTTCTGATCTGTTAACATGCAAAGCTCTTAGTGAATGTGATCTGAAAATGAGAAACTGGGGATTCTCTTGCCAGAATGTGTAATTTTCTAACGTGATGTCCCTGGCACATATAATGAAGCTACACATGTAATGAAGCTGCCAGAGCCAAGGCAATGATATTTGCAGGATAACTCTAGATTTGACTAAAGAGGATTATGAAGAAAAGGAGAAAAATGAAGAGAGTACCCTGTGTATAAAGAAATCAGCGGAAAAACAGAGAAGGTTGCAAATGGCTTCTCCCTTCTGATCTACTTTTATTTCCTCCACAAGTGGGAAAATATCAGTCACACCTTATAAGACTGTGAAGACTAGGAATTTTGATCTAAAAGGTCTAACACTGTGCCTGGTAGGCCCTCAATAATGTCGCATGCACACACTCATGTACACGCACATCAGGGAGGCAAGCAGAAGGAGAGAGGACAGGAAGTGGTCAGACCCTGCTCCAGTGACATCTTCCTGTCTCTTTCTCTCTGCTTCTGTATCTCTTGAAATGTTACCTCTACTGATTCTCACTGTTTCTGAATGTCCTGTTGAAGTGCCAACAGTATCACTGAAAAGAAATGTACAAGAAGTATTCCCTTTCTTTGCAGAGTTCATGGTCCAGTAAGGAATACAGATTTGGAGGGAAAAAGGAATAACACAATATGATGGCTCCATTACAGCTAAGTACAAGGTAGAGCCAGCTGGCTAGATACCCCTCAAGTCAAGGTAAACCATGCAGGGTACTTACAATGGGATAAGGGAGGTAAGAGGGAGATGACTATGTTTCTAAGACATGCTACTGGTATAAGCTATAGTACATGTAAATGGGCTTCCCTGGTAGACGATAAAGAATCTGCCTGCAATGTTGGAGACCAGGGTTCAATCCTTGGGTCAGAAAGTTCCCCCTGGAGAGAGAATGGCAAACCACTCCAGTATTCTTGCCTAGAGAATTCCGTGGACAGAGGAGCCTGGCAGGCTGTAGTCTATGGGGTCACAAAGAGTTGGACACGACTGAATGACTAACACACACACACACACACACGTGTGGGAGTGGACACTGCCTCAATGCAAAGCTACTTGATGACCTCATGTAAAGACCAATGCTCTTCATTGCAGGATTATTCAGGGCACTCAAGAAAAAGACATTAACTTCCATGCCAAGCCCTGGAAATACAGAGGCAAATGAAAATATCCTTTTCCTTAAAGTGTCAGGGCTTCCCTGGTGGTTCAGCAGTAAAGAATCTGCTTGCAATGCAAGAGATGCAGGAGATGCAGTTTCGATCCCTGGGTTGAGAAGATCTCCTGGAAAATGAGCTGAGAACCAATTCCAGTATTCTTGCTGGGAAAATCCCATGGACAGAGAAGCCTGGTAGGCTACAGTCTGTGGGATCACAAAAGAGTCGGGCACTAGTGAAGCAACTAAGCATGCACACGTGCATTTAAAATGTTAAATGTTTAGCAAGAAAGACTTCCAAGAGTTTAAATTGGAGGCAAAATAGAAACAAATTTCAGCTAGTGTAATAAAAGTCTTCCCTGGTAGCTCAACTGGTAAAAAATCCGTCTGCAATGAAGAAGACCCCAGTTCGATTCTTGGGTAGGGAAGGCACCCTGGAGAAAGGGATAGGCTACCTACTCCAGTATTCTTGGCTTCCCTGGTGGTTTAGATGGTAAAGAATCCACCTGCAGTGCAGGAGACCTGGGTTTGATTCCTGCGTTGGGAAGATCCCCTGGAAGAGGGCTCAGCAACCCACTCCAGTATTCTTGCCTGGAGAATCCCCATGGACAGAAGAGTCTGGTGGGTTACAATCTACGGGGTCACAAAGAGTTAGACATGTCAAAGCAAGTCAGCATAGCCCAGTGTAATAAAAAAAAAAAAAAACACCAAGTAACTTGTCTTTGGTATGGGAGGACCTGGAGGCTTCTGTATGAGTGGATTGAGGCAAGGAGTATCTGTGGAATTTTCTGAAAGGTGTGGGCATACTAGGAGTTTGACAGGTACTTGTGGAAAGGAAGAGCATCCCAGGCTCAGAATACTGGCTAACTGGAGTCTTAGACTGTGGAGAGCAGAGAATTGCCAGGGGAAGGGAAAAATGAAACATTCTGCAAAGTGTAACGATCTTCTGCAGAAAGCTGCCCTGGAAGAGTATGGTGTCCAGCTTCTCTGACATCTGTTCTGGACCAGCGCATTCTGGTCTCTGGCAAGGGCTCGACCCGACTACAGCACAGGCACTGACTGCAACACCAACTCGGAAACCATCCGGCTTTAGGTGAAGGAAGCCAGCTCTTTGCCGTTTCATTTGATAATGGCTTTCTACCAATGAAAGTGAAAGTGTTAGTTGCCCAGTCCTGTCCTCTTTGCAACCCCAGGACTATAGCCTGTCAGGCTCCTCTGTCCATGGCAGAATACTAGCGTGGGTTGTCATTCCCTTCTCCAGGGGATTTTCTCAGCCTACGGATTGAACCTGGGTCTCCTGCACTGCAGGCAGATTTTTTACCATCTGAGCCAGCAGGGAAAATAGTGGGCCTTTTAAAGCAGAGATCTACCTAACAATTTACAAAGAATTTTCACATTCATTTCTCCCCCTATCCCAAGAGGATCTGTATTATTATTTCCATTTTACAGGTAAGGAATGAGCTGCCCAGCTGCCATGCATCAGTAAGTACCAAGTGAAAGCAGAGTCCAGAGGTTGACTGAAGGGTCAGGACCCCTGGTGGCATGGTAGTACACCCTCCAAGTTTGACACTGTTGAAATGAGCAATTTTAAAGATGGTTCATGATAGGCTGTAAAAGGGATGCTGTCAACATTCAAATGAGGACAATCTCCCTTTAAATAACAGTGGTGCCTTCTGGGCATTGTATTTTTTAAAAAACCCAGGTTTAGGTCTACTTGTGTGACAAGAAGGAAATTCTAGGATAAAAACAGATGAAAAATAATAATGATGTTAAGGTAAGATGATGTGATCACTCGCGTAGAGCCAGACATCCAAGAATGCAAAGTCAAGTGGGCCATCAGTACGAACAAAGCCAGTGGAGGTGATAGCATTCCAGTTGAGCTATTTCAAATCCTGAAAGACGATGCTGTGAAAGTGCTGAACTCAATATGCCAGCAAATTTGGAAAACGCAGCAGTGGCCACAGGACTGGAAAAGGTCAGTTTTCATTCCAATCCCAAAGAAAAGCAAGGCCAAAGAATGCTCAAACTACCACACAATTGCATTCATCTCACATGCTAGAAAAGTAATGCTCAAAATTCTTCAAGCCAGGCTTCAGCAGTACATGAACCAAGAAATTCCAGATGTTCAAGATTTAGAAAAGGCAGAGGAACCAGAGATCAAATTGCCAACATCCCTTAGATCATTAAAAAAGCAAGAGAGTTCCAGAAAAACATATATTTCTGCTTTATTGACTACACAAAAGCCTTTGACTCTGAATCACAGCAAACTGTGGAAAATTCTTCAAGAGATGGGAATCCCAGACCACCTGACCTGCCTCCTGAGGAATCTGTATGCAGGTCAGGAAGCAACAGTTAGAACCGGACATGGAGCAGCAGTTCAGTTCAGTTCAGTTCAGTTCAGTTCAGTCGCTCAGTTGAGTCTGACTCTTTGCAACCCCATGGACTGCAGAACGCCAGACTTTCTTGTCCATCACCAATTCCTAGATTTAACTCAAACTAACGTCCATTGAGTCAGTGATACCATCAAACCATTTCATCCTCTGTCACCCCCTTCTCCTCCCACCTTAAATTTTTCCCAGTATCACGGTCTTTTCAAATTAGTCAGCTCTTTACATCAGATGGCCAAAGTATTGGAGTTTCAGCTTCAACATCAGTTCTTCCAATAAATATTCAGGGCTGATTTCATTTAGGATGGACTGGTTGGATCTTTTTGCTGTCCAAGGGACTCTTGAGAGTCTTCTCCAACACCACAGTTCAAAAGAATAAATTCTTGAGATTAGCTGTTTGTCAGTTCCTTCATTTGCTATTGTTTTCTCCCATTCAGAAGGCTGTCTTTTCACCTTACTTATAGTTTCCTTTGTTGTGCAGAAGCTTTTAATTTTAATTAGATCCCATTTGTTTATTAAAATAAAATTTAAAAAATAAAAAGAAATTAAAAAAACAAAAGAATAAATTCTTTTTGGCCCTCAGCTTTCTTTTAGTCCAACTCACTTTCATACATGACTACTGGAAAAACCAAAGCTTTGATAGACCTTTGTTGGCAAAGTAATGTCTCTGCTTTTTAATATGCTGTTTAGGTTGGTCATAACTTTTCTTCCAAGGAGCAAGCGTCTTTTAATTTCATGGCTGCAGTCACCATCTGCAGTGATTTTGGAGCCCAAGAAAATAAAGTCTGTCACTGTTTCCATTGTTTTCCCCATCTATTTTCCATGAAGTGATGGGACAGGATGCCATGATCTTAGTTTCTGAATGTTGAGTTTTAAGCCAGCCTTTTCACTCTCCTCTTTCACTTTCATCAAGAGGCTCTTTAGTTCTTCTTCACTTTCTGCCGTAAGAGTAGAGTCACCTGCGTATCTGAGGTTATTGATATTTCTCCCAGCAATCTTGATTCCAGCTTGTGCTTCATCCAGTCCAGCATTTCTCATGATGCAGTTTGCATATAAGTTAAATAAGCAGGGTGACAATATACAGCATTGATGTACTCCTTACCGATTTGGAATCAGTCTGTTGTTCCATGTACAGTTCTAACTGTTGCTTCTCGACATGCGTACAGATTTCTCAGGAGGCAGGTCGGGTGGTCTGGGATTCCCATCTCTTTAAGAATTTTCCACAGTTTTTTGTGATCCACAGAGTCAAAGGCTTTGTCATAGTAAGGAAAGCAGAAGTAGATATTTTTCTGGAACTCTCTTGCATTTTTTGATGATCTAGCAGATTTTGGCAATTTGATCTCTGGTTCCTCTGCCTTTTCTAAATCCAGCTTGAACATCTGGGAGTTCACAATTCACGTACTATTGAAGCCTGGCTTGGAGAATTTTGAGCATTACTTTGCTACCATGTGAGATGAGTGCAATTTTGCAGTAGTTTGAGCATTCTTTGACATTGCCTTTCTTTGGGATTGGAATGAAAACACCTTTTCCAGTCTTGTGGCCAATGCTGAGTTTTCCAAATTTGTTGACATATTGAGTGCAGCACTTTCATAGCATCATCTTTTAGGATTTGAAATAGCTCAACTGAAATTCTATCACTTCCACTAGCTTTGTTTGTAGTGATACTTCCTAAGACCCACTTGACTTCGCATTCCAGGATGTCTGGCTCTAGATAACCACTGTGGTTATCTGGGTCATTAAGATCTTTTTTGTATAGTTTTTCTGTGTTTTCTTGCCACCTCTTCTTAATATCTTCTTCTGTCAGGTCCATACCATTTCTGTCTTTTATTGTACCCATCTTTGCATAAAATATTCCCTTGGTATCTCTAATTTTCTTGAAGAGATCTTTAGTCTTTCCCATTCTATTGTTTTCCCCTATTTCTTTGCATTGATCACTGAGGAAGGCTTTCTTATCTCTCTTTGCTATTCTTTGATACTCTGCATTCAAATGGGTATATCTTTCCTTTTCTCCTTTGCCTTTCACTTCTCTGCTTTTCATTGCTACAATAAACTGTGCAAAATTCATCAAGAGATGGGAATACCAGACCTCCTGGCCTGCCTCCTTAGAGATCTGTATGCAGCTCAAGAAGTAGCAGTTAGAACCAGACATGGAACAACAGAACCGGACATGGAAAAACAGACTGGTCCCAAATTGGGAAAGGAGTATGTCAAGGCTGTATATTGTCACCCTGCTTATTTAACTTATATGCAGAGTACATCATGAGAAACGCTGGACTGGAAGAAACACAAGCTGGAATCAAGATTGCCGGGAGAAATATCAATAACCTCAGATATGCAGATGACATCCTTATGGCAGAAAATGAAGAAGAACTAAAGAGCCTCTTGATGAAAGTGAAAGAGGAGAGTGAAAAAGTTGGCTTAAAAGTCAACATTCAGAAAACTAAGATCGTGGCATCCTGTCCCATCACTTCATGGCAAATACATGGGGAAACAATGGAAACAGTGACAGACTTTATTTTCTTGGGCTCCAAAATCACTGCAGATGGTGAGTGCAGCCATGAAACTAAAAGACACTTGCTCTTTGGAAGAAAAGCTATGACCAACCTAGACAGCATTTTAAAAAAACAGAGACATGACTTTGCTGACAAAGGTCTATCTAGTTAAAGCTTTTTCCAGTATGGATGTGAGAGTTGGACTATAAAGAAAGCTGAGTGCTGAAGAAATGATTCTTTTGAACTGTGTTGCAGAAGACTCTTGAGAGTCCCTTGGACTGCAAGGAGATCAAACCAGTCAGTTCTGAAGGAAATCAGTCCTGAATATTCACTGGAAAGACTGATGCTGAAGCTGAAACTCCAATTCTTTGGGCACCTGATTCGAAGAATTGACTCCTTAGAAAAGGCCCTGATGCTGGGAAAGATTGAAGTTCGGAGAAGGGGGTGACAGAGGATGAAATGGTGGCATGGCATCACTGACTCAGTGGACATGAGTTTGAGCAAGCTCCAGGAATTAATGATGGACAGGGACACCTAGTGTGCTGCAGTACATGGGGTCACAAAGAGTTGGACACTACTGTGTGACTCAACTGGACTGAATCTTGAGTTAAACATCAGCTGTGACACAGTGAAATGCAAGAAGAAAGAGAAATGGAAGAATGCCCTCTTAGAACGATTTTTAAGGCAGAAAATAATTTGCCAGAATTGTTCAAAACAGAAACAAACATTATATCTCTAGACCTCCACGTTCTCATGCTCTTTCATGGTAAAGCAAGAAAGACAATAAACAGCATATTCAATAATCAAAGAAAAAATATGGAGTTGCCTCAATTTTCCTTTCTTATATTCTCCACTTGTTCCATTTAATCATCTTTTCTTTATCAAGACAAAAAAAAAAAATCTAGCTCCACGCTCTCTCATCAACCATGTCCACATCCTCTCTTAAGACAACCTGCTCTTTTTCTTTTTTCTAGGTACTCTATAACCTAAGGAGTTGTCTCTTACTAACCAATGTAATAGCCATTGTCCTGTTATTCTTCATGTTTAACTTAGGAATCATAGAAAATCACTAGATCTCAGGCATGAAGGGTGTTAAAAGTTGACCCAGTACAATCACTCACTCAATTACTGACTCTTTCCTACACTGTTCTTGACAGATAAAACTACAGTTGGCCAGTTACAGTGATAGGAAACACAGTACTAACCAAGGCATCGGTTGCTACACTACACAGCTATTTATCAGTAGTAATCTCTATATCTCAAGAACAAATCTGTTCTTATTCCTGGTTTAAGGCACTTCAAATAAGTGATGTAATAGTACCTCCCTCCAACTATGCTGCAAAGTACTAAAAACTCTCTGAGTTGAACATACTCAGTTTTTCTATTTTTATTTTTTTGTAACACGTGATTTTTTAAAATTTATTTATTTACTTTTGTCTATGCTGGATCTTCATTGCTGCTCCTCTCTACTCTCAGACAGTAGCAGCAATGGCTCATTGCAATGGCTTCTCTTCTCTAGTTGCTGAGTCAGGGCTCAGTCATCATGATCCACTGGCTTAGTTGCCCCGTGGTGTGTGGGATCTTCCCAGACCAGGGATTGAACCTATGTCCCCTGCATTGGCAGGTGCATTTTTAACCACTGGACCACCAGGGAAGTCTTTCTATTTTTATATGACTTGTTTTAGCTAATTCCCCACCCCCTCTCATATGGTCACTTTACCCAAAATGGGTCAAACTGCTGTGGTTGTTAAACACAATAAGTCAGGTGTGTTCTGCCTGCACATAACAAAATACAACTGCTAGTTCCTTTATCATCTTACACATCTAAGAAAATACTTCATGTATTTAATCTGGGGAAATTCTATCAATACATATGTGTAGTGAACATTTGGGTTTCCCAGGGGCACAGTGGTAAAAAAAAAAAATCTGTCTGCTAAAGCAAGAGACACCAGAGATGCAGTTTTGATCCCCAGGTTGGGAAGATCCCCTGGAGAGGGAAATGGCAACCCACTCCAGTATTCTTGCCTGGAAAATTCCATGGACAGAGGAGCCTGGCAGGCTACAGTCAATGAAGTCACAGAGTCAGACATGTCTGAGCACCTAGCTCCTGGTGAATATGTATGATTTTCTTCTGTAGAGTACTTCCCTGCTTCCTGAGGGAATGAGCCCAGGTGCTACTTGGAGATGCCCACTGCCCACACTCATGCATTGTGGTCTAAGTTAAGCTCACCCCCAGTCCTAGAGCAGGAGGATGTGAAGCATACCTGTCCATGATAACTGACCCAGTGGAGGCTCATGACCTAAGTCAATCCAGGGTGAACATCATAACTTGAATTGGTCATAGTTAACAGGGTCATTTTTATGCTGGATTTAAACCTGGTAGGCTATAACCTAAGAACTATATGAACCAGCTGGCAACTGTGAGATCCTATTGGCAAATGGCATCAGTACAGAGAAAGTAGAGCCAAGACAAAGAGAAAAAGAGAAACCACATCCTGCCAGCATTGTGTAAGTACCTGTCCAACCACACTTGATATCAGATTGATTTCTGGGTGGATGAGTCACATAAAGCAATACAGTCCCTTTTGTAGTCAAGTCAGTTTAAATCTGGTGCTTTATTACTTTAGACTGAAGTAATCCCAATTAATAAAAGACTGGAGTCCAGATGGGATCTTGGGGCAGGAAATTAAAGATGATCTTAGTTCTGGTGCAAATTTATAGGCAAATTTCTGAGTCTATTTAGACTTGGATAAAATGGATACTTTCATGTCCATGATCAGAGGAAATCTAAAGATTCATCCACAGAGACCTTCAAGAAAACTTATAAAGAATGGAATTAGAGACTTCCCTGGTAGTCCAGAAGTTTCGACTCAGCTCTTACATTGCAGAGGGTGTGGGTTTGATCCCTGGTCAGGGAACTAAGATCCTTCATGCCATGTGGTGTGGTCAAAATGTAAAATAAACAAATGCAGACAAGTGGATGGACATAACCATTCACTGAAATGTTGATTTAAAGAATGATACTAATATAGACATATCAGAACAGAGATTAAGCCTGTCATTCCTTTGTTAATGGATCAAATATATAAGATTGGAAGATGCTCCATGGAGGCAATAGTGAACTAACTCTCAAGAAGTGAAGAATAAAACCATTGTACCCTTGCAATATAAGCTGGTGCCTAATATACATTATGCTCTTGGAAAATGTGAATTGAATGAACAGATGAGTGACTGAATATATTACCCTACAACTGCCCATTTTTCCAAATCTAGATCTTTGGAACCAATACATATTCAAATATATGTAATAAGAGAAACAAATAAGATTTTCCCCAGCTCACAACCACCATGAGAAAGTTTTATAAGCTACTTACATGGCAGTTCTCCATGGCAACCATGTGCATGGTCTGGTGGCGGAATTTGGGGTCTGAAGCAACTTAGCAGCAGCAACAGTGCCCTGGCAAAGAGGTTGTTGAGAAAACCAAGATATAGTTATCTATAAGACACCAAAGTCATGCCTACAATGCACTGTTTTCTCAAAACCGCCTCTCATCTCCCAACACTGTCTTACATCCAGTGTCACAGAAATCTGAGACAAGCAGAGGAGCCAGAAACTCAAGTTCTCTCCAGGGGAGCATCACCTATGTGCTTTTGAAAGGCTCTGGGCCTTGGCTAATTATGCCGGCTTACTCTGACATACAGGACTCTGTGAGCTTTTACAAATAGAAACAATAAACCCAGAGGAAATATTATGAAAATGAATCTGTAAACATTGGAATTGAGGGTAACCATGAACAAGGCATAGCTTAGACCAATGAAGAATAAATTAGGGAAGGGACAATGTACACCTATGGCTGATTCATGTTGAAAGTGACAGTCATTCAGTCGTGTCCAACTCTTTGCCACCCCATGACACAGTCCATGGAATTCTCCAGGCCAGAATACTGGAGTGGGTAGCCTTTCCCTTCTGCAGGGGATCTTCCCAACCCAGGGGTCAAACCCAGGTCTCCAGCATTGCAGGTGGGTTCTTTACCAGCTGAGCCACAAGGGAAGCCCAATTCATGTTGATGTTTGACAGAAAACAACAAAATTCTGTAAAGCAATTATCCCTCAGTTGATAAATAAATTTAAAGATAGTTTCAAGAACAAAAAAAGGATAAGTTGTGCTGGAATGCATGCCTGGCTTTGTTCCTGGGCATGACTGAGGGGAGCGGGGGAGCAGCAGGTGGTAGGGCAGGGAACAGCAGCCCAGAGGAGCCCACCTGGCTCTGGACTTTAAATTCCATTTGATGAATCACTGCAAAGCTGACCTCTGAACTTGGTCATGAATGCAGATCAACCACTTGAGCTGGAAGAATAATAAAAATTATGTGACTTCTTTGCAGGAACCATTTCGTGGTCAAAAAATCTCAATTTCTACCCCCTCTACTCTTTTCTGCTTAGAAACAGTAAAGGTTTGTTCATTCTTTGGGATGCATTTGACCCAGATTAGTTGATGTAAATGCCATCATTTTTCCCTCCTAAAGATACTGCCAAATAGAAATTTGGGGGTTTGAAACTAGGTCTTTATTACTTTTTTATTATCATGATTTTTTTTTTCTTTTATCTCTACTTAAGTTGTAGGCTCAATTCAGTGCCATCATCTCTCAGGCCAGTTACTGGCATTATCCAAAACACACTGTGTTTTCTCTGAAATACGAGAGTCTGCTGACAGATCACTAATTTTCAAGCTTTATTCTGAAGGATGTGCCTTGGTTACGCATTTTCCCCTGTTTGTGTATCTGAGATGAATATTACCCAAGCTCTCTACATCTCCACCACCTAATCTTTCTTTTTTTCTTTTTTTTTTTTTTTTTGCCTCTAGTTGGTTTATTTATTTATTTTTATTATTTATTTATTTATTTATTTATTTATTTATTTTACTTTACAATTCTGTATTGGTTTTACCATGCCACCTAATCTTTCAAAAGAGGTACTCAGGTTTTCAAAAGAAAGTCTGTCTCTACACAGATACATCACTTAAGTCGTGCTCCCAGCCTGAAACACACACAACCACATAAAATCTGGATTCTCTCACTTTTGCATTGTGCATACCTTCAGTCCTCAGCTACTCACCCCAACCCATCCAGAGCCATACTAACTTTTATATAGATCTGACCCTGCGAGCTTTCTGTTTTTTTCTCATCCTCTCAACACACGACAGTACACACTCTGCAAAATGGACTCCTGTGAGGCCATAAGTCTTTCCTTTTAATACCTGTAGCATCCTATAGACATGGTGTGCTGAGCCAAAGAGTTTTCACGTGCATCAGAGGCAGACGTGGCCTACTCAGCCTTTGGTGGCCAAGGATAATTGCAAACGGGAATACCCTCCCAAATGTCATTTCCATTGCAAACTGTTCTCCCCCCAGCTCAAGCCCAGCTGGTCACTGGACTCAAAACTATAAAACGAATGTGACAGCATGACTGCCTGGGGTCTGGGCTTCCGCGAGTCCTCCACCACCATCCAAACTTTAATTACAGACTCGTCATGTACCCTGGGCTGTCAAATTGTCAAGGCATCAGTACAGCATTCAGAGTCCCGAGGACAGAGAAAACAATAGCAGTTAGAAGGGGGGAGGGGAAACCATCTCCTGCCTTGTAAACTCGACCGATGTGATCCATGGGATATTGACAGACCATACATATAGAACTGCATGATGTCATTTTTATAGGCACTTTATGAGCGCAGTAACCAGGAGAAGGGTTGCCTATGACTGAAATGCAGTCATGGTTTATGGAAATGATCACTCTGGTTGGTTCTCCCTCTATAACCTCTTTTCAAATTTTTTATAGACAAATGATTTAGCTGTTCCTGGTTATATGTAAATATGTAAATATAATGCTTTCTATCTGTTTGAGGAGAGCCAAATGAACTTGAAATCTTCTGGGTTTTATATTTTTGCTGTTTTTATACTAATTAATGTGTTTTTTATTGCAACCCATTTATGCTTAATGATGCATCCAATAGCACTACAATTTGGAAAATGTAAATGATGTGGGTTTTTTTTTAATAGGCTTAGCTTTTTTAAAATTTTTATATATCATGAGAAAAAAAAAAGGAAATTATCAGCTTTGGTTCATTTTCTAGGTTAGAAAAGAACTCTTTGAAACTTCCTTTCTCAATTGAAAATTGGGTTCCTCCACTGTCTTACTTAATTCCCTGAAGCCCATTCAGACTGCCAGAGAGAGGTTTGAGCAAGTCATTACCACATGTAAATGCATTAACTTGGAAATTGATTAATCCATCATGGGAATGTTTTCAACCACTCCAAGGCAGACAACAAAATTCTAATGAAAAACCATTGTATGTACGTGGGAGGGATGACACCATTGACAAGTGTGTTCAATCAATCCAAAGGCCTCGGCTAACTTTCCTTGGAGTTGGCTTTGTTGTGCAGTGTAGTTTAGCAAGATTGAAGATGGAGCTGAGTTAAATCAAGTACAGTATTACCTCTATGCCAGAGCAAAATTGGTCTACAATGTTAGATGGCTGGAGGGAGAGGGAGCAACCCTTCAATGTGGTGTCCAAAAACATTGCTTTCCTTAATGGATATAAAACCAAATACCCCCCACCTACCCACCTTCTTTTCCTCCCATCTTCTCTCCTTCCTCAGTAACCAGATCCGTTAACACTATCATAAACTAATAGTGTCCAGTAAGCAGCTACACATATTAATTCTTTACAGCCAACTCATAAGAGAAGGTTTATTATTCCAAAGTGTTATCTCCTATTTTAGTGATGAAGAAACGTATTAAGGGAGCTTAAGGGACTTATTCAAGGTCAAAACAACTAAAGCCTGCCTCTTAGCCTTGAACCTAATCTTCAGAATCATCTTTCATAATTATATATTATTTCCATTTTATTTATTTTTTTTCCATTTTATTTTTTTTTAAAAAGACAAAGAAAGTGAACAGCTTTGCCAAAGTTTACTCAACTAGGGATTCCCTGGTGAGTTAGCAGTAAAGAATCCGCCTGCCAATGCAGAAGACAGGGGTTTGATCCCTGATATGGGGAGATCCCACATGTCATGGAGCAACTAAGCCTGTGCGCCACAACTATTGAGCCTGTGCTCCTGAGCCCGGGAGCCACACCACTGAAGCTGCCGTGCCCTAGAGCGCCCTGCTCTCAGCAAAAGAAGCCACCGCAGTGAGAAGTCTCCGCAGTCCCCACACTGCCACGACGAGTAGCCTCTGCTCGCTGCAACTAGAGAAAAGCCGCAGCAGCCGCAGCAGCGACAACAACCAGCACAGCCGGAAATAAACAATTAAAAAAAAAAAAAAAAGATTACTCAACTATTAACTCACAAAACTGGTGTTTGAATCCCAACTCTATGAGGGTGGAGAATTGAATTCTATTCTAGGATTAGAGATTTCAAAATCTCCATTTCTGTAAGCAGATCATTCTCCAGTCCTTGTGTGAATACATATATCAATGATTGCTACAGAAATATTGATTTTTTTTCCCAAAATTTCATTTCTTTTTTTGACTGTGTGTTCATTCGCTCAATCGTGGCTGACTCTGCGACCCCATGGACTGTAGCCCACAAGGCTCCTCTGTCTGTGGAATTTTCCAGGCAAGAATACTGGAGTGGGTTGCCATTTCCTCCTCTATTGTTTTGATTATACTAGATGGCAAATACTAAAATCAAGGATATGAAAAAAGTATCTCAAAATATCTGAAAAAAATAAAGAGATCCCTCCAAAATAGAGAATTTTGTTTGTGAATGGAAAAGGAAATGAACGTTTCTCTTACATTTTCTTCTATCTTTGTGATTTTTTTAAGAACTGAAGAACACTACATCAGCATTCACAATTAATTTGAAGTACAGCACACAGTTCATGCAATTTAACAGTAGGAAAATGTGTAAGTAAATTATGGGTCAGGTAAGACCTTTCTTGTCTCATCATAAAGTGTATCATTAAATCAGAGTAGTACTGGTGCATAACAGACAAGCAGGACAAGGAATGGAGTATAGTCCAGAATTATACCAACATATATTTCAGAATTTGGCATTTGATAAAAGTGAAATTATAAATCAGAAGATAAACAGTGAGTTTTCAATAAGTGATGTTAAGAAAAATGGTAGTGATTTGGAGTAGAATATCTCAACCCTTATACCAAAAGGAATTTCAGATGATCCAAAGACTTATTTTTTTTAATCAAGCAATTACTAGAAAAAAAAATACATTTAAAATCTCAATATACAGAAGGCCTAAGTATGGTATAAAATCCATAATCCCTGAAAGTGTGATAAATTTGACAACACACAAAAAAGTCTGCACAGTAAAAAACACAAATGATACAAAAAGGAAAGTATAAAGTTTTAAAAATGTAAAATTAAGTGCAAAAAAAAAAGGTCAGTACCCCTAATATATGGGCTTCCTTTGTGGTTCGGCTGGTAAAGAATCCGCCTGCAATTCAGGAGACCTGGGTTCAATTTCTGGGTTGGGAAGATCCCCTGGAGAAGGGAAAGGCTACCCACTTCACTATTCTTGCCTAAAGAATTCTATGGACAGTATAGTCCACAGGGTCACAAAGAGTGGGACACAACTGAGTGACTTTCACTTTCCCCTATTATATACAGAGTACTGTAAATCAAGAAGAAGAAAAAAGCCCCTCCAATGGAATACATGGGCAAAGGATGTAAAATTACTGATATTCAAAGAAGAAAAATATAAAGAGGTTGTTTCAAAAACATTGAAAAATATATCAACTCACATATTAAAAGAAAAAAAATTGTTAAAAGCATAAGGTCACATTTTCCAGCTATCAGATGGGGAAAGATTCAATACTGGAAAACATACTGTGCTGGAGAAGAAATAGTTTAATAAACATATTCATATATTGCTATAGGGATGTAATTAATATTCCCTCTAAGAAAGACAGTTTGGTCCTTCTCTACTTTTCTATCCACATTCCTTTATACTTTCTTGCCCTATTTGTGTGTGCTGTTTTGTACCCTGAGAATTTTTTTGTCCCACCATGTCACGTGGCATGTGGGATCTTAGTTCCCCAACCAGGGATCAAACCTGTGCCGCCTGCAGTGGAAGCACAGAGTCTTAACCACTAGACCACCAGGGAAGTCCCATCTGTGCTCTCAGAGCTTTAACTCTGCAGACTGCATCAGCTAGATCTCTTGGCCAGTTGGCTTCTGCCAATGAGAGGTACCAGAAGTGTTAGAACATCTCTCCCCTCTTTAATTGTGCACCTAAGTGGCAATAATTGGACACTGATACACTTTGGTGGTGGGGGTTCCCTGATAGCTCAGCTGGTAAAGAATCCTCCTGCAATGCAGGAAACCTGGGTTCAGTCCCTGGGCTGGGAAGATCCTGTGGAAGAGAGCATGGCAACCCACTCCAGAATTCTTGCCTGGAGAATCCCCATGGACAAAGGAGACTGGCGGGCTACCATCTATGGGGTTGCAAAGAGTCAGACCCAGCTAAGCACACACTCACACACACACACATACACACACACACACACACACACGCTTTGGCCATGTTTCGTTTTCATTTGGAGGAACAATCTCGGGGAGGGTTAATTTGAAGGCAGTTCCCAGCTCCTCCTGCCTTGAGCAATTCAGCTCTCACCCCAAACCTGCAAACTCCATCCAGCCAAACAAAGGTCTTTTGAGAAGAAACCCACTTAAACCTCCTTTGTGGACAGGTTGCTGGCCTTCTATATTCTTTCAGAATGCCTTTTGATTCAGTGGCTTTCCAAAGTGTTTTCCAAAATCAGAAAGTATTCTCACTGACAGGGCGTTTTCTGTTTTGTTCTCTTTTTAAAAACATTATTTTACCAAAGTTTTGATGCCCTAGTGATGTTCTACTATTGTGGTAACGGTCAATGTCCATCTAGACTGTCATACATGAGCCCATGTCAGTCTGTTTCTGAAGGTGCTGTCGACACCCCAGGAAGTCACCAGAACTCTTGTCTGGGGAGGCATCGCTGAAGGGTGACCACAAAACTGCCTTCTAAAAAATTGGGACTTCCCTGGTGGTCCAGTGGTTGAGAATTCACCTTGCAGTGCAGGGGACATGGGTTTGATCCCTGGCTGGGGAGCTAAGATCGCACATGCCACAGAGCAACTAAGACCTGACATAGTCAAATAAATAAATATTTTAAAGGTCAGAATTTGCCAGGAGCAGAAGGAAGAGAACTGTGGTGTTGGAGGAGACTCTTGAGAGTCCCTTGGACTGCAAGGAGATCCAACCAGTCCATCCTAAAGGAAATCAATCCTGAATATTCATTGGAAAGAAAGAAAGTGAAGTCACTCAGTCACGTCCAATTCTTTGCAACCCCATGGACTGTAGCCTACCAGGCTCCCCCAACCATGGGATTTTCCAGGCAAGAATACTGGAGTGGGTTTCCATTTCCTTCTCCAGGAGATCTTCCCAACACAGGGATTGAGCTTGTGTCTCCCACATTGTAGGCAGACGCTTTACTGTCTGAGCCACCAGGGAAGGACTGATGCTGAAGCTGAAACTCCAATACTTTGGGAACCTGATTCAAAGAGCTGACTCATTGGAAAAGACCCTGATGCTGGGAAAGATTGAGGTCAGGAGAAGGGGAAGACAGGGGATGAGATGGTTGGATGGCATCACCAACTCAATGGACATGAGTTTGAGTAAACTCCAGGAGTTGGTGATGGACAGGGAGGCCTGGCATGCTGCAGTCCACGGGGTCGCAAAGAGTCAGACACGACTGAGCGACTGAACTGAACTGAACTGAAAGAAGACAAATGGCTTTTGAAGAAGGAAAACCTGTGTGTGCTCTGTGAGAGCATGGAGGTAGGAGGGAAAAAGCAGAGTCTGTTCAGGATGACAATGAATTCTGTGCAGCTGTAACTCAGAATGGGATACAGGGCAGAGAGAGAAGACAGGCTTAGATGAGCAAGCAAGATTCTCTTGAGAAAGGCCTGGTAAACACTGGTAAAGAGGTGAATATCTCCCCGAATAGTGTTAAGAGAATGTGATTACTTTGAGATGCTTGGTAGAAAGCATCCCTTGTTAAAAGTTTGGAAAGTGGTGCATTGTATCCCTCTCAGAGATTTACAATCCAGGGTAGCATATGTAAAGCTCTGAGAAGCCTCAAAAATAAAATATCTTTAGCTTTATGTAATCCAGAATTCCAAATTTTCAGGAATCGAGCCATTAAGTCAAAATTGGCAGAGCATCCTGGCATGGGCAGACCCTCTTCAACACCGTGGTGCTAGAGGCAGAGCCTTGAAGACAATGTTTAGTATCAACATGAGCGAAGATGAATAAGTTTCTCGAAAAAGGAACAGAGGTAGTGAGGGCTCTGACATCAGAAAATGAACCTTTACTGCCTGTTTTTCTTACACTGGAAGTAGAAGTATCTGAAAGAGGATCCATAGAACCTGGAAAAAGAAATCAAAATCAGATTATAATGGAATATATTCTTTATCTGCTTCTCAAGGCAGAGGGTTTGATATTTATTATATGAAATTATAGTTTGTTATACGAAAAATGAGCTTAAGATAATGACATAGTAAACTGCTTATTGATTTCCATTTGAGATGTTCCTTCCATTTGCTGTTTTTTTTTTCCCCTGCAGGGTCCAGGCTGGATCAGGAAGTAGGAGCGGCAGGCTGAATGGTGTCTTTTGAGGATACAGAGATTAGTGTGAGCTTCCCAGTGGCACTAGTGGTAAAGAACTCACCTGCCAGTGCGGGAGGTAAGAGACGCAGGTTCCCTCTCTGGGCTGAGAAGGAAATGGCACCCCACTCCAGTATTCTCACCTGGAGAATCCCATGGACAGAGGAGCCTGGCGGGCTACAGTTCATGGGGTCGCAAAAGAGTCACATAACTGAAGCAACTTAGCACAGTCAGAGATTAGAGGAGGGGTCTTCTTTCTTGCCTTTTTCCTTTCCTGTCCCCCTCCTGCAAGTCCCTCCAACACAGGCCATCTGTCCCTTCCCTCGAGTTCAAAGCAACTGACGTCAGATGGAAATGGGAAAAAAGATAAATCACCACCCTTCCGCTGAACACAGAAAGCTAAAAGGGAGAAAGAAATTGCATTTGCCTTTGCACTCAATACATCAAAGTAATTTATGTCATAACCACTCTGCCTGCTTTCATACATATTCGGTTTTAAATAAAATCAATCTTTCCAAACCTGTAATAGCTTTCTTTGTAAGGCTCTTTAAAAAAAAAAAAAAAGTCCTGGAATCTGGTTCCATTAGAGGTGAGGCTGGTTTATTGCCCACAAAATCACTCATTCTAATGAGGTGCAAGGTTAAGAGACCTTCCTCAGACACATTAAACCGTTAATGACCCACAGGGAGCTGAGAATTAGGTGGTCAAGCTCACATTCAGTCTGGGCAGAGAAAGGTTAATTGTGCAACATTTTACTTTTATTTATTTTCATTTTTTGAAAACTTAGGAGACTATATTTTAAATTGATTTTTTTTTTTACAGTCAGTTCTCATTAGTTATCTATCTTATACAAAGTAGTACATAGATGTCAGTCCCAACCTCCCAACCATCCCACCTGCCCCTTCCCTCCTTGGTATCTATACATTTGTTCTCTACATCTGTGTCTCTATTTCTGCTTTGCAAAGAAGCTCATCTGTACCATTTTTCTAGATCCTACATGTATGCATTAATACATGGTATTTGTTTTTCTCTTTCGGTCTTATTTTCCTCTGTATGCCAGTCTCACTTTCCTCTGTATGACAGTCTCTAGGTCCAGTCAAGTGCAAATGGCACAATATCAGTCTTTTATGGCTGAATAATATTCCACTGAATCTAGGTACCACATCTTCTTATCCATTCCTTTGGACCTCCTGGACCAGGTGGGGCTAAAGCTAACTCTGAGAGGTGGGACCAACTTCTGAGACCAGGAGGGATTCCAATATGCCCAGAGAGTATCCTGGGGGCCACTGATGGGTCAGCCAGCACTTTCTGGATGTTTCCCATTTGAGGAAGGAAGGCAGTCACTATGACAGACAAGTCCATAGAGGTTCCTCTATGCCTGGTCTTGCTCTGTACTCACAACCACCCTATGAAGTCTGTGCAAAAATTTACAGAAGAGAAAACAGAGAATAAAGAGGTTAAGTAGTTGCTCAAGGTCATCACACAGCTAGTAAACAGCAGGATTAGAATCAAGCCTGTCTAGTTCTGGGATGTTTCTCAGAGGGCTCCCATCTGCCCTCTGTTCTCATCTATCAGGTGCTGTATATAGGATGGACTCCATTTTTGATCTCACACATCAAAGTTTCATAGTTGAGCTTGCCGCCTTGGAACTTGAAAGAAACGGCTCATTCTCCAGAGGAAAAACAGGGGGTAAAATCTTTGCAGGGTTTGCCTGATCCCTCCTTCCATCAGTTCAGTTCAGTTCAGTCGCTCAGTGACGTCCGACTCTTTGCGACCCCATGAATTGCAGCACACCAGGCCTTCTTGTCCATCACCATCTCCTGGAGTTCACGTCCTTCGAGTCAGTGATGCCATCCATCCATCTCATCCTCTGTCGTCCCCTTCTCCTCCTGCCCCCAATCCCTCCCAGCATACTGACCCTTTATAATCAAGGCTGGTGACCTGGTCCACCTGTCACTTCAGCTCCACTCTGGTTCCAGGCTGATCCCAGTGCTGGAGGCAGAATGAGGTACTTCACGTTCAAGCACCTGTGTAGCCATCAAGTCTGGTTTCGGTACCTGGACTTAAGTCATGCCTTCTTGGTCTCAGTTCCTATTTGGGAGATCATGTCAAAGCAACTCTCGAGGCTGTGTATCTTGAATTCCTCCCCCAGGAACCTAGAGTCTCATCTTGGACTAGCTCTTAGCTCATGGACTTCCCTACTCACAGATAGAGCACCTTCATACAAGCCTAATTCACCTCCTGAAGATGCAGCTACCATGATCTCTATCATTCACCAAGCATGCTCTCAAGAGACACAAAGGGGAACGTTTCCTAAGCTTGGCTGCATTTTAATTCTTCTACAAAATAGGTATGAGAATTATCCCCATCTTTCAGATCCAGCTTGTAGACAGCAAAAAAAATTAGGCAGGGAACCATTGTGGAATTTTAGGGTCATTACACCTTTAAGTGGAAGGAAATTTAATTTGGAGGATTTTAATCTTCCATTTAAAAGTAATAATGGAGGGAATTTCATCTGGCTTAAATTGGTTATTTTATGTTGCTGACCTTGCAATATTTGGAATATTTTGCCATCATTGGGCCTGTCCCACAGCTACTGGTTATCTGTGTTATTCAATATGGTTGGCACATTAGAGATGGAAAATAGCATCAGCATGGATTCTTTGTGCAATGTGCATTGTGACCTTTGGGTCAACTCAGGCCATGTCCTGATATGTGACATTTTAGATTCAGCCGGTGACAAATGCTGATTGAGATGGAGGGCACCCAGAGGAAAAGGTCCACTCCGGTTCTGACCTCCCCAGCCTACCCTGGCCCACTTCATACTCATGTCCTGTCCTTGCTTGGCATAGAGGAGGCTCTGAGTGATTGTTTGTTCAAAAAATGAAACACCCAAGATAAATCCTAGAAATCTCTATTAATAGAATAAAAAATATATGACTAAAAATTAAAATAAGACATTCAACCAACATCTGCCTTCTTTCCAAGTTCAGTCCAACCAGTTCCTCCTCCAAGCAACTGTGATCCCCTCTCCAGCTGGCCCTCCTCCATTTTCTGCAACTGCCTGGCTCTGTCATAAATGTTTCCTTAAGGACTCAGACTCAGAAGTCTGGCCACTGGGCTAGAACCCCAGCCTTACCACTTAGTAATTCTGTGAACCTGGGATCTCTCTGAGCCAGTTTCCCCATCTGTGAAATGCGAGTATCATTAGCATCTATGCCGTGGGATCCCCAGGATTTTTCAAGTCTTCAGCTTATTCATCCTGGAGATTCCCAGATGGTGCAGTGGTAAAGAATCCACCTGCCAATGCAGGAGATACAAGAGACTCAGGTTCAATCCCTGGGCTGGAAAGACCCCCTGCAGTAGGAAATGGCAACCCACCCCAGTATTCTTGCCTGGAGAATCCCAGGGACAGAGAAGCCTGGCGGGCTATAGTCCATGGGGTTGCAAAGAGCCGGACAAGACTGAGTGACTGAGTATGTATGCATTCAGCCTTAGTCCCTAGGATTTCACCAGATTAGGTTCTCCTAGCCAGATACTCGGCTCTGTGATGCTTCCTCCTCCCAGGCTTCTCTCCAGCAAGTTGTAATTCTCTGTAGTCACCTGTCTGTCTCTTCAATTTGTGGAGCTTCAATCTGTCTGCCGATGACCTCAGTTCTCTGATGGATCTAAGACGAATTGTTGATTTCCAACGTGCTCAGCTTTTTCCTGTTGTGTGAAATGTGAGAGATGATTTCCAGGTTCCTTCCATGCTGTACTAGAAATTGGGAGGCTGCACTGGTTTATAATTTAAATAACTCTCCCAGTTAAGGAAAGCTCGTCACGTTATACATTTATAGATTTGAAAATTTTAGTAGAAGGGTAATATCTTATTGGATAACAATAATAATAATGATCAAGCTAGGATGAGAATAGGAAATTCAGGACTTTTTGTGCTGATCAAGCTGCCTGTTTCCTGCTTATTGAGTGACAACGTGTGTTAAGTCATCTAAGTTCCCCAAATCTCAGTTTTCCCATCCATAAAATATTTAAAACTTTTAACAAACTTTATCATTTTATATCTGGCCTAGATAGCTTTTCTATCTCTTCCAGACTTCACAGTGGGAGAGATGGCATGTATAATTCAGTTCAGCGATGGTCTCCCCAAACCTGCAGCTTTAATAATATGACGGGGCACCTTATAAGTGGAAGTCACTGTGTCTCCTGAGTGTGGAGGGGATGGAGCAGGGGTCAGAGGGGTGGAAACAGGTGCAGAGCCCAAAACTCAGCTCAGTCCACGTCTTAAAGGGTCATGATGTACAGCACTGTCTGGCAGCCCTGGCTTCCTCTCTTTCTTTTTAATCATTAACCTTGGGAGCAGAAGCCCTCTTATTTTAATCTTCAAGGTTGCAGTAAGTCTTCCCATCTGTAAGTGCTTGGTTTCCAGATGGAAGACAACAGAAGTTTTCTCTGCTGTCAGCCCAACCACATGATGCCTCTGACAGATCTTTTTCTAAAAACAGAACTTGCTGTGTCTGAGGCATAATGGAAGGGACACTGGAAGCAGAATGCCAGTCCCAGAGGGTGTGAAGATGCCACTCAGGGGATCTCAGCACGGGGGTGCCGGCTACAGGGATGTGGGGACTGGCTGGGGTTTGAGCGCCACGTAAAACTAGTGGTAGGAATGATCTGGGAGGGCCTCAGCCTGCACTGGCTTGGAGCGGGGCCTGGGTTCCCAACCAGAGATGGGGGCTGGGTCCTGGCGGCAAGAGCACCAGGTCCTAGCCACTAGACCAGTGGTCGGTGACAAGGGTCCTGGCCTTTGGCTTTGAAGGAAAGAATTTCCACAAAGACTAAAAGTAGTGAAGCAGGGATTTATTGGGAGGAAAAAGTACAGTACATGTGGACAGACACATGGGCAGACTCAGAGGGCGAGTCCCTGAGTTGCTGAGTCACACCCTTGTGGTAGTGTGAATTACTTTCATGGAACATTTCTTCCCAGTTTCCTTTGTCCAATCATTCTGATTTGCCTGGTCACAGTCCGTATTTGGTATATCTCAGGCTCATCCCATGTGTGCTCACACATCTCAGCCACGATGGATTCTATTGCAAAGGCCTGTGGGTAAAACATCCCTTGACACAACTGCCCTTCGGCCTCCAAGGAGCCTTTTCTACATGTATGTGGATGGGGAGGTCTCCTGACTTTGGGAATTAGAAATATGTGGTCTGTGCAGTGTCCAGCCTCCTCCCTTAACTGTCCTGCTATTCTTGTCTTGGAGTTTCAGTCAATAGAGAACGAATCTCCAACTGCCTGAAAGGCCCATCTGACTCCTGCCTCAGGAGGAAGACTCTTGGATTTGAAGTGAGGGTGTTTGTTTCGGTTCAAATCCAGTAGTCTGAGAGCTGTGTGAACTCTTAGCAACTCACTTACCCTAGAGCTTCAATCCCCTCTTTTATAAAATGGGGGATTAAACCCAAGTCACAGGTCTTTGCCAGCATTTGAAAAAGTTCTAAGTGTCTTCCTCAATACCTAGTCCTTTCCTCCCTCTTTCTTTCCTTTTCCTCCTTTCTTCCTTCTTCCTTCTTAGACTATTTCCTTTTTCCCAGTGATGTTTTCAGGGAAAATCAAGATTAGAACAGATCAGGAAAGGTCTTCATGAGTTTCCTCCTTTGATCAGTCGTAGAGTTTGGGATGCAAGGTGAGGAGAGAGAAAGCAGTGTTTGTGATATTCACTGGGGCATCTCAGCATCAGGATTATTGGCTGAACATTGGTCACGAGAGCTGGGTCTGCTTGTGTTGCATCAAGCAAATCTGAACAGTATGCTCAGTTTCAACATCCATGGCAAAGGAAGAACTGTCCAGCTTTCTACATGTGATTTCTGGGAATCAAAAACACTAATAAACATGAAAAGTTTTTTAGTTTGAGAAAGTAGAACACACTATGCACAAATTACATTTGAAAACTAACCTCTATCAGGCCACAGGTCTTTGGCCTACAGTCAGAGAATGTCAGTAGAAGAAAGCCATTCAGAGTTAATCAGGTACAAATGCAGACAAACCTAAATTCAAAACTTCAGACTCAAAGGACTGTTACTGAATTTTCACTCAGCACTTTCACAGTCTCGATCTTTTCCATAATAAACTGCTGCTGCTGCTGCTGCTAATAAGCTGACCCAATATCAAAACTCCTCAAGTGTCAGGATTTATCTAGAAATCCAAGGTCAGTTCAGTTCAGTCGCTCAGTCCAACTCTTTGCGATCCCATGAATTGCAGCATGCCAGGCCTCCCTGTCCATCACCAACTCCCAGAGTTCACTCAGACTCATGTTCATCGAGTCGGTGATGCCATCCAGCCATCTCATCTTCTATCGTCCCCTTCTCCTCCTGCCCCCAATTCCTCCCAGCATCAGAGTCTTGTCCAGTGAGTCAACTCTTCTCATGAGGTGGCCAAAGTACTGGAGTTTCAGCTTTAGGATCGGTACTTCCAAAGAACACCCAGGACTGATCTCCTTTAGGATGAACTGGTTGGATCTCCTTGCAGTCCAAGGGACTCTCAAGAGTCTTCTCCAACACCATAGTTCAAAAGCATCAATTCTTCGGCACTCAGCTTTCTTCACAGTCCAACTCTCACATCCATACATGACCACTGGAAAAACCATAGCCTTGACTAGACGGACCTTTGTTGGCAAAGTAATGTCTCTGCTTTTGAATATGCTATCTAGGTTGGTCATAACTTTCCTTCCAAGGAGTAAGCGTCTTTTAATTTCATGGCTGCAGTCACCATCTGCAGTGATTTTGAGCCCAAAAAAACTAAGTCTGACACTGTTTCCACTGTTTCACCATCTATTTTACATGAAGCAATGGGACTAGATGCCATGATCTTCGTTTTCTGAATGTTGAGCTTTAAGCCAACTTTTTCACTCTCCTCTTTCACTTTCATCAAGAGGCTTTTTAGTTCCTCTTCACTTTCTGCCATAAGGGTGGTATCATCTGCATATCTGAGGTTATTGATATTTCTTCTGGCAATCTTGATTCCAGCTTGTGCTTCTTCCAGCCCAGCGTTTCTCATGATGTACTCTGCATAGAAGTTAAATAAGCAGGGTGACAATATACAGCCTTGATGTACTCCTTTTCCTATTTGGAACCAGTCTGTTGTTCCATGTCCAGTTCTAACTGTTCCTTCCTGATCTGCATATAGGTTTCTCAAGAGGCAGGTCAGGTGGTCTGGTATTCCCATCTCTTTCAGAATTGTCCATAGTTTATTGTGATCCACACAGTTAAAGGCTTTGGCATAGTCAATAAAGCAGAAATAGATGTTTTTCTGGAACTCTCTTGCTTTTTCCATGATCCAGCGGATGTTGGCAATTTGATCTCTGGTTCCTCTGCCTTTTCTAAAACGAGATTGAACATCTGGAAGTTCATGGTTCATGTATTACTGAAGCCTGGCTTGCAGAATTTTGAGTATTACTTTACTAGCGTGTGAGATGAGTGCAACTGTGTGGTAGTTTGAGCATTCTTTGGCATTGCCTTTCTTTGGGACTGGAATGAAAACTGACCTTTTCCAGTCCTGTGGCCACTGCTGAGTTTTCCAAATTTACTGGCATACTGAGTGCAGCACTTCCACAGCATCATCTTCCAGGATTTGAAATAGCTCATCTGGAATTCCATCACCTCCATTAGCTTTGTTCATAGTGAAGCTTTCTAAGGCCCACTTGACTTCACATTCCAGGATGTCTGGCTCTAGGTGAGTGATCACACCATCATGATCATCTTGGTCATGAAGAAATCCAAGTACTAACTGAAAAACCTGGACTTATGATTTTCCAAGACAATTTTGTTTCATATGTTTTCATCATTGTTAAAAATCATGGCTTAAGCATATGTTTAAATGCATTTTCCTATTTTTATCCTTAAGTGTTCCATATGAAAACATTTTGATAATAGCTAAATTTCTTTGAATGTAACAATGCAGGGGAATTCCCTGGTGGTCTGGTGGTTAGGCTTCTGCATTTCTACTGTCCATGACCTGGGTTCAGTCTCTGGGTGGGGAACGAAGATCCCTTAAGCCACGAAGCACGGCCAGAAAACAAAAACAAAACAATTCTGTTATTGTATTTTTTAAAAGAGGAGAAAACTAGGAGCATTCTTGAATAACATCAAGCACAGAATCACTTGTAGCCGCAAGTCTATCAATCTATCTGCATACGTGGGTGTGCATGCGTGCTCAGTCACGTTCAACTCCGCAACCCCATGGACGTGGAATTTTCCAGGCAAGAATACTGGAGTGGGTTGCCTTTAGCATTTTCCAGAGGGTCTTCCCAACCCAGGGGTCAAAGCCACACCTGCATTGGCAGCTGTGCAATGCAGGTGTGGCTTTATCAACTGCACCACTCGGGAAGTCTCCATCTACCTACCTGCCTACCTACCTGCAATGCACTTGTTTAAATCAGGATATAAACAATGTCCATCTATTTCATTTGGTTGCTATATCTCCTAAGTCTTATAAGCTTACCCTCTATCGTCAACTCCCACCCCGGCAAATTGTTGTTGAAGGAACCAGGTCATTTATCCTCTGGAATGTCTCATACTCTGGATTTTGATGGCCATGTCCTCATGATAACCATCAACATTTTCCTTCATCCTTGATGTTTCCTGTAAATTATAGTTGGATCTAAAAGCTTGATCAGAATCACATTTGATGGTTTTGGCAAGACTGTTTCCCACGTGGTGTTGTGTTCTGCTACCAGGGGACACACCATGTCCCATGGTCTCTTGCATGATGTAAGCAGCCACCAGCGTTCAGTACCTAGATTCATTACAGCTTGCAAAACAGTAACATTCCATTCTGTCACGTGTTCTTCATGTATTAGCTGGGGTAGTTTTACACAGAGAAACTTTCTCTCATCAACCATTTGATAATTGATTGATACAGGTATAGGGAAAAGGCAGAATAAGTGCTTGATTCTTTTCCTTTATCAATTCTCAAATATTGAATTGACTCACTGACATCTATCAACAAGTAACCTGTTACAGATTTTGTTTTACATCACTGTAAACTCCAAAATTTTAACATACTGGGTGTCTCATTCCACTGATGTTCCCTACTGCTGCCTAGATGCCCCGCCTATGGCCAGTGGGAGCCACTTCAAATTGAGTCCTGTGTCCTTTAGATGTTATCCTAGCAATTGGATGACTTTCCTGTCTTCGCACTTGAAATACTTGAAGATCACCTCGAACATTTCCAAGAATCTCTGTTTCTTCTGCCTATAAGAGATTGACTTCAGAGCAAAGGACACACATAGATTGAAAGTGAGGGGATGGAAAAGATGTTTGTTTCCTTTTGACCAGAAATAGTATTCGGAAAATACAACATGAGCACTAGGACTGAGTGATGACTTGTGTGCTTTTTCAGAGGACTGGGTAGGAAATAATTTTAAAATAAAATCCATTATAAATACATATTCATGGGTTTGATTCAAATTCCAGGCTTTAGGTGTTTTACCTAAACTTCTTAATTTACACTAACTCCTTTTTCCTAACTGCTAAGACTCTAAATTTTCAATGAGATCAGAAAAGATAGTACTGGAATATCACTTAATTACTCATTTGCTTTATCACACAATATGAAAACAATATCTTCGAGTAATAAAGTGCTGTGTGCACAATTGCTCAATCGTTTCCAACTCTTTGCAACTCCATGGACTGTATGCAGACCGCCAGGCTCCTCTGTCCATGGAATTTTCTAAGCAAGAACACTGGAGTGGGTTGCCATTTCCTCATCTAGATCTTCTCAACCCAGGGATCAAACCTACATCTCTTGCATCTCCTACATTTACCACTATAATCAACATTTGTGATTCCCTATCCTGGTCATCAAGCCATAGCAATGTGTTATATAGGTATTCTTATTTGTAATCTATTTCTCTCTTACATTTTCTGTTATTTAACAAAAGATTTTTATTTTTGCCCAACAGTTACCTTTATACTATTATCTTTATCATAAACTTTGCTACACAGGCAGTTCCCCAAAAGGAGAGACACTCTGAAGATAGATAATAGATAGATAGAGAAAAGTTGTCTCTGCAAGGAAAAACTAACTCCAGACACTACTAATTACTTGCTGTTGTTGTTCAGTCACTAAGCCATGTCCAGCTCTTTGCAACCCCATGGACTGCAGCACGCCAGGCTTCCTTGTCCTTCACTGTCTCCCAGAGTTTGCTCCAACTCTTGTTCATTGAGTCAGTGATGTCTAATGGAAGCTTGATTTAAACCCAAGTTTATCTCCTATGAGGGCTCCCAGTCTTTTTACGGTAACACACAACTACTTAAAGAGAAGATGTTTCATAATTTCTAGTCTTTGAAATATTCCAAAGTACATTCTAAAAGATTAGGCATATACCTACACATATATATAATACATGCGCTTCCCCAGTGGCTCAGTGGTGAAGAATCTGCCTGTGATGCAGGAGACTCAGGTTCAATCCCTGGGTTGGGAAGATTCCCTGGAGAGGGAAATGGCAGCCCACTCCAGTATTCTTGCCTGGGAAATCCCACAGATAGAGGAGCCTGGTAGACTACAGTCCATGGGGTCTCAAAAGAGTCAGACATGACTTAGTGACTAAACAGCTAAACAACAACAATACATAATATCTACATATATTAATAGATATATAAGTATGCACACATACTCATGTTTACATAAATGTGTGTGTGTATATATATATATATATATATGAAGGAAGAGATTTTATTATATTGGTAGACGTATGAAAGGGTTCTATATCAGAACTATTTTCAGAAACAAATTCTTCCTGAGTTTTTTAACTATCAAATGTTCAGGTATTCCATGGAAAGTATTAAAAATCTCTCAATATTTATTACCTAAATATTAAAAATTAGAATAAAACAAAGTGCTGTTCACATTCTTTAATCAACTGTGTGTTTCAGTCACTCAGTCATCTACCTGACCTTAATACAGCATCATTGATATTTTCTAAAGAATGTGTTTTTGTCTTACAGTTTTTCATAAAATTGCCCCAAATCTTTTTCAAAGATGCACTGCATAAACAATATATTGGAGACTGTGTGTGTGTGTGTGTGCGTGTGCTCTCAGTCATATCCGACTGTTTGCAACCACATTGACTATAGACCACCAGGTTCCTCTGTCCATGCAATTTCCCAGGCAAGAATACTGGAGTGGTTTGCCATTTCCATTGAATTTCCACACTGAAACATAAAAATGTTGGCATAAATATTTGTATCAGTTTGCCTTTATGCAGAGTGCTTTTCTACAATGTATATGTTTCTAAGACAATCTGTATCGAATAAGTTGATTGCGTTTTAATACTCTTTGAAAACTTGGCTAAATTTAGAACTACAAAATTATAGGCTTTTTCCAATCTTATTCAACTTTAGTATAGAATATCAATTTATCCAATTAAAAACAGGAATATGTCAAAAGATTTTTTCTCTCAAGTTGAACAACTCTAACATTTGAAAGACAAATATAGCATACCCTTTGCACTCTAATTATTCATTTTTTCCCAGTCCCTCCCTTGTTTCTATAAGGAGCATTTGAACATCTTCCTATTTGCAAGCTTTGTTTTCAGTAATTGCATTTGCTTTTAAGCTTCAAATGCTTAAGGTTTTCAGTATTTTGAATAAAGATTCCCAAGTCATTTTTACAAAATGATACTACAATTTGAGAACTTGCACATAATAAAAGTTCTAAAGTACTCTGAAACACTTAGGTGTATTTAGAAAGTAGTGCTTCAAAGTTTCAAAGGTTTTTATAATTGGATCAATTTTAAGTAGCAATGAAGGAAAGCGTATATATTAAATGGTGATAAGTCCACCTCACTTATTTGAATAACATTTTAATTCTGCAGCATTGCAACCAATTCCAAAGAATGCTGAACTAGGTTTAAAAAAGAAAGAAAGAAAGAAAGAAAGAAAAACAACCTGATAGCTGGTTCCAACCATTTACAACCTGTGTGACTTGGAATAATCCTCTTAACTTTTCTGAGCCTCAGTGTTCTTATCTGTAAAAGGGGACCCATAATGTATGAAACAGAAAAGACAGTAATGTGTTTCAAAGAGTCTCTGAATTTCAGACAAGCTTTGACAAGCAGGAAAGATTTTCTCTCCTGCTAAACCTGCATCCCCAGGCTCATCTCCCATCACCCCTCAGTGCATTTCCAATCCTTCTGTTAACAGAATATTCACATGTCCCCAACATCATCTATCCTTTCACACATAGTGGCTGAAACACCTGGGAACATTTCTTTCCTGCTCCTTATGGGCAGAAAGTCTTAGCCGAGGCCTCACCTTTCCCAGCCATGGCAGAACTTGTCAATTGCACTGGTCAGTATTGGAAGTGTGTGCTAGCCATGTTCACTAGGAGGTTCATCATTGCGGTCAGGCACACTCACGCCTTCCCTCTCTTACAGTTCCTACCCAGATGTGGTAAGCAGAACTTGACTACCCCTGGTCTCTCAAGGCAGGCTGCCTGTACAGTTTTCTCCCTTCTCCAGATTCCATGTTGTTAGATGGGTGATCAGACCTGAGTCCACATGAATACCATCAGTCCCCCTCCACAAACAACCTGGTATGCAGGTGCCAAGAATCAGACATGGTGTTGGGACAGGGAGGATGGTGAAGAAGGGCAGAAGGAAGAGCCCATCTTTGCCCTGGGCCTTAGTGCATATTCCATCACACTTTTGAGAGTGATCTCTGATTTGGGTGTTGCACACTGGAGAGTTCGTCATTAAATGGTTTTGATTCTAGACGTGGCTCTGGCTTGGCAGTGTACGAAGGAGGCTATTCGGATGATTGACACAGCAGGACTCAGACACTCCTGTATGCTGTGTCTGTGACATCACACTTGCCACCCTCACCTCCTGTGTGGTCAGTCCTTCCGCTCTCCCCTAAAAGGCCAGCTCCAAGAACCCACAACACCCCAGTTCAGAATCCCTTGCCACCAACCAAGTCTTCATGACACTTTGCTCACACCTGCAATGCAACCTACATTTTATTCCCTGGGATTGCACGGATTCGGGTACACAACTCTTTTCTCTGCTACTGCTCTGTTGTGTTCAGTCGCATCGACTCTTTTGTGGGCCCATGGACCGTAGCCCACCAGGCTCCTCTGTCCACGGGATTCTCCAGGCAAGCATACTGGAGTGGGTTGCCATTTCCTCCTCCAGGGGATCTTCCCAGCCCAGGGATCGAACTCGTATCTCCTGTGTCTCTTGCATTGTCAGGCAGATTCTTCACCACTAAGCCACCTGGGAAACCAATTGTGTCTTCCTCCATACTTTAAATTTCCCAGGGAATTTTTATTCTGTGTGTATCTCCTGAGTTTCCAGAACTGCCTAAGATACAATAGGCCCTCAATAAATGTGCTGAAGGAACATTAATTTAACATTACTCGAATGCTACTTGCCTTTATTCCCCAAAGGGAAATACATACCTATCATTTTCATAGTCTGTATCTTGAGAGAAAACTAAAAAAATGGGCCTTGGAAGGCATATCAGAATTCTTGATCTAACTTTAAAAAGCCTGCAGCCATTGTAACATTTCTTTTCCATCTTCCCTAAGAATCTTTCATAACTTCTGTGGACTTTATTCAAGCTGTTAAAGGTTATATGCTTCCCCCAGCACCACTTATCTTCCAAGAAGCTTCATAACATCACTGCATATTTGCCAGGAGAAGTTCTCCCACAAAACTCCCCTGCCTGGTAAACAGTCTTCAAAGTCTTTGCAGTTGGAGCTCCCATTGAGCCAAGAAGCCTGAAGTTCATGTGCGTTAACCTGGGCTTGCCTGGGACCCATGGCCACCTGAGAGCATTGATTTGGGGGGTATCTGTCCTCCCTCTGCTCTTTGAGATTTTTTTTCAGCTCTTTGTCAAGGAATAGCTAAGCAGTATTAGCACTCTTCTCAGAACTTTATTTGCAATAAAATATCTGATCCTCACAGCCACCTTCCAAAGCAGGGAGTGTTATCCACAAGCTGCTGATGGGGACATTAAGACATTGATCCCTGACCAGCCTTGCCCTGGGTCACACTGCTGGAAGTAGAAGGACTGGGCACCCACCACCAGGCCTCCTTGTCTCTCATTCAGGAAAATATGATGGGATACCATGTGTGTGACCTTAGTAAGTCATTTAGCTCTCAAATGTCACAAACTCAAGCAGGCAAAAAAAATGTGACTTTTATCTATCTATTTATTTTTAATGGAGTTTCCCAGGTGGTGAAATTGGTAAAGAATCTGCTTGCCAATGCAGGAGACACAAGCGATGTAGGTTCAATCTCTGGGTAGGGAATATCCCTTGGAGGAAGCAATGGCAACCCACTCCAGTGTTCTTGTCTGGAAAATCCCACAGACAGAAGAGCCTGGTGGGTTACAATCCATGGGGGTCATAAAGGGTTGGACACAACTGAGCACGCACACACACAATTTTTTTATTCTTTCAGCTTTTCACAGGAATGTAATTTACAGCCAATGAAATACTCATTTCATTGTGTAGAGTTTAATAAGTTTTGATCAACAGACATCCATGTAAAGCGCAGCTTTCTCAAGATATACAATATGTCAATCACCCCCTAAAAGTGTTTGAACACTTTCCCAGCCAACCTCCACCCCTCCGATAGACCATTGCTCTGTTTTCTTTTATCATAAATACATTTTTAAAAAATGTTATCTTCAACTTAACCTAATTATTTCAAACTCTGTGCAGTATCAGAAACATAATCTCAGCCAATTCAGGACTTTTTCCAATCTATTTCCCTGAGATTTTATGTAACATTTAGAGGTGAAGATAGTGCTACATTACCCCAGATTTTTTGAGATGGCGGGTGGTATTGTCACGGCCATGTGTCCATGCTGGTCTCTTCAGGGAGATCCCTGGTTTTCCCTGGTCCCCACTGTGGACCCCGAAGGATGCCCCACTTTTTTCTCCAGCATCAAGGTCTCTTCGGCCTGGACCCTCTCTCTCAGATACACCAGGGCCCCTTTGAGGACAAAGGAATATATACAGCCCTGCATATGCAGCTGAGCAGAGGATTCAAGGAACTCACAGACCCTCTCTGCTTAAATCAGTGCTGAACCCACACCTTCTCTGCTGGGTCGCCATCTCCCATAAGCACACCTGAGAAAAGCCACCTGAACCCCTAAACCTCACACGGCAAAGAGGGTTATTTCTGCATCACTCTCTTTGCTGCTATGCAGGGAGGGCAAAGGCTATGCCTATATTTCTACACATTTTGTACAGCCAAGAGTCACTTGTTTTCAGGGAGACCAGCACTTACTCTCTCCCTGATCCCTTTCATAGCCTGCCTAGATTCCAAGGGCTCTTTCAAAGCCTCAGGATCAGACACATTAAATATCTCAACGCCTTTTGGCTATTCTCCCCCCAACCCCCGAGCCATTCCTTTCCCTGAGGCAGCAAATGGACAGGATCTCCTTGCAGCAATGAGGAAGGGTCTCAGCACAGCAGGAACTCTGAAGAATCTCATCTGTTAACATGTTGAAAAACTCTCTCAGCAAGGAGAAAAATGAAAGTACAAGAGGAACACAGAGCTGCTGCCTTAATGAGCTGATTTCTCAAAACATTCACATCATTAACACTTAATAAATCGCCGTCATTATACAACATCCAGATATGGAAAGTATCATCAGATTAAACAGGAATCAAATCTTCCACTCGGTGCTCTTCGGGTGCTGTCTGGAGATGGGGCTGACATGAGCTATCGGTGGTACCTGGGAGGAGAGCATGCATCTGGAAAGCCCCGAGCAGCTGAGATGGAGAGAGTGGGTGAAGATGTGGCAGCGGCGTCTGCAGAAGGCTTGGATCCTTGCTGGAAACTGGAGCCCAGATCCATTTTCAAAGAGGGGAAGACACAAGTTAAGCAGGGGAGAGAACGTGGTATCCAGTTCCCTGGACAGAGTTATACCAGGATCTTTTTTTTTTTTTTTTTTTCAGTTGGGATATAGTTTTTTTACAGTAGGTGACCCAGATGGTAAAGAATCCGCTTGCAATGTGAGAGACCTGGGTTCAGTCCCTGGGTTGGGAAGATCCCCTGGAGGAGCGCACGGCAACCCACTCCAGTATTCTTGCTTAGAGAATCCCATGGACAGAGGAGCCTTGCGGGCTACAGCCCGTGGGGTTGCAAAGAGCTGGACACGACTGAGCAACTAAACACAGCACACAGTAAAGTGAACTGGGCTCTCCAGTGGTAACAACTCCGCCTGCCAGTGCGGGACATGCGAGTTCAGTCCCTCAGTTGGCAAGATCCCCTGGAGAAGGAAAAGGCAACCCAATCCAGTATCCTTGCCTGAAAAAGCCCATGGACAGAGGAGCCTGGCGGGCTACAGTCCACGGGGTCCCACAGGGTCAGCCACAACTGAGCGACTAAGCAGCAACAGCGACGGTAGCAAAGTGAATTGGTTGTCTGGGCACATGTGTCCCCTCCCTCTGGCTCCCTCTTGGCCCTCCCTCCCACACTGCCCCCTCCATCCAGGATCCTTTTGAAGGTTTAACGGCTAATGTACTTCTGGTCTTAACCCCCAGGACAGGGAATATGCTGTGGTACAAGGATCCAGGACCTGACAGGTCTGGATGTGAGCTTTATAGAATCAGCCTGGTGTCCTTAAGAGCTGGCTCCAAAGTCAGACTCCCTGGCTCTGCCATGGAAATGTTGTGACCTTGAGCAACTTATTTCACTTCTTTTTTCCCTAATCAATACAATGGGGAGAAGGGGTGCATATATGGGAGGGATGTAGAAAAACCTTTCTCTTTGCTGGTGGTTTCCAGGGGAGAAAAGATTGACCCTAACTTATCAAAAATCCTAAGCACAAGAGTTTCCATCTCTTTTTGGTTCTCACCTTGTCTGGATAGGGAATTCTTTGGTAGCTCACATAGTAAAGAATCTGCCTGCCATGTGGGAAACCCAGGTTCAATCCCTGGGTCAGGAAGATCTCCTAGAAAAGGGCATAGCAGCTCACTCCAGTGTTCTTGACTGGAAAATCCCATGGACAGAGGAGCCTGGCGGGCTACATTCCATGGGGTCACAAAGAGTGGGATATGACTGAGCGACTAACACTTGGCTGTGTAAGTGAAGGAACTCCGGCATCCATGTGTCCACTCTGCAGACCCCAAATATCCATGGAGTAGCTTTTTCTAAGGACCAACCTGGAGGCAAGGGCAAGTGTTACCACTTGCCTGCATCTTGTTCTGTAATTCGGCTTCCATTAATATTTTAGCTGATCTAACGTCTCCATTATATTACATAGTTGCCATTTCTTTTTTAGTTGGTCCATACTTCCATCTACCTCACTGTTTTGTATAGCTTCATGGTTCTCTCAAACTCTGAGAGGAATGGCCCCTCCCTTACACAATCCTGGTGGTGATTACTTCCTGAGATAATAAAGAGGTAAAGTGTCTGGAACATATTACATGCTCAGTAAATATTTGCTACTATAATTATTAATAGAGATTTCACTTTTAAAAATCAGATAAGCTCTCATTCTCTAATTCCTTGCCTGTAGAATGCCATTAATAATTGTACAGGTTAGGAACTTTCCTAATGGCTAAGACCCTGATGCTGAGAAAGATTGAAGGCAAAAGGAGAAGTGGGTGGTAGAGGATGAGATGGTTAGACAGCATCACCAACTCAATGGACATGAATCTGAGCAAACTCTGGGAGAGAATGGAGGACAGAGGAGCCTGGCGTGCTATGGTCCATGGGGTCACAAAGAGTTGGACATGATTCACCTAATGAACAAAAGATAAGATAAGATAACTCCATGCTCCCAATGCAGGGAGCCCAGGTTCTATCCCTGTTCAAGGAACTGGTTTCCACAGGCCACTACTAGGAGTCTGCAGGCTGCAACCAAAGATTCCCCATGCTGCAACTAAGACTCAGCACAGCCAAATAAATAAATATTTTAAATAATAATAGTTGCACAGGTTAAATAAGGAAATGTATAGAAAGTACTTGGCACCTGTTGGATGCTCAGTAAAGATTTCCCCTATCCTGGAATGTGTTACTCTTAGAAAGGAGTGTTCCTCTATCCTGCAATGTTTCAACAGACAATATAAGGATGTTTTACAAATACTCTGCCGCAGGATAGGTCTCCCAGATTGTATGTAACATTCGTCCCCATCTGAGATCACTGACATGCTGTCTACCCCTCTCTCAAGGCCCTTACCTATGGGCTCTCTTCTGCAAAGATTTTTGTAGATCGCCTAAAGTCCTATACAGCCATGTCTTCCCCATCTTACCGTGTGTATCAAAGATATATGTTTGCATGTTCTATCTCAGAAGTGAAGTGTCATTTGAAGACTGGAAATCCAAGCTCCCAAACTCCACATCTTTGGTGTATGTCTCGGTTGTTTTATACAAAAGATGGTTATGAATGATGCGATGCCCCTTGAGCACTGCGATGAGAAGTATGCAAGATAAGACACAGGAAGGTACTTCAAAACGAGAATGTGCTGTAAAAGCAATGCTGTGCTAGTGAGCCTAGGTTAATGGGAAGTGGGTAGCTACCTCCTCTGTGGGCACTCTAGTTTAAAATAACTCAGATCTCAAGAAAATGATGCCATCTGTGCTGTTTCAAGTTGTGCATCCAACTGTCTTCTCCTGGCAAAGCCAATTTTCAAGACATCAGGACCTCTAAGTGACTCCACTTATGGAATTCTTGGCTCTGAAGATATTGTTGCCATTGGTATTACGCTTTATCAGGCTTGTGCAGCATGCGAGGGCCAAAGAAAGGGGAAAGCTGTTTAAGACAGACACTGACCACAGATACATCTCACATCCAAGAGGGCAGCATAATTCAGCTTCAGAGGAGAAAGTGAAGTTGTTCGTGAAAACATCTTGGTGTTCTGATAGAGAAAGTGAAGCATCCTAGGCTGAACCCAAATGAGAAGAGATAAACAAAAGGAGAGAGAGAGGGCTTGCTCTAGATCCTCATGAGAAGGAGTTCTGAGCCTGGGGAATTAAGAAATGAAGAGAGATGAGGGGGACTTTCAGGGAAGCAAGAGGGAAAGCAAGAGAGAAGTGGGGAATGGTAGACTTAGAGACCCGAACGGCGTGGCCCCAGGAACGGGTCGAGGAGAAAATGTTGCCAGGCACTGGGGGGCGATGAGCCCCACCATCCAGTACGATGTCGCTGCTGCTCTGTGCCCCTCAGCGACAGTCTGCATCCTCAAAGCCTTTCTACAAGTCTGTCGTCACCAGCAGTGTCATGAAAGTGCTGCACGGGGGAAATTAGAGCAAGAGGCAAGGTGCTGAAAGAGGGTTTCTACTCCGGGACACAAGTGTGCGAACAGGGCCATCTGCAGTCCTGGGGAACCTGGAAATGAGAGAGGTGAGCATGACTATACAACACCCTGTATGTCTGAAGCCACGGAAATCTCAGAAGCTGTAGGCAAAGAACAAACTGTAGTTTGTGGGGCCCCCGATAATTGTATTTAAATCTTAAAGGCAAGCACATCCCCCTAAAGATGAATAACTTAAACCTCACAGGCAGATTTTGGGGATCCTCTGAATTGATTTCCAATTTTTTCTAAAATTTGAGTTGAGGAGGAAGTACAGAGACCATGAGATACAACCACCTCACTCTGATAATGAGAAAGTAAGACCCGGCGATGCGGGCCGCTTGAACAGCTCGCTAGCTTATTGAGCGGGGTGCATTCGATGAGTACAGCAAAGAGGTTTTATTTGTTTGTTTATGCTTTTAGCACTACCTCCCTTGGTTCCTCTGGAGCTCTCGCATCGTTCCCTTAACAGCATCTCAAGCCCAGACTTTTAGTTATTTTCAGCTATAATAACAGTTCTATTTTTAGAGATCAGAAAAACCTAAACTTATTACATCACCCCTTTAATCAGCATTCTTTTAAAGCTCTTCCTAGGCTCTGGCCAAGGGGAGGGGAGGAGGGTGGGAAGCAAGGGTAAGAGGCATGGCTGGTCCTACCCCCACCCCTTGCCCCCTGCTCCAGCTCTTCCTCAACTTCATCTCTTCTGGGCTCCTCCAGTGCCCAACAAAAATGAAAGAGAAGAGGAAAAAGCAACAGCGCCTTTCATTTAGCTTGAGTATGTGAGGCCCTCTTGGTTGTTAAGTGTCCTATCTTGGCAAACATTCCAAGCTTTTTCTTGTGGGAGGACTTTGAGAGTTTTGAGCATCTTCAGCTCACACCACAGGGTGAAACAAGCAGCATCTGTCAGTGGGGGCAGTCGGCCTTTGGACAGATGTCTGCCCTCCCTGTGCCTCCACAGTGGCCAGCATCTGGAATAAAGCAAACTTTCCTTTCCACCAACCTGGCTTTTGAGCGCTAGCAGCCGGACCCCACCTTTTGGTAACAAGGGCAAGCCTGTAAGCACACCAAGCACCAAGACAATCCATGCCATTGCAGACTGCTCCAAATTGCTAAGTATTCTTTGTTATTGGTTTCAGTTGTGGGGGGTGGGGTGCCCACTCCCCTTCTCTTTTAGTGGAAAGGGATAGTTGCCAAGTCCTCCACTGTGCAAACTGCCTTCAAAGATGCCTCCTCAATGGTTCTCCCGTCTTTTCTGCACGAAGGGTGATGCTCATTGGATCTGGGCCTGCATCTCATGGTGAAATGGGTCCTTAGACTGCATGAGACACTGGCCACACATGTGACCTTGGCCAGCTTACTCTACCTCCCAACCCCCTAGTTTCCTCATTGGCAAAACAGGGGTCATGATCATAGTATTAACCCCAGTTCCATAATGGTTAAATGGATAAATATGTGTACGGCCTTAACAGCAATGTCTCTCCCCCATGATTATAAATGCTACCTATTACTTTTCTGATTGTCCTCTGCTGTGGAGCCTTAGCCAAAACTCTGCAGCGCTAGAATATAACCTACTTAATATCTGTATCACTCAGCTTTCTCCTAGTTCAGTCATCTCATCTTTTGGGGACAGAGACCCAGAGGCACTGGGGAGAGACACACAACCTTCACGGATGGTTTCCCCATTTCGGTGTCCACAACATTCACTATCTAAATTAAATATTTTGGGACATGATTGTGTTTGATTAGAGTACCTAATCTTTTCCCTATAGTGGGATGCTGAATAAGACTTTTCTTATTTTTCTAAGATTTAAAGCTTAGAGCTGAGAATAAGGAAGCCCGAATTACCCCACATTCTAAAGAGGCTTGTAAACAATTGGGCTTGGTGTGCAGGTTGAATCTATGGTCAGGGAACTAAGATCCCACAAGTCATGGCCAAAAAAAAGAGAAAAAAAAAATTACCAAAGATATAGAAGCCAACAATGTCATCAACCAACAGGATACAATCATCATGCATGTAACATTCCCTCTAATGCCAGCAGAACACACACTCTCTGTTTGTACCTAAAGAACGTACACCAAGACAGAGCACACCATGGGTCATAAACAAACCTCAATAACTGCAAAAGAGTTGAAATCATGAAAACTATGTTCTCTGACAAAAATAGAATCAAACTAGAAATCAATAAAAGAAAATCCTCAGATGCCTTTAAACAATCCATTTCTAAACAATCTGTGAGTAAAAGAGGAATGACACAATGCACTGAAGTGAATGAGAATGAAAATACTAAATATAAAAATATACATGTCTCTTGGAACTCTGCTCAATGTTATGTGGCAGCCTGGATGGGAGGGGAGGGTTTGGATTAGAATGGATACAAGCATATTCCTTTGCTGTTCACCTGAAACTATCACAGTATTTTTTGTTAATCATCTATACCCCAATACAAATAAAAAGTTAAGAAAAAATTTTAATAAAAATAAATATGTATATGTGTGTGTTCGGAAGTGTGTCTCAGAGCAGTGTTGAGAAATTTATAGTACTAAGTGATTACATGATCTATATAATTACAAATAAATAACCTAAGTCTTCACCCCAAAATACTAGGGAAAAAAAAAATAAACCAAGCAGAAGGAAGAAAATAACAAAGATAAGTGCAGAATTAATGAATTTAAAATAGAAAAAGAATGGGAAAATCAATGAAACAAGAAGCTGGTTTCTTTTAAAAAGATCAGTCCTATTGACAAACCTCTAGCAAGAGTGACAAAGGGGAAAAAGAGACAAAAAGCATTTTACTAACATCAAGAATAAAACAAGAATGTTACCACAGACCTGGTAGATAACAAAAGGATAATAAAAGAATACTATGCATTCTACTTGGAGAAGGCAATGGCACCCCACTCCAGTACTCTTGCCTGGAAAATCCTATGGATGGAGGAGCCTGGTAGGCTGCAGTCCATGGGGTCACTAAGAGTCGGATACGACTGAGCGACTTCACTTTCACTTTTCACTTTTCACTTTCATGCATTGGAGAAGGAAATGGCAACCCACTCCACTGTTCTTGCCTGGAGAACCCCAGGGATGGGGGAGCCTGATGGGCTTCCATCTGTGGGGTTGCACAGAGTCGGACACGACTGAAGCGACTTAGCAGCAGCAGCAGCATGAGTTCTACTGGGGCTTCCCAGGTGGCTCAGTAGATAAAGAGTCTGCCTGCAATGCAGGACCTAGGTTCAATCCCTGGGTTGGGAAGATCCACTGAAGAAGGGAATAGCTACCTACTCCAGTATTCTTGGCTGGGAAATCCCATGCACAGAGGAGCCTGACGGGTACAGTCCACAGGAGTCGCAGAGTCATGCATGACTAAGCAACTAAACCACCAGCGCCATGCATTCTATTAATACACAAATCAATTTCCAAACATAGATGACATAGGACAAGTCCTCAAAAAGTACAAACTAACAAGTCTTAGCCAATATGAAATAGATCATTTGAACAATACTTTAGCTATTAAGGAAACTAAATTAATCATTTAAAACTCTTGAAAAGACATCTCCAAGTCCAGATAGTTTCACTAGAACTTTTCACCAAATGTTTCGAGAAGAATTAGCAATTCTACACAATCCCTTCCATGAGAATAGGAAACTCACTCTATGAAACAGGTATTATACTCATATTCATACCAAAACCAGATAAAGACATCATTATAATAGAAAACCACAGACCAATATCCCTTATGAAGATAGATACAAATATATTTAGCAAGATGTTAGTAATTTAAATCCCATCAGCTTTTACATAATTTAACACCCACTTCATGATATTAAAAAAAAAACTCTCAAAAACTAAGTGTGGAAAGAAAGCTATTCAACTCGATAAAGGATGTCTATAAAAATTACAGAAAATATAAATACTTCACAATGAAAGACTGAATGCTTTCTTCCTGAGCCTGGGAACAAGGTAAAGACATCCACTCTCACCACACTATTCAATGCAGTGCTAAAATTCTTAGCTGATGCAGTAAGATAATAAAAGGAAATGAAAGGCATACAAATCGCTAAAGAATTGTCTCTGTTTGTTGATGGCATAATTGCCTTTATAATATGACCATCTGAGGGGATCTATATACAATCTCCTGGGACTAATATGTGAGTTTAGCAAGGTTGCAGAATGCAAGATCAAATATACCTGAATAAAAAAAATTTTTTTAAGTAGGCTTGTAGGGACCATTTGTATGAGTGCACTTGTTTTTGGCTGGATGAGGTTTAGTTGAAAAACTGCCTAGATTAAATGCTTCTTAAAATATTGGAAACCCTTTCTCAGCTCACCCATTTTTCTGAGTCCATTATCATTACCTCCATTGAATTTTTAAAATCTGGTACTTGCCGATAACATAGGTAGTGATCATTAGATGTCAACATGAATAACCAAAAGGTAAAAGCTAATTATTTCCCTGCACATATATATATGTGCAACACACACATAAGCTCACCCTGAAAAAAAAAGTGTCATAATAACAAAAGATGTAATGGTACTGAAGAATTTATTTACAGGGCAGCAAAGGAGAAACCGACATAGAGAATAGACTTATGGACACGAGGAGAGGGGAGAGACGAGGGTGAAATGTATGGAGAGAGTCACATGGAAACTTACGTCACCGTATGTAAAATAGATAGCCAACCGGAATTGGCTAATTGGCTGTATGGCTCAGGAAACTCAAACAGGGGCTCTGTATCAACCTAGAGAGGTGAGATGGGGAGGGAGATGGAAGGGAGGTTCAAAAGGGAGGGGATATATGTATACCTATGGCTGATTCATGATGAGGTTTGACAGAAAACAACAAAATTTTGTAAAGCAACAAATTATTCTGTAAAAAATAAATAAAATTTTAAAAAAAGATATAATGTATTGCATGCTTTCGTGTGCCAGGTGTTGTATAAAGTGTTTTACAGCCATTATTTCATCTAATTCTCACAGCACTACTGTAAAGAGTTAATTTTGACCCCCACTTAAGGGCAGGAAACTAAAGCTCAGAGACACCACATGGATTTCTCAGCACTTCCCAGATCACGAACAGGAGAACCAGGATTCCAGCCTAGTCTGTAGTTGTTTGATAGTGTCAAAAAATAATACCCCTCAAGTTCAAGCCATCTGACATATGGTCACGTGGAGACAGACAGATGGAAATCACGGTGAAATTAGGAAGGAGGGCAGGCTAAGCTGTGTGAACAAACAAGCTGAATGATACTCCTCTGAATTGAAGCTGCCCTCCTTCCAAATGCAGATCCTTCCTGCCCACTGCACTTTACCCAAGGAACCCAAATGGAATGCTTTCTCTTTGCAGGTGTACCCAAAAGAAAGAAGAGAAAAGCCCAGGGCTCTTCAAGCCAAGTTACAACTCAGCTCTAACGATGATTGTCCAGGAATCATGATGAGTAAAATTAAACCCAGTTGGAGTGATCGCCGAGCAAGCGTGATTACAGAATCATGTTATGAACTCTACGGACATGGGTTTGAGCAAGCGCCGGGAGTTGGCGATAGACAGGGAAGCCTGGCGTGCTGCAGTCCATGGGGCTGCAAAGAGTCGGACACAACTGAGCGACTGAATGGAACTGATGCCATCATTTGCCATGCCAGGGAGGGGTCCACCTAGACTGAAGTTCTCAGCTTCTAGAGAGTAGCAGGTAAGAGACCACTGCTTTAGCAAAGTCTCAGATTTCACAAGGGATTCTCAGGTGGTTCAGTGGTAAAGAATCTGCCTGCCAAACAGGAGACTCAGGTTCAATCCTTGGGTCAGGAAGATCCTCTGGAGAAGGAAATAGCAAGCCGCTCCAGTTTTCTTGCCTGGGAAATCCCATGGGCCTGGCAGGCTACAGTCCATGAGGTTGCAAAAGAGTTGGATACGACTTTGGCAACTAACCAACAACAGCAATAACAGATTTCACGATGGTGGCATCCTCAGTGGCATCATCAAATCTTACTCCAAGTGCCTCTCCTCCCCTTTCTGCACCTTCAAAAATCTCACTTTCTGTTTCCTCTCTGAGGCTGAAGTGTCTGGCACCCCTCATTTAGAATTCAATAAGCACTCCAAATTACTGCTGTAAAACCTCCTTCACAATCTCCCGTGAGCAGCCCTCGGGTTCCCCACCCCCAGGGTGATCGACTCTGCTTTCTGACTGCACTTGCCTAGATTTGAGATCCCAACTTTTAGGGCATTTTCCCCTCTGGCTCCCCTGTTTGTTCCCTGTGTGGAATCACGTTTGGTGCATCTCTGAACAGAGACCACTGTTGATGCCACTAAGCTCCAGGTCCTCAAGGGCATAGAGGACACAAATATCTCTGTCACCTGCCTCCAAGACCTTGTCCCACCTCCACTTTTCAAAGTTCTTAGTTTCAGATAACATTTCTTTCTTCTGTATCTTCTGTGATTTCCTCTGCATTTGGGCACAGACATTAATTCCCATCTGCCATTCTCTTATATTACCAGGGCAATGCAGCTGAGCTTCTGGAAGTTTCACTGCCTCCTACGTTGGCCCTTTTCCTTCTCAAACAAATGTAGGCTAACTTGTTTACCTGAATTCAATACTTTCCTACTTGTGCTTCCCCTTACTTTCAGAGAGTATAATATGCAGATTTCTAGTGTGTTTCATTTCAAAAACAGCCCTAGCCTTCATCCTCTCCTCATTTTGCTTTGCATCCGTCTTTCTGGAAGATACAGGTGGCAATGGAGGAGGAACACTGTCCCATCTTTCACTGAGAAGACTGCTTTGGTCTCTTGCATTGGCAACCTTTACGCACTTCAGCGTACTGGCAGAACTGCCATGGACAGCTGGGCATCGGCACGCATCTCTGCAGCATCCTGAAGCTCATGCCAGCTAGATTGGCACTCTCATTTGTACCATGATGCTTGCCAGCTCCAAGGAAGTGCCAGGCATAGCCAGCAGCTGCGTTGATGACTTGCAGACACGTAGGCTGGATTTGTTAGCTCCTTATCAGCTTACAAATGACTTTGACAAATTTTCTTCTTTGATTCTTTCTTTTTCCTTTCAAGGGGATGTTTGGATTCCTCTTGCATAGCTTTGTTTATATACCAATTAAAGCAGGAAGCAATTACCATCAATTATCATGTGAGATTAGCTACTGTCTTGTAATTATCGTGTTAATTGACAGTAAGTTTATATAGAAATTATTGTTGCCTCCTTCCTGCTAAAAGAGAAAGAATGGTATGTCAGGAGTGAAGAAAGCATGTCTACAAATATAATCTCTCCCTCTAGGAAAATCTATCTGGAGAGCACTTTTCTTAAACATTTGTGAATTCCTCATTTTTGATGTCATTTCTTCACTCAGAAATGTATGATGATGTGATTGACAGCCTCCAAAATGGTCCCCAAAACACATTTTCTAGACTTCTCCCTCATTCAACAGGGCTGTCCTGTATAAGGATATTGTTGGAATGAGCCTGTGTGACTTCCACAGTTGGAACATGAAGAACATTGCCCTCTTGGATCACCCACTCTATGAGAAAGTAGCCCCCTGCCATGAGCAATTCTACAAAAAGATCAACATGGTACAGAAAGGAGACCCCTTACCAACAGCCACTGTGCTGGCCATGTGAGTGACCCCCTGTAGAAAGGGGTCTTCAAGGCTAGACCCTGTCAAGTCTCTAAACTGTGTCCCCAACCACATCTTCACTGCAACCTCTTGTGAGCCCCTAAGTCAGCATGATCCAGCTAAGTTGCTTCCAAATCACTGACTCACAGAAACTATAAGATAGAATTAGTATTTGTTATTACCTAAGTCTTCCCTGGTGGTTCAGACAGTAAAGAATCTGCCTGCAATGCAGGAGACCCAGGTTTGATCCCTTGGCTGGGAAGATCCCCTGGAGATGGGAACAGCAACCCATTCCAGTATTCTTGCTTAGAGAATCCCATAGACAGAGTGGGCTACAGTCTATGGGGTTGCAAATAGTCAGATATGACTAAGCAACATTTTCTAAAGTCACTAAATGTTCAGGGGATTTGTTAGGTAATAGTAGGTAATTGATACAGAAGGTGATTATTATTACTGATAGTGATGCTAACTCTCATTCCCTGGGAAAAGAAATACAAAATCAGACATTGGATTCTCCCCTTAAGAACGTGTCAAGTTTTTTTGTTTTGGGGGAGGGGCAGTACTAGATTTTTTTTCAGTTATTTATTTATTGGCAAGCAGAGTCTTTAGTTGCAGCAGGTAGAATCTTTCTAGTTATGGCATACAAACTCTTAGTTGTGGTATGTGGGATCTAGTTCCCTGACCAGGGATCAAATTTGGGCCCCCTGCATTGGGAGCTCGAAGTATTAGTCATTGAACCCCCAAGGAAGTCCCCATGTCAAGTTTAATTAAAGATAAGTCACAAGGCAAATGACTTGGAAATAAATTACACTGCTTATTTAGATACTGATTTGTAGTTGCATTCTTAATGACATAGTAGAGTAAGTACCCAGATTCTTTGACCCAAAGACCTAAAGAAGTAACTTCTTTTCTAACTAAGGAGAGAAAAGCAAAGTTCCTAGAAAGAAGAACTATGACAGAGACCTCTTATCACTCATACAGATTTTCTTAGATGTTTTTCCTACCACTTAGTGTAAAAAGATAAAACCCCCCTTAAGTTGTTTTATTACCCTATCTTTATCTGTATGAAATGTAAACCTTTATATTTGTACAGATGTTAAAGTTTGTGAAAACTTTTAGATAATTACATAAAGTGACGAAAGGTAACTCTCAGAGAAAATACAACTTTCATAAATGAAGGAAATGCAACCCACTCCCATATTCTTACCTGGAAAATCCCATGGATGGAGTGTCCTGACAGGCTACAGCCCATGGGGTCACAAAGAGTCAGACACAACTGAGCAACTTCACTTTGTTAATTACTTCAGAAATAACCAAACTTAAACTGATTTTGTTCTGCTTTCCCACCTAATACTAAAACACTGGTGATGAACAGACACCATAAAAAAATATCAACTCATCTGGCCTTTTGAACTGACTGTTATAGTTTTCTATGTTCTTTTTTCCAGTACCAAAAAAAGCTTGACTTAAATCATAATACCTCTAGTCATTTCTAAATCTACAACCCAATATGAAACCTTATTCTTCTACACTGGAGTATAGTACTTTGGGGTTTATAGAGTGTTTTCTTACACATTATCTCTGCTGTAGAACATTAGCAACAATGATACTATCTGCCGATTAGGTATTTTGATGCTTATTTTACAGATACGAAAATGGAGCAACACAGCCAAACTTACAGAATTAGAAAAAGCAGAGCTAGGACGGGAAACCACGCCTAACAAGGGACAGAGCGTGCAGCTGCACCTTCCGGCATCTGACTTTAGACTATCGTTACAAGCCGAAGTAAATAGGACTGTTCCTGAGTGATATTTTATTCGGAGTAGCCAGGAACATGCCTGTCCCGCCAAGACATTTTGCCATGCCCTGCAAGGCTCCCTGGGAAGATCGCTGCGCGGAACACACCCGGCAAAACAGCACGCTTTCCTTAGCGAGGGAGTCCCCGCACCCCAGCGGCTGAATCACTTCCACCCGCACTGCTGCTGCTGCTGCTGCTGCGTCGCCTCAGTCGTGTCCGACTCTGTGCGACCCCACAGACGGCAGCCCACCAGGCTCCCCCGTCCCTGGGATTCTCCAGGCAAGAACACTGGAGTGGGTTGCCATTTCCTTCTCCAATGCATGAAAGTGAAAAGTGAAAGTGAAGTCGCTCAGTCGTGTCCGACTCCCAGCGACCCCATGGACTGCAGCCCACCAGGCTCCTCCGTCCATGGGATTTTCCAGGCAAGAGTGCTGGAGTGGGGTGCCATTGCCTTCTCCACCCGCATTACGGTAGCCAAATCCCGGCTACCGTAAAATCCTGTCTGCAGGCGAGGCTGGAAGTGGAGGCTTCTTGTGTAACCAAAGGAAATGAGTTGGATGAACAGCTAGAAGGTCTCTGGCATATCTTATAAATTTGTGCACAAATACACTATGGAGACCAGAAATACCCTGGGGTGACATCAGAGGAATCACTGAGACCCCGGAGGAATTCCCGCACGTATACACCAGAAGACACAGGCAATTGTGCTCGTGGAGGCACTGCTCATAATAGCAAAAGTCTGGAAGCTGTCCAAATACCCGCCGATACAAAGCTGGAAACAATCCAAATACCCATCCACAGGTGTAAAAATATTTTTTTCACCAAACTGAATATTTATAGCAGTGAAGTGAGTGAACTACCATCACAAAAAATAAGAAAAGTGAATCAAAACAATTAAGTTTCCCTAGAGGCTCAGTGGTAAAGAATCTCCTTGCCAAAGCAGGAAATATAGGTTCAATCCCTGGGTCAGGAAGTTTCCCTGGATAAGGAAATGGCAACCCACTCCAGTATTCTTGCCTGGGAAATCCTATGGACGGAGGAGCCTGGCAGGCTACAGTCCACGGGGTTGCAAAAGAGTTGGACACAACTTAGCAACTAAACAACAACAATATAACTTACATACCAAAATGACAACAACAACAAAAATCCAAAACACCTGCATGTGTTTAGTGAATGCAATTTGATGACTTTGGACATATGCATATACCCAGGGGGTCACAAAGAGTCGGACAAGACTTAGTGACTGAACAGCAACACGCTGTTCTCACTATAATCAGCGTGATAAACATATAAACACACCCATTACCTCCAAAAGTTTCCTTGCATTCTGATTTTTTGTATATGGTAAGAGTGCTTATCATGAAATCTGCCTTCTTAAAAAGTTAAGTGCAAAATACCATGTTGTTAACTCCAGGGGCAACATTGTAGAACAGATCTCTACAGCCTATGGATCTTGTGTAACTGAAACTTTGGACTCCTGAGGAACAACTTCCCATTTCCTCCTCTCTCCAGCCCCTAGCAACCACCATTCTATTATCTGTTTCTACCAAATTGACTATTTTAGATACCTCCTGTAATTGGAAGCATGCAATGTTCCTTCTGAGATGTTAAGGTTTATTTTACTTAATGTCATTTCCTCTGGGTTCATCCATGTTGTCACAAATAGTAGAATTTATTTTGAAATGGAAGGGTTTCCAGAATAAGAACAAACATTTGCTATTTCTACAATTTGGATGTTGATAAGTTCTCTCCTTCCCCTGTATCTTTTTGCCTTTGTATGTGCACAGAAATTCAAGGACAAAAGCAGAAACGAGAGTGACTGGGATGCAATTTGCAAAAAAAAATGTGTAAATGTTACTTTCTCAGTCATGTCCGACTGTCTGTACTCCTCTGTCCATGAAATTCTCCAGACAAGAATACTGGAATGGGTTACCATTCCCTTCTCCAGGGGATCTTCCCAACCCAGAGATCGAACCCAGGTCTCCTGCATTGCAGATGGATTCTTGGAAGTCTTATTGCTGATGATTGCTCAGGGAAAACATCTAAGCAGAGGAAGGTAGGTAAACAGATTACCATCTAGGATCCCTTCAAAGCCTATGGTCTTGCCAGCTCCTGGAAATTAACAATTACTTCATTCATCTTTGTTTTCCCAGACTGTAGATCACAGAGTTCCTGAACCTTTCACACACCAAATGTTGGTTAAATAAATTAGCAGATTAATAACTGAAGGGATTTTTACAAAGAAATTATTCACTGAAGTACGAAGAGTTTGCCTCAGGCACAGAAAAAAAATGAAGAACATCTTACCAGTAGGTATTTATATATGTCATATGAAACACTTCAGTATTTCTCCAAAGCTATTAAAAACATCTGAAAACATGCAATTAATTTTATGACAATGAAATCTTCCATTTATTTATGTTGCTTAAGGGCTTCCTTGCATTATAATTAATTTCACTGAATCCTAAATGATTCCAGGGTAAAAGGATGCTAGAGATTATCTGTATTAAGCAAGGTACTAACATCCATTATCAACAACTCCAAGTCCATAATTAAAGTTTCAATTCTTGCCCATAGCACACTCATGCAGGTTCACAGGAGTGGAGATAAACTAGGATCTTTTCATCTAAGACTGTGCTATATACCTCACACCCTTATGATCACCTAATAAACCAGAAAAAAAAAAAAAAGGAAAGAAGGATGAGAAGCTTGTGCAGATTTTATGGTCCAGGCCTGGAGCTCAAGTCTCACCATCATTCATTGGCCAGGATCCAGTCATAGCTTCACCTAATGTGGTCTAGAATGTGGTCTAGTTGAGTGACTGGTAAGTCAACGAAATATGCTTGAACATCCTGACAATACCCATCACGTCACACACTGAGGCATGAATCCTCCCAATACACTTGACCCTGGGAGACCAAGTATCTGATCGAATGCATCTAAGGGCATTGATATGCTAGTATGTGAGATATTTCATTTTATTAATGGATACCTGGAATTGCTAGCAAATTATTTTTTATCATTTGAGTAATGTTTAACAATATGCTGTAATGGGACGAACCCTTACATAGAGTCCCTCTATCTTGGGTTCTAACCTTAACTTTTCATTCACCAGGTGTGTGCAGTGCCTTTAGTAAATATAGGTAAACACAGGACTCCTAGAGGGCTTCCCTCGTAGCTCAGGTAGTAAAGAATCTGCCTGCAATGCAGGAGACCCAGGTTCAATCCCTGGGCTGGGAAGATCCCCTAGAAAAGGGAATGGCAACTCACTCCCATATTCTTTCCTGGAGAATCCCATGGACAAAGGAACCTGGTGAGCTACAGTCCCTGGGTTCACAAAGAGCTGGACACGGCTGAGTTCAGACCATGGAGGACTCCCAGAGTCTGAGAGTCTTCATCTATAAAGTGGGGAAAATAATGCTTGCCTCAATGAAAAGTTTAAATAATTAGGAAGTTCTTGGTTTAAGGAAGGTATTCAATACATGCCAATCTCTTCTTTAGTTTGTACCATTTATCAGGTTGGCCCAAATGTTCTCTCAAAGCAGAGATCTACCATTGAAAGAAAAGACTCCCTAACACAATATAGAAAACCCAAATGAACTTTTTGGCCAACCCAACACTTTGTTCAAGCTTATCATCCAACACTATTCTTTTTATCTTCCAAATGTCAGCAAATCAGATTGTTTGACACAGTGCCATCACTTATGATCTGTTGCAAACCAGTGGGCCAGGTTCCTTCAACAGTCAGTAGTTTAACATAGCTTATGAGCCTTCAGTGATGACACTGTGAAGGGTCCATATGATCCCCACAGCAAGTGAGTGAAGTGGTTCTGGAACTTCACCTGTATTTCTGTAAAAAGAAACAGGACCAGAGAGGTGAAGTGGCTGGCCTGAGGTCACTCAGCCAAGTCAAGGAGAACTGGAGCTCGAAGCCTGATCTCAGCCCCTACCCTTCTTCTATCTTCCTGCTCCTTACCTCTCATCCCTCAGGCTCATGGCAGTCATTGTGGGCTTTTACATCACAGTCACTTTCAAGCCTCAAAATGTGATGTTTTCATAGCCTTGCTATAATTAGGTCATCAAGACAACTCGTGAAAACAAAACTGTGCCTTTTTAATTAGTGTCTTGAATGTGAATAAATGGTTCATTATTCTTTCCCCCATCTCAAGCTGAGATCATCATTACAGTCTGGAGAAATAATGAATAGTCAGACGGGGACATTCAGAACATCATGGAGAGGGCCCTCCTTTTGGGGGGGCCCTAGTACTCTTGCCTGGAAAATCCCATGGATGGAGGAGCCTGGTGGGCTGCAGTCCATGGGGTCGCTAAAAGTCGAACACGACTGAGTGACTTCACTTTCACATTTCACTTTCATGCATTGGAGAAGGAAATGGCAACCCACCCCAGTGTTCTTGCCTGGAGAATCCCAGGGATGGGGGAGCCTGGCAGGCTGCTGTCTATGGGGTTGCACAGAATCGGACATGACTGAACCGACTTAGCAGCAGCAGCAGCAGAGAACAGGAGTGACCTGGGAGCCTTGGTCTTCTGACCGGGCAGCCAGTGGACAGAGAAAGTCAAAGGATGCTCCCAGCATTTGGGCTTGGAGGACTCTCAAAGCAGAGATCCACCATTCAAAAATCAGTCTTCCTAACAAGACCCATCCGGGTCTCCTTGAAGGTTTCCTGGGGGAGTGGTGCAGTAGACTGAATTATGTTACCCCAAAGCTCGTATGTAGAAGTTCTAAACTGACTGTATTTACTGTAATAAAAGTTAAATGAGGTCATAAAGGTGGAGCCCTTATCAATATGGCTGACGTCCTTGGAAGAAGAGATACCAAGGAGACACACTCACAGAGAACAGGATATGTGAGGACATAAGAAGGCCACCATCCACAAACCAAGAAGAGAGGCCTCGGGAGACACCACACCTGTAGGCACCTTGATCTCAAGTCTACCAACCTCCAGAATTGTGAGAAATTAATTTCCACTTTCTAAGGTACCCCATCTGTGGTATTTCATTATGGTGGCCCTAGGTGAACAATATAGATGGCTATTGGATCTAAACAAATAACCAATTATGTTGACTCACTTCACCAACAAAGACATCACTTTGCCAATAAAGGCCATATAGTCAAAGCTATAGTTTTTCCAGTAATCATGTATGGATGTGAGTTGGACTATAAAGAAAGCTGAGGACTGAAGAATTGCTGCTTTCGAATTGTGGTGCTAGAGAAGAGTCTTGAGTCCTTTGGACTCTGAGGGGATCAAACCAGTCAATCCTAAAGGAAATCAACCGTGAATATTCATTGGAAAGACTGACGTTGAAGCTGAAGCTCCAATACTTCGGCCACCTGATGCAAAGAGCTGACTCACTGGAAAATACCCTGATACTGGGAAAGATTGAAGGCAGGAGGAGAAGGGGATGACAGAGGATAAGATGGTTAGATGGCATCACTGTCTCAATAGACATGAATTTGGGAGATTGTAGAAGACAGAGGAGCCTGGCATGCCACAGTCCATGGGGTCACAAAGGGTCAGACACAACTTAGTGACTGAACAACAATGAAAACATCGACTCTGGATCACAGAAGTCAGAATTATCTTTCATTTGTCACTCTACAAACACTTATTGAAGACCTCCTATCTACAAGTTCCTGTGCTCAACGCTGAGAATCCAAGAGAAAACACACTTGGTCCTGGGCTTCAAACACGAGATACAGATGTGAATGGAAAATGATCATAGTGCGTGATGCTGAGTTCATTCAATGAAGCTGATTGGCTGCTTTCTCAATGTTTAGGAAAATCTTTGTAGCATAGACAATGTATTTAAAAAAGAGGTCATGAATATTGAGAGGAGCTTGCTAAGTATCTTAGTGATGCTAAGCAAGAACTACTTTCAGGAAGAGCTTTATAAGGTGTGGAGCATCATGGAGAAAAATATTTGGAAGATGAGTCCAGAGATGTGGCTATTGGTCTGATAAGGCATGGTGTGGGTCCTAGGGCAATGCAGTCCTTGTCCTTCCTCATCTATCCTGCTCTGTATCTCAGGGAGGCTGGTCCTACAGGCTCCTGTATCAGCTGACTTCTAACTGGCCTCAGACAATGGGAGAAGAGGGGTAGGAACAGTAAGGAGATGGGGAAAGTGAGGGGGCTTTCTTTCCATTATCCTCTGCTTCATGTGATATCTTGCTGTGGCTGAGTCTCCTCCATGGCTCCCTCCATCATCAGACTGACCTTTCCACGATGCTTCCAGTTTTCAGGTTACCCTGGTCCCTGAGCCCTTTGTCCCTCTGGCCTCAGGCTGGTGCTAGTGCCCCCGTCACTAACCTTTGAGTTGCCTCTGTCCCTTGTCTGCCTTTTCAGCAATGCAATCACCTCTAACGAATTCCCTGGATCAAAAGACCCTCTTTAGTAAATATTTAGGTGGTCTCTGTCTTCCAATTAGACCCTGCCTGAGACACCCCCAACAAAGACCTTGGGTTTTGTTCTTGGTTGAAAGGAAGCCAAGGAAGTTATACACACACTGGAGTGACCTTTAAGATTCACTTTAGGAAGATGACTCTGGCTACAGGATGGAGTGTGGATTATAACAAAAGATTCTGGAGAAAGAAAGACTAGAGAGGAAAATAATGCAAGAGTAGAGGTGAGCAACGCTTAGGGCTTGAACCAGAGCAGATAAAACAGCAGGGTGAGCAAAGACTTCCTCAGCAAGTTCTTAACACCCTTAATTTGTGTCACTTCTGATGTCCTTAACTTCATCTAAAGGCAATTAAGCATAATGTAAAGCTCAGTGGACTGGAAGGCAGAGGAACTGGGTTCAAGTGCTTAGACTGCTTCCCTGTGACTTTGGACAAACCATTTATTAGGTACTCCATAATACAGTACCAATTTAGGAAAGTAACCTTCTGTTACTGAGTTTTACAATCACCTTACAAGACAGGTATTTTTATAATAATTCTCTCCCTACATTTTAAGAAAAATAAGAGATTTAAGATTCAAGGAAGTTAAGCGATTTACCCAAGATTACTCAGCAAGCAATGGAAGGGAGAATCAAATCCAGGTCTGTGTGGCCCCCCATCTATAATGAAAACCCACCTTACTGTGCTATCACTTACCTGCTCACTGACCTTCAATCCTAGAATGTTCCAGTTGGAAGGAACTGCAACTGTCTTACTGAAAAAATGAAGGACCTCGGAGTAAGAACCCATTGCTCTTTCCATGTGCCAACTCACCATTTTAAATTTAAATTTAGACTCTAATTCTTTTGTTCTTGTCTATGGTAATGTGGACGCTGTGTTTCAAAGCTTCTTTCTTCCTCATGGAGTTATAAGGAAAGATCATTTGTTTTCAGTTATCAAAAACAAAGGATGCTTATTTCTCAAAGGCCATAATTCCTGGCTTTCCCCACGAAAAGAAAGAAGAACCCCCTGCTTTTGCCTACTAATAAAAGAACTGTAATACTTTTTATAGGTAGATAGAGAACTTTGTCCCCCAAGTCCCAATCTTGAAAATACAAAGTCCCAAATTGCAAGCAAATTTTCATAGCCAATCTCTACATTATTGTAGACCTCTACATTACTGTGATCTTTACATTATTATTTATTTCATTTTATGATACCATTTCACCTCTTCAAATAATCTCTAAAATAATAGCCTGTATAGAGTTAAATGAGAACACATCTAAAGGTTATCTAGCAAAAACCAATCAACAGAAGCATTCCTCTTTGACTCAATATTATGTAGTATATCTTTTTCCCCTTACAGCCCCATAAATGTTTCATGATATCTACTTGAAAGGACCTGCTTTATAACAAATAAAAGCAGATATTTAATTTCAGCAGCATTTGCATGCATGCATGCTCAGTCGCTCAGCTGTGTCTGACTTTTTGCGATTTCATGACTGTAGCCTGCCAGGCTCCTCTGTGCATGGGATTTCCCAGGCAAGGATACTGGAGTGGATTGCTACTTCCTTCTCCGAGGCATCTTCCTGACCCAGGGATCGAACCTGTGTCTCTAGCCTCTCCTGCACTGGCAGGCTGATTCTTTACCACTGTGCCACCTGGGAAGCCTGCTTAGTAGCATTTAGGGAGTACCTTTTTGGGTAGGCACAGTGAGAATTATAAGATATACAGCCACGGAAGAACCCATCATTGGTGGTCACTGCTGTCCATAGAAAGAGATGGAATGGTTATTGCATTCTGTGGTTAACCAGCAGATAGTCTAGAGCCATTGTAAGATGAATCCGGGCAGGTGACTTTCCCGTCTGGGGCCTCATCTGTAAAATGAAGAGGTCAAACATAGAGGTTTCTAGTACTGTGAGTCTATGATTCTACAATTTCTATGAAATACGTCTCTGCCTTTGAAACCATCCCTGAGTGATTCTACCTACAAGGATATCACCGAAACTCAACTAAATGCCAGGGTGTCTGATGGTTGAGAACAAAATCCATTATCCCAGAACATTCAAAGAGAATTGAAAAATTCCATCAGGAAGTCAGCAGCAACCTTGCTTGTAATCATGAGAAGAAGGAGATGGACAACACAAGCCAACTCTGGGAGCTCAGGTTGTAAACGAGGGCTCGTTAGCCGAAGGCAACGCTTGCCAGGAGCAGGGACCCATAAATATTCCGTGACATCCAATTGATTTCTCAAAATGAGTTCCATTTCTCATTTGTGAATCAAGCCCATGAGTCTTTTGGTCGCTCTTTCGCCTCCGCCATCCACTGTGCTGTGCCTATGGCTAAATCTCTTCTGCTCCCATCAAACCGTCAGTCTGCACCCACTTCTCCTGGACACTACCAAGCGTCCTGGAGTTTTCTCACTTTGGGCTTACAAAGTGGTCACATTAAAGTGGAGTGGGACACTTGAGAAAACTGAGGCAGAGGGAGGTAATGTAGATGAATGGAGGTGAAAAAGTGAAACACAACGGTGCTCGGAGGGGAACGCCAGGGCTTCCTAATACTTGAGTCCAGACTGTTTTTATTTAAAGCATTTTCCAACTTTCTCAAGTTATGGCTCACGGGAAAATGTAACAGTGGAGCTGGCAGAAGAGACTACAAGAAGCTGGGAGAGGAGGACCAGGAAGAGCTGCCCGTGTAGCCCATCTCCAGGACTAAGGGGATCCATAGCTTAGCACACCTGTTGGACCAGTCAGGGAATTTATACCAGCTATTGTAACTAACAACCAAAACCTCAGTGGGCTAATGCAACCGCAGTTCTGTTTTCTAAATTGCAGTATGGTTGTTTTACAATATTGTGTCAGTTTCATATACCTGGAAAGGATGTAAACTCTAATTCAAAGTTTTATTTCTCACTTGGGTCATTGCCTACATTGGCAATCCAAGCAGTAAGAGGCGTTCTCTGTATTGGTTTTGGGATCACAGCTTCTTTTGTCTTGGGATGATACCAGCCCCAGACACTCTAGAGAACTCTCCACTGGATCCTTTATGTACAGCCCAGTGATAAGCAAAGAGAGAGAAGGAGTATCATGGGACATGGTATAGTCAGGAGGATATTACTCCCTGCAGATTCCACTGGCCAGACTCCAGCCAAGTGGCCCTTCTGGCAAGGGGACCCAGGTGCCCTGGACTGTCCAGGAGGGGTGGAATCGGGTGGTTGTGCATCTGGCCTGTTTCTGCCAACACACAAAACACATCCAGGCTCCTCCTTAGAGCTCTTGAAGGAAGCTGGTCCATAATTAGAAACTCTGGCATCACCTGGATCCTTTTTTGAAATACAGAAGCTCAGTCCTAAGATTTAGACTCTACATTTTAATAAGATCCCCAGGTGATCTTGTGTAAAACACTGCCCCACACCACGCACACCTCTGATCACCATCAAAACTGCTTCACCCATCATATCAACAAAAAAATTTGATCACTAATGGTTTTCTATAAGTACAGTCTCCCAACTCAGAAGTGATGTGGGTTGCATACGTAAAGAAATACACTTAGGGAACTTCTTTAGGGGTGCAGTGCCTAAGACTCTGAGCTCCTAATGTAGGGGGCCCAGGTTCGATTCCTGGTAGAGGAACTAGATCCCACATGCCGAAACTAAGAGTTCGCATGCAGTGACTAAAGATCCCATGTGCCACAACTAAGACCAGGTACAGCCAAATAAATGAATAAATATAAATATTTTTAAAAAGAAATAATGCCTATCATGCAAGGAAATCTATATTTATTAGCCACTTATTTCATGTCAGTTATAAAACTAGGCATATTACATATATTGTCTCATTGAAGAGTTACCATAACTCAAAGGACACGAGTTTGAGGAAACTCCAGAACATAATGAAAGACAGGGAAGCCTGGAGTGCTGCAGTCCATGGGGTCACAAAGAGTAGAACATGACTTAGCGACTGACAGAAACAACAAAAGAAAAGCGAGAAAAAGCAAACTTCACGGATAAAGGAACTCATTCAAGATCACCTCGCAGGTTAGTGAGACAGTGAGGCTTGGACCCAGAACCAGAACTTCTAATCCGGTACTTTTCATGCTCTGCCATGCAGTAGCTTATCTACATTTCAAACTTGTTCTTTGGAGAATGGCCTAGGAGATAAAAACATGGAAAGTGCTCCAGAATTATGTGATTTGGAGGGGGAAAAAATGGAAGGCTCAATGGAAACTTGAAGCATGCAAATTGAAAATTTTTGAATTATTCAGTGGGAAAAAAAAGAGATTTTCTTAAAATTAGATCAAAAGAAAAAAGAACTCATATAGGCTGTTCCAGCTCATTTTAACCTCAGGGAGAAACCTGACATTTCTCATGAACGTACGATTAGGCGACCGACCAGGAGAGTCAAGAAACCCTGTCCCATGGCTGATTTCCATGAGAACTGTATGGCCTGCAGAGATAATTATAAAATTAATTCTCATCCTGATGTGAACAAGAAGAGGAAAATGATACCTTGGTATTTCAAGGGCATAGCAGAACCAGATATACAGGTCTCTAGTCATTCTTCAGGGACACCACTGCTCTAGACTTTGACCTCTGAAATGCCCTTTCATCTTTGTTCCTCCCTAGTTAATCATATTCATTTATTCCTCCAACAATTATTTGCACTTTATTAGGGTGATGGAGTTTATAATGATCTCAACAAGCAGAGTATTTCTCATGGTGTTAACTAGTAGTTCTCAAAAGTGAATTAGCATGAGAATTTTGGGAAAGACTTTAAAATATAAATTCTTGAGCCCCATTCCAAGAAATTCTGACTCAGTATATCTCAACTAGTGCTCAGGAGCCTGAACACTTAAAAAGCAGCTTCGTGTATTCCATGCAATACAGTAATATTCAAGACTTGAAAAAGAAGAAAATTCTGAAATGCATGATGCCATGGATGAACCTTAAGGACAATTTGCTAGGTAAATAAAACAGCCACCAAGAGGCAAAGATGGCATGACTCCACCTGACAGTATACGGAGTATCTAAGACAGGTAGATCGGGACTTCCCTGGTGGTCCAGTGGCTACTCACCTGCCAATGCAGGGGACACAGGCTCTCCCTGGTCTGGGAAGATCTCACACATGCCTCGGGGCAACTAAGCCCATGTGCCACAGCTACTGAGCCTGCACGCTCTAGAGCCTGTGCTCAGCAATGAGAGAGGTCACCACAATAAGTCCGAGCACCACAGGGAAAAGTGTCCCCACTCGCCAATACTAGAGAAAGCCCACATGTGGCAACAAAGACTCAGCACAGCCGAAAAATAAATAAAGAGTGTAGACCTCGTGTTGGGAGCTACTAACACAATAAAATAAATTTTTTTACAGAGCAGCCTAGGTGGTCTATGACCCCACTTTGAGAAATACTAATGTCTTCTGCACCATAGCAACTATTCTTCTATAGCTCACTTACTCTGTTCATGTTATAAATGCAATCTTGTTTTTTCCATTCTTTTACTCCTTAGTGCCTAGCTCCACAGCTGAAACCTTAAGATACACTTATTTTTAATCTGATAGTCTCTACAAACATTTGTTTTACAAATGAAATAAAAAGTGAAAGCATAAAAATAAAGAAGGATATAATAAAAGAATGAAAAAGCGAATGAGTATCGGGCACAACATGTACATCTCTGCCTCTGTGTGCTGGAACCTGCTGGAAATGGAACCAGCATACTTTCCTGTCACCACGTTCAATGATTCTGGAACAAAGCACACTTTACTAGATTCTGTGCTAAACAATACTGAGATAAGACCAAAAAAAATAAAGCCACATTATTTACTTATTTCAAAAATACCTTCTCCTGTAAAACAGACTGTGCTCAAGATCAACAGTATCAACACTGGCATTGAGACCTTTCACTAGTGATATACCAATCAAAAGCTTTTATAGATCTCCCACTACTTACTCTGCGGTTATATCCCAATAAACTCATCAAAAGTTGAAAATACATTTAGTCCACTTGACCTATCATTACTTGGCCTCACTTACTTTAAGCCTGCTTAGAATACTTATATTAGCCTATGCATGCGTGCATGCTAAGTCACTTCAGTAGTCTCTGACTCTTTGCAACCCTATGTACTGTAGTCCACCAAGCTCTTCTGCCATGGGATTCTCCAGGCAAGAATACTGGAGTGGGTTGCCAAGCCCTTCTCCAGGGGATCTTCCCAACCCAAGGATCAAACCCACATCTCTTATGTCCGCTGCATTGGCAGGTAGGTTCTTTGCCACTAGTCCCACCTGGGAAGCTCACATTTGCCTATAGTAGACAAAATTATCTAAGGCAAGGCCTAATCTATAATAAAGTGTTGACTATCTAATGCAATGTATTGAATACTGTACTGAAAGTGAAAAATAGAAGGGCAGTACAGGTCAGATATGCAGATGACACCACCCTGATGGCAGAAAGTGAAGAGGAACTAAAGAGCCTCTTGATGAAAGAGAAAGAGGAGAGTGAGAAAGTTGGCTTAACATTCAGAAAACAAAGATCATGGCATCTGGTCCCATCACTTCACGGGAAATAGATGGGGAAACAGTGGAAACAGTGGCTGATTTTATTTTTCTGGGCTCCAAAATCATTGCAGATGGTGATTGCAGCCATGAAATTAAAAGACACTCCTTGGAAGGAAAGTTATGACCAACCTAGACAGCATATCAAAAAGCAGAGACATTACTTTGACAATAAATGTCTGTCTAGTCAAGGCTATGGTTTTTCCAGTGGTCATGTATGGATGTGAGAGTTGGACTGTGAAGAAAGCTGAGCACCGAAGAATTGATGCTTTTGAACTATGGTGCTGGAAAAGACTCTTGAGAGTCCTTTGGACTGCAAGGAGATCCAACCAGTCCATCCTAAAGGAGATCAGTCCTGGGTGTTCATTGGAAGGACTGATGTTGAAGCTGAAGCTCCAATACTTTGGCCACCTGATGCAAAGAGTTGACTCATTTGCAAAGCTCCTGATGCTGGGAAAGATTGAGGGCAGGAGGAGAAGGGGACGACAGAGGATGAGATGGCTGGATGGCATCATCAACTCGATGGACATGGGTTTGGGCAGACTCTAGGAGTTGGTGATGGACAGGGAGGCCTGGCATGCTGCGGATCACGTGGCTGACTGGGACCTGATATCTCAGATCACTAGCCTGAAAAAAGATCAAAATTTAAAATTCAGACTATAGTTTACTGAATGTGATTCACTTTCCCACCATTTTAATGTGAAAAATGGTCAATTTAACCATAGTAAGTTAGGGACTTTGTAACTCTGCCCACCCTCAATTAGTTCCCCATCTTGTAAGTCCTAAGGTAAAGATCATGCACCCTAAATAATACTAGTCATCACTCTTTACCTTTAATTTTGAATGCACTATGGAGAATCATTTGATGTTCTTTTATTGTAATAAGCTGAATAAGCTTAACTTCACTCGATCAGCAATAGCCAATACTACAAAGCCCCAGCACAGAACAACAGAAAATCTAGCCCACAACATGCCTTCAATCATCGCTCTAATCTGGACCAAGAGCACTGACATACATTTAGTGCACATTATGGGGTTACCCAGAATAACATTTTTATCCAACCCTTCCCAATGCCTGGTTAAAGAAAAAGGAGGAATGGAACCTCTTGCAATCTTTCATACATTCATTCATGTGAAAAGTATTTATTGATAACTATAATGGGATAGGCACTTGAGATTCAGAAGCAAGACTTCCACGGTCTAGCAGAGAAGTTGAATATTGTGGGTCCCCCGCATCCTCTTGCTCCTGATCCTTTCCTCTTCCCAGGTCAAGCTGACTGTTCATTTCTTGATGGACAGTTCAAGGATGGACAGCTGCACTTCTGTTCTTGCTGGTTCCTCTGCCCAGACTGACCTGCTCATCTATGTTGAGCTCGTTACTGTTCACAGGCGTCACCTCCTTTAATGACATGTCTACGTGATTCCCAGACCAGTGCAAGACCTAACCACCTCCTCCTCTGTACTCCCACTGTGGACATTTCTAGCAAGGCCTCCACAATCCTGTGCTAGAAAATCACACCTCTGCCTCTCTGGATAGATTACAGTCACAGACGGGTGGCTGCAACCCTTTTATCTTTTTAGTCTCAGGACCTGGTGCATAGTAGGCTCTCAAGAATGTAATGAATGAGAATAAGACTATTTAAATCCTACTGAAAGCCAGTCCTCCATGAGAAAAGCATCTCTTGTGAGCACTGAGGATTTTCCTATCAGGGCTAGGTGATTTGCGATGTATGATTTATCAGGCTTCATGTACCAGGTGTCACCTCTGCATTCAGCTCCACTGATCAAGAAAATGAATTCGATCCTGGATCTGTGTCCTCCCAAGAACAGCTTGCCAGGAAAAGTCGTTAATGTGGCAAATTATCTTCCCAGCTGTTAATATCGTGTTCCTGTCTTGTTTCCCTTCTTTTAGTTCAGCGGAGCATCCATTTGCTCAGTGATATTTACGTGAATATCTTCATTTCATTGCTACTATTGTCCATCTGTTTGGCTGAGGGCTGAAATTACCAGACTGTGGCCAGGAAAGAAGGCAATAGCCAGACTGGCCAGTAAATTCTCCCCAGAGAGAAAGGCAGCCCCCTGCCAGCTTTCCCAGCCCTGCTTACCACCGAAATGCAGCCTGACAGATGTAGAGTAAGGAATTAGAAAGATCACCCTTTAGGAGAACAGTAGAAAATTAGAGGCATCTGTCTTCTCTAAACCAGAGGCTACACCATGAACGCTAAGTGGAGAACACAAAAGACATATTGACTTCTTTTCTTAAATTCTCAGTCTGCAATCCACATCTAAGAAATGTATGCTTTCATTCATTTGAAAAACAGTTTCCATGGACCTACTGTGCACCAGACACTGAGAACTAAGGATGAAAAACAGTCACTGAACTTGGATCTCTTCTGTTCCACTAGGTCAACAAGTATCTCTTGAGCACTACTCTCAGTCTTGGTTATGAGCATTGATTCAGACCACAGCCAGAAAAGATGGAAAGAAAAGAAGGGGGTGGCAGAAGACAAGATGATTAGATAGCATCACTGACTCAAGGGACATGAATTTGAGCAAACTCTGGGAGATAGTAAAGGACAGAGGAGCCTGGTGTGCTACAGTCCATGGGAGTCACAAAGAATCGGACACGACTTAGCAACACAACAATATACCCTTGAAATCTGAGCTGTTTGAGTTGAAGGCTGAATGGTGATCAGATTTGGAGAAAGAATGTTCCAGGCAAAAAGAATGACTCTTGTAAAGATTCCAAGACAAAAATGAGCTTGACATTGTCACAGGACAGAGAGAAGCTGGTATAGCAAGCATGAGCACAGGGGTGGGGGAGATGAGGTCTCAGAGCAGGCAGCAGCCGTGGTAATCAGATCTTGTACTGGATCTGGCTCTTGTTCTCCGGACCTTACACTAAGCGTCATGGGAAGACATTGAAAGGTTTTACAGAAATGCTGGCATTATCTGAATTACCCTTAACGAGATCACTTGCTCACCCCCTGGGTGGGGAATGGACTGCAGAGGAACTAGCCTGGAGGCAGGGAGACCAGTTAGACCTCTTGCTTTTGTCAAGGTGAGAAATGAAGTGGTTTATATGGCAGTTGTTGAGGTGAACATGGTAAGATGGACAGGACTAACTGATGGAAGAGAACAGGAGTGTGTGAAAGAGAGCCACCCTAACTCTGAAGTGTGTGTGCTGCTGGTTTGGTCGCTAAGTCATGTCTGACTCTTGCGATGCCACAGACTGTAGCCCGCCAGGGACAGCCCTCCTCCTGTCCATGAGATTCTCCAGGCAAGAATACTGGAGTGGATTGCCATTTCCTTCTCCAGGGGATCTTCCCAACCCAGGAATCAAAACTGGATCTCCAGCACTGCAGGCAGATTCTTTACCAACTGAGATGTGAAGGAAGCCCCTGAAGTGTGTAGCCTGGGCAACTCTGTGGATGGCAGTGCCATTTATAAAGTGAGGAAGGTTGGGAGTGGGGAGAAGAATCCATGAGTCCGTTATGAACACACAGGTTTGAGATGCCTATCTGATGTTCAAGTAGAAAGGTCAAGGGTACGATGAGAGCTTAAAGAAGATGGAGGAGAAGGGAGGTGGTCTGGTGAGGGTGTGGAAGCAGGGAAGGGCAGAGCCGCTAAGAAACACATCTTGCATTGGAATGCAACTCATATGCAGAGCAGTTGCCTCGTGTCAGACATTAAACTTTAAATCTCACATGCATCATCTCACATCACCCACACTACAAGGGAGATGCTGCTTCCCAAGTGACATAAGAACTTAAGACTGTAAGCACCACAGTCTGTCTGCATGTGTACCCCAGCTCTGCCGTCTGTCTGTGGGACCTTGAGCAAATGACGTAAGGTCACAAAGCCTTTGTTTCCTCAACCGTAAAGCAGAAATAATGTTACAACCTGTTTGAGAAGTAAAAGAGGCAACATGCGTAAATATCAATTCCCTGCATGTAAATGCAGTTACTAAGTAATAGACATCATAGTTATCATTGTTGATTATAATCCTGCTATGGGCTGAATTCCGTCCCATAAAAACATGCTTCATTCCTAACCTGGCAGTATAACTTCTTCCCTGGGTCTCAGTCTCCTCACCTTCAACCCAGAAAAGATGATAATTATAATTGACATTCAGCAGGAAGCAGATTGGGATTCCCGGTGGCTCAGTGGTAAAGAATCCACCTGCCAATGCAGCAGACAAGGGTTCAGTCTCTGGCTTGGGAAGATCCCCTGGAGAAGGAAATAGCAACCTACTCTGGTATTCTTGCCTGGAGAATCCCATGGACAGGGAAGCCTGGCAGGTACAGTCCATGGGGTCGCAAAAGAGTCGGACATGACTTAGTGACTAAACAATAGTAACATGAAGCATGGTATCCACTCCCAGGACAACAGCTTGTGGCCTCAACTGGGCCTCCCCCAACACCAGCACAACCACAGAGACACCAGACCAGGAACAGCACTTAGCAGAATTCTCCCTGGCTCCCTCTGAATGTCAATGATGGAGATGAAGAATAAGGTGCCTGCCTATCTCTCTGCAGCCTTTCAGGTAGATTGGAGGCAGAGAAGGCCAATGAAGGAGACTGAAATATTCTGGGAGTTGGTCTACTGGGAGAAACACAAAAATGATGGCAGAAAATTGGAGGGATGGGTGTTCCTGGGCAGAGAAGAACAGATGTAGCAAACCGGGTTCCCAGGAACACAGCGATTTTATCTCAATTTGATGCTAGACAGCTCCAGTCTGTTTAACAAATACACCTGCCGCCTGAGAGATTGTCAACTCCACTTTAAAACGGAGTCCCAAATGGGTGTTGTGGATCCCATCCAGGTCTAGGACAGTCTTAAAAAAGCAAAAGGCAGCTGGCTGAACTGTGGGGGAAGGCACAGGAGCCCAGCACGGAAGGCTCTGCAGGAATGAAGAATGAGTCATGTGTGGAGCCTGGTCTCTCCTTAAACAGAGAAACCATCACAGCAACGATCACAATAATGCATAATGTTTACTGATTACTTATCATATGCCTGATGCTATTCTAAGCATGCTTACATGCACGCTGCATGCTAAGCCACTTCAGTCATGTTCTACTCTTTGCAATCCAATGGACTGTACCCTACCAGGCTCCTTGGTCTGCGGGATTCTCCAGGCAAGAATACTGGAGTGAGTTGCCACGGCTCACTCCAAGGGATCTTCCCAACCCAAGGATAGAACCCACATTTCTTATGCCTCCTGCATTGGGAGGTGGGCTCTTTACCACTAGCACCACCTGGGAAGCCTAAGCATGTGTGCACTCCAGTAAAGAAGATGCTCCTTTTATTTCTATACGTGAGGAGACAAAGAGATATTTGAACCCAAGGGCTCTTCCTCAAAGTTGCATGCTGTTAGCTGCTATCCTACACAATTTCTTCATCCAGCACACAAGAAGGGACAAAGAAAGGAACAGGATTTAGTCGGCCCCCAGAGGATGCCAAGCAAAACTGGCCGCCTCAGAGTATAAAACCCCCAGCTGCGTGGTGACTGGGGAGAAGGAAGTAAGGAGGGAAGTGTAGAAATAAATTTACAGACTAATAGGAGAGACAGACATTAACCCAGAAGACAAACAAATAGTAGCTTATCACGAATAAATGATGCCACATTACAAGGTGTGGTAATGAAGTAAAAACAGGGAGGAACACCTATTTAGATAGAATGAAGAACTTCCTAAGAGAACATTTTAGGGGAATCTCGTATTAATGAAAAAGGGTTAGGCATGCATAGCGGAGAAGGCAATGGCACCCCACTCCAGTACTCTTGCCTGGAAAATCCACGGACGGAGGAGCCTGGTGGGCTGCAGTCCATGGAGTCGCTAAGAGTCGGACACACCTGAGCAACTTCCCTTTCACTTTTCACTTTCCTGCATTGGAGAAGGAAATGGCAACCCACTCCAGTGTTCTTGCCTGGAGAATCCCAGGGACGGGGGAGCCTGGTGGGCTGCCATCTCTGGGGTCGCACAGCGTCGGACACGACCAAAGTGACTTAGCAGCCCCAGCAGCATCAGGCATGCATAGAGTAGGAAAAAGAAAATTTCAGATCTGAAGAAGGGAAAATTTTGAGGATCTAAAAGGTGGCCAATGAGAGTGGAGGGATAACATGACCATTTCACCTGCAGGCTGGCAGGACCTGACAAAGACATAATGCAATAAGGTACTAATATTAATACCCAGATAATAATAATAGTAACAACTTCTACTTGGTCATCTGTCTCTCACAG
>NW_024070203.1:19903327-20158987 GCF_014754425.2 Oryx dammah | reverse complement strand
TACAGCCCTGAGCATGAGCCAGCAGGTACTAGTCCTTCCATTTATTTAAGGCAACAGAGAGCAGACAACAGAGAGCAGGCCTCTGGGTCGAGGGGCCCTGTGCCAAGTTCCCATCTTCTAACGTGGATACTTCCTGTAAACACGGCTCATTCTCCACATGACTCTGATAATCAAGAAAATAAATTAGATCCCAGAATCTCTTTTACTCTGGATAATAGCTCATTCCAGGAAGTCATTAATGCAGTAAATCAAACTCACAACTGTTGACACCAAGAAAGCACGTTGTTTACCTTCCTTTGATTCAGCTGAGCATCAATTAGCTCAGTGATATTTACATAAATATCTCGATTTGGAGGGTGGAATTGTCCATCTGCTTCTGGAAAGATTTAATTAGGTCTGTGTTGCTAGGGAAGAAGAAATCAATCCTTTTCAACACTAACCTTTTCAATTAATATATGTTTTGTGATGTATTGTATAACACGCCTTGTTATGTAAACTGGACAGACTGGAACATTTCAGGCTGAAGAGATGATGCCTTTGAAAATACATCTCTTTCCAAATCTTGAAAATAAAAGGACAGTTACTCTCCTCCACGTACACTTTCTCTTGATGAAGGTTTCTTTCAGCTCAGCTTCTTGAAGGCTTCCCTCTGCTGTTGTATGTCTTTCAGCCTGTTCCTTCAGTCCACCCATCACTTTTAATGACTCTGGTGTGTGTTACCGCGGGAATGTCCACTCCATAAACACAAAGATCATGGAAACCTCACCCACTGCTATTTGCCAGGTGCCTAGCAAAGTGCCTTCTCATGGAAATTACTCACTAAATGTATGTGGAATGAGTGAGTAAAGCCAGGAGCATGAAGTAACAGTTTCCTTGTGATCTCACACCTCAGCATGCCAGATCACAGATGCAAAAAAAAAATTTTTTTAAAGATTGTTAGAACTTCCCTGGTGGTCCAGTGGCCAAGACTCTGAGTTCCCAACACAGGAGGCCTGGGTTCAATCCCTGGTCAGGGAACTAGATCCCACACACAGAAACAAGAGTTAGCATGCTGCAACAAAAAGATCCGGTGTGCCAAAACTTAGAGCAGGAGCAGCCAAATAAATAGACAAAATTTTTTTAATTGTTAATTTTCAGAAGCAGAGATGAGTTTAAATGCAAAAGTACCCCCCTTTCCTCTCAACCACATTCTGACATGAATGGGAACTGGTGCTCCCAGATCATCCTCTATGCTGGGCCTTGTGTGGCCAGGTGAGCTCACTAAAGGCTCCTGTGTTTCTCAGTTCATCATTTCAAAAGCCTCACTGTTCAGGAAAAAAGGTTCCTTCATCTTCACTCCTCGGGTTGTTCCTCATCTCTTCTCTCTATTCCTTATTCCTCTGGATGCTTTCCTTGAGGGCTAAGCAGTTTCATATAACTTTCCAAAATCTTCACTCACTCTAAGATAGGAAGAACAATCACAGCAGTCACAGTCACCACTTACCAGATGCCTACTATGTTCTAGGCACTGTTCTACATTCTTCTTATATCAATCCGTAAGCTTGCAACAACCCTTAAGACTTCATTACCCATGTTTCCAGATGACAACACAAAGGCTCAGAGAGGTTAGAGAGTCTCACAAAGTCACATGGGCAATAGGAGAGAGTCTGGATTTTTCAATCAATTTGGTCTACTTCAGAAGCCCTTCAGTTTTGCCGTTAGACCACAATGCATCCATGGTCCTTTGCTGGTCCAAATCTCCAGTGCTAAGTAAAAAGTTAGGTTTTAAATTATGAATCTGTTAAACAAATTGACTAGGGTTGAGACAATTCAGAATATCTTATCTCAAAATATATGACTCTACTTGTGTTATTGATTCTATAAGAAACCAGTCTCTGTAAATTAGTTGACAAAATTTGAACATATGGAACAGAGATTGGCAATCTTTTTCTGTAAAGGATCAGACAGTAAATATTTTTGACTTTGTGGGACACTTGGTCTCTGTTGCAACAGCTCAAATCTGCCGTCACAGAGAGAAATAACCATGGACAGTTCACAATGAATGATGTATCTGTGTTCCAATAAAACTTTATTTACAAAAACAGTGGGCAGAATGGATTTGGGCCTTGGGCTGCAATTTGTTGAGCTCTGAAATAGAGAGAAGACTGACTTGATGTTGTTACCACTCGACATTAAATATATAATTTAATCCCCACATTAATACTTTAAAGTAAGTATAAGTATTACCTTCATTCTAAAGGCAAGGAAATTAAGATTTCAGAGAAAGATAAACAGATTGAGGCCCAAAGCTATTAACCATGTATCTATAGCCCTGAGCCCAAGCGGGCTTCCAGTTTCCCAAGTTGGATTGTTGTTATTATTTGTTTCCTTCATTTTTCCCCCAATTAACTTAGAATATCTTTAAATTGCATCAGACTCTCTAGCCCTCCAGGGACACTCAACTCCTCAGTATTCAAACTGTCCTCCTTTGCTACTCCAAAGCCTTTCCACCCATAGTGAGGGCAGCGGACAGTAATTCATGAGAAAAGGGAACCATCATAGAAAGATTCCAGTGACCAATTTTCTATGAGAATAACAAGAAGTGACAGCTCCAGGCAGAAGGGGTCATAACTACCCGGGGACTGACTGGCTCCTATCAGGTGATCAACAGCTCAATATTGAATAATTTAAGTGGATAGAAGAATTTGAGCTGAGAACACTATTTGTGTTGACTTAAGTTGAAGCGGATTATTAGACAAGAACTGGGGTTTGGGTCAGACTGACCTTCCTCAATTCCTGGTCTCAAAACTTGTTAAGCAAATAACCTTTAGAAAGTTACTTAACACTGGTGAACTTCAATTTCCTCATCTGTAAAACCTTCAACAATATGAATACCAGTATCACTTTAATAGTAAGCTGTTGGGAGGGTTTAACAAGATGCTGTAGGGTACAGAGCTCATTTTATCACTCAGCAAATGGAAGCAACTGTAACAACTACACTAATAACAATCACCACTATTCCTACTGCACTTGCATTTTGAGCTGTCAGTGGCTTCTACACCCAGCATCTCCCATCCCGGAGAGAAGAACCATGCACCCTGCTTAAAGGTACAAAGTCCTGCAGTATAATTCACTGAATCACTGAATATTCTGGTGTGACCATGGTTGTACCTATTATCAAACCTCTCTTCAAAGGCTTATATTCTAAGGAATTTTACTACAAAATTACCAGTATTGGAACTAGAAGAATATAAACATGAGGGACGTATGCCAATGTGAAAACTAACGGGGAACACAAACAAAGACAGTTTGATTTGCTGTAAATTGCAAGATAGATTTTTTCCTTTGTTGGCTTTGTGTTTACATAGTTTCACTAAGATAGCCACAATGCTGCTTATAAAATACGGGGGGGAAATAGAAAAAAATTACAATAAACTGACATTTCAAAATCAATGGCATTCAGAAGAAAACAAAAACCCTCACCAAGCTCTAAAACCTATGAGATTACTTTTATTAACTTAAGCATTCACGAAATAACTATTTTGTTAACTTGAGTAGAAAGTTTTATTTATTCCATTTTTGAAAATCTCTCATGAACTTTTGTTTTTCTGCTTGTGGGCCGTTCAACAGGCTGCTTAGCCCTTTTTGTTTCCTTCCATGTATATTACTGATTTCTATTCAACAGAGGAGCAGTGGAATAATTGGGCTATTCAGAGGAAACACTGGTGATTACTTTCATGCGTTGTATTTGCCCCATCAGGCAGACTTCATTAGAACTTTCTAGAACAGTAGGAAAGTTCCCAGGGTACAAGTCTATCTGCTTTTTTCCCTAAATGGCCAGGGAACTAACTCACTGACCAACTAGGTAACAGGTCTTGACTTTTCTGAGAGTTCTCTTGTTTCACAAAATGTCTTATTCCCACAAAAGAGGTTTAGAGAAGTATTATATGTCATCCCCTCGACTCCCCAGGTTCCCTTGTTCTTAAAAGAGAACTCTATGTATATGGAATCAGCAGAGTGCATTTGCCCACAGCTTTGTCATTTATTCCTCATGTGATCTTGGGCAAATCACTTCATTTCTCTGTCTCAGTCACACCACCTGCTCTACCAACCTTGCCAATATCATGTATAGACAATGGTGTTCACCATAATTTTGTTATTTTTTAAATTATTTTCCAAAACAGAACTTGAGCACCTATAAAATCCCTAGCACTTACAGCTACTTCTTTACTCAGACAAAATAACCTTACTGCCATCCAGAAATAATACAGGAATTCAATGAGGAAAGAACTTTGAAAAAGAAAACATACTTTTCACATGTCAGCTGATGTTAAGATGACACCAGAATTGAACTTCAGAAAAGTCAAATATAATAGTCTGTGGTATTTTGTCATGACAGCCCTAGCAAATTAATATAATTGTAGAACAACTAGACCCTGAAACCAATCAAAGCACATTTCTGCCCATCAAAATCTACTCGGTCCTTCTACTGGGATCAAACATCAGCACTGGGGTGTAGGAAGGTTCTGTCACAGCTGGTGGAGACAGATGACACGTTTCAGGCCCGTGAATAGTTCTGAGTAGTGAATTTCACCTTCATAGCAGATTGAGAGCTGAGTTCAGGACAGTAACCTAGAGCAGTGATACTCAAAGTGTGGTCCCTAGTATTTCTTGGGAGTTTATTAGAAACGCAAATCATCCCCACACCAGAATCAGACTCTTTTGGCTGGGGGCCCAGAAATTTATGTTATAACAAACTCTTGCTGTGTTCTCAGTCACACAGTCGTGTTGGACTCTTTGTGACCCCCATAGACTGGAGCCTGCTAAGATCCTCTGTCCGTGGGATTTTCAGGCTAGAATACTGGAAAGGGTTGCTGTTTCCTCCCCCAGAAGATCTTTCCAACCCGGGGATCAAACCTGCATCTCCTGCATCGGCAGGTGAATTCTTTACCACTGAGTCACCCAGGAATCCCAACAAACTCTCTAGGTGAATCTTAAATGCTCTACATTTTGAGAAGCCCAGGCTGGAGGAAATGTCTAAATGGTTCAGACACATGATTTATCGTACCTCTGACCAAAACCGTAATGGACATGGCTGGGGGTAGGGGATGGGGTGGGGAGGGGGGCAAGTGAAATGTCTTCTATAGGGAATTTGATGCTTCATGAATGAGGAAGGGTAAATATCTAATCAAACAACAAATAATCATTGAGGACTTACTATGTGCCTGGTGGCTCAGTGGTAAAGAATCCATCTGCCAGTCCAGGAGATGCACGTTTGATCCCTAAGTAGGGAAGATTCCCTGGAGAAGGAAATGGTAACCTATTCCAGTATTCCTGCCTGGGAAATCCCATGGACAGAGGGGCCTGGCAGGCTAGAGTCCATGGGATCACAAAAGTATTTGATATCACTTAGCGACTAAACAACAACAATCAATATTTCTAGGTGCCATGTGCTTACTCCTTGGAAGGGAAGTTATGACCAACCTAGAAAGCATATTGAAAAGCAGAGACATTACTTTGCCAACAAAGGTCCGTCTAGTCAAAGCTATGGTTTTTCTTGTGGTCATGTATGGATGTCAGAGTTGGACTGTGAAGAAGGCTGAGCACAGAAGAATTGATGCTTTTGAACTGTGGTATTGGAGAAGACTCTTGAGAGTCCCTTGGACTGCAAGGAGATCCAACCCGTCCATTCTAAAGGAGATCAGCCCTGGGATTTCTTTGGAAGGAATGATGCTAAAGCTGAAACTCCAGTACTTTGGCCACCTCATGTGAAGAGCTGACTCATTGAAAAAGACTCTGATGCTGGGAGGAATTGGGGGTAGGAGGAAAAGGGGATGACAGAGGATGACATGGCTGGATGGCATCACCGACTCAATGGACGTGAGTTTGAGTGAACTCCGGGAGTTGGTGATGGACAGGGAGGCCTGGTGTGCTGTGATTCATGGGGTTGCAAAGAGTCAGACACGGCTGAGCAACTGAACTGAACTGAACTGATGTGCTATACAATGCCCTGAGAATATAATGGTGAGTTAGAGGTGAGGAATCCTTGTCTTATATCCATGTCATGTGAAGAGGGGAGGAAACAGGAGAGAGAGTGGCATGGGAAACAGGTTGGATGTTCAGGAAAATTTGCCACATTGCTTGCAGAGTGCCCCAAGTGGTCTGGATGGGAGGTGCAGATGGTGACACTGAGGCTGCTCTTCTCCCAAGAGTGCCTGGGTGCTGCATCCCTGTGTTCAACTGGGAGTTTTTTATCCCAGGGCCACCAGTGGCTTTGGCCCTTTGTCAGTTTTCTAACAAAATGTCACCTTCAAAGTCGCCTCTACGGATAGCCTTCCCAGATCTACTCTGCCATAGGCATTTCTCTACCTCCTTGGCATTTCTCACTCCTCCAGAAGCAAACCATAAATTAGGAATTTGGTCCCAGAACCTTATTTGGAAGATGATTCCAGAAAGTATAATGCAAAAGTGTGGAAGTGAAACAGTGATGGGGGAGAATTCAAAGAAGCTAGTGTTAATGAGCAAGTCACCACCCTGGGCAACTAGGGCTCAACCCCACAGGGGACCTTCTGGAAGACTGAATACAGCTCAAAAGTGGGCTCCCACAAAGGCAAGGAAGCCAAATCTGAACTTACTCAATGTCCTCCCTTACTTCTTGAAGATTGCTCCCTGGCTCTACGCTCTGGCCCTTGTGGCCTGCCCTGTACATAGGCAGAGCATCCTCCTATAGCCAGAGGGATTTACAAGGTGTGGAGGGGGCTGTCTGCAGGTGACCTGCAGGGTAGCTGAGGGGTTCAGGTGACATAGGTGATGGTTATCTTATTAGATCTTTTACTAGAATATCGCTTATAAAAACAAACACACAGCATCTTCCATCTGAGCTGTACAACACTGTCAGCACCAAGAAAACTTGTGTCTTGCCACATGAATCTCAAGTTGGGCCAGGTACAGTTCTCTCTGTCAGTTCCTGCAACCATCCTGTATCTTATGGAATAATGAGATGTCTTCCAATGAGATATGCCATGTTAGAACACAGAGATAATCTGATTCCAGGCAACAACTAAGAGATGGTAGTTCCATTCTCATGCACATGATTAGGGCTAAACATAAGAAGACATTGGTTAAGATTTTAAAATACTAAAAATTCTTGGTGGATCCTACTCATTTCCTACAAAGACATGCTAGTGGTCTGTGGATGCGATTGCAAATCCAGGGAACATAGACCCTGTCTCCTTCATTACTGCCACCCTGGTACCCACGGCAGTGCCCACACTGAACAGGAATGCATTATCCGTGAGGAGATCGCTGACCGACATTCAGAGCTTTAAAGGGCTTTGAGTGTGCCTCATTTCACATAAGTCTAATTCACTTAAACATTCTTAGGGTTTCAAACCAACATGCTGAAAATTCACACTTTCATTCACTTTTAATGAGAACTTTCTTTTTTTCAAGAATAATCTGCAGGCTGCCTTACAAGTAATTCCACAGCCATCTGGAAGACTTGTGCTGCTACTTAGAAGTGCTAAAAGGATATATATGGAGGCTGGCTTCTGACAAAATTGGAAATCAAGAGAAGCATGCTTTAGCAACACCCCCCTCCCTTCCTGGCTTCCCATCCTTTCTCCTGGTGTCCCCAGAACTCTGGGCATAGATTCTATGCACATCTCCAAGTCACACAAATGTTTTAGAGATTTTAAGACACTACTCTTCCCACAAATATATTTTGTTTTACCAAGGATACCTGGAGAAAGAAACACTTATTCCAGGAGGATGCCACAATAACAATGGTGTTTCTGGCATGGTGATTCTAGGAGGAAAGACAATCAAGGACAAACTCATTCAGTACTCCATAAATCATAAGACATTAGTGGGCTTACATCTGCTCATAAGAACAACCCTGGTTATTAATTTTTAAAAAGCCATTCAGTACACATCTTGGCAGCTCTTTTAATGTGTCGGACACTGTCCGTGGTGCTGAAAACACACAGGCATGAAATCCCTGACCCTGAACGAGAGGAGCACACATCGCAAGGGCGTATGATGCCTGTCACCGAGACATCTGGGTGTGCTGGGAAAAGAAATAATTATCTAGATACAGGTTTAAGCTAAAATGCATATTATAAGCAAGGTGCTGTGGGTGGCCAGAGGAGAACACCTCTAGCTGGGATGTCTGAGAAGACTGATGGAGCAGAAAACAATTGGATTTAAGTCCAGAAAAGAGAAGAGCAGAACCATAAGAGAGAGAGAGTGGAGAAAACTTCATGATTCCTGCAACTGCAAATCAGAAAAATGATCAAAAGAATGAAAAAGAGAAACTGCTGGACACGTTTGAAGGATGGCAAGACATGCCTACCCCATGGTTGATACATCTGGCTGAAAATTTCCTTCTGATGGTTATTCTAGCAGACAGTTCAGTCATTAAAAACTGAGGTTCCAGGAGCAGACTGCATGGTTTAAGCCACACTCCCTCTCATCAAGTGTGCAAGCTTGAGGAACTAACTTTGCCCTTCTTTGCTTCAGGTTTCATCTTTAGAGTAGAGATCATAAGAGACCTACCTCCTAAGTTCGTTGTGGTGGTTTAACAAACCATCTTGTGCTAATGAATTTAACACACTCACATAGTGCCTGACACAAAGTAAGAGTGAGGACATTGTTAGTTGTCATTACTACTGTAAAGAACATGGACTTCATAAAAAACAACTTTTTTTGTTGGTTTGTTTCTGGGATCTGGTAGACTTATATCTTTGTAACCAGTTATGCATTCAACAACATTCATCAAGGACTGGCTATGTGCCAAACACAGGCGCATGTAGCCCCTGCCCTCCAGAGCCTTATCCTAGAAGAGCAGGAAGCAGGCAGGGAAGACAAGCCATGCAGATTTGCTCTAAGTACAAAATATATATGTCAAAGCCATGGTTTTCCCAGTAGTCATGTACGGTGGTCATGTACAAATGTGAGAGTTGGACCATAAAGAAGGCTGAGCACCAAAGAATTGATGCTTTCAAATTATTGTGCTGGAGAAGACTCTTGAGAGTCACTTTGACAGCAAGGAGCTCAAACTTGTCAGCCCTAAAGGAAATCAATGATAAATATTCATTGGAAGGACTGATGCTGTAGCTTAAGCTCTAATACTTTGGCCACCTGATGCAAAGAGTTGATTCATTGGGAAAGACCCTGATGCTGGGGAAGATTGAGGGCAGGAGGAGAAGGGGGTGACAGAGGATGAGATGGCTGGATGGCATCACAACTCAGTGGACATAAGTTTGAGCAAACTTCAGGAGATAGTGAACAACAGGAAAGCCTGGCATGCTGAAGTTCATGGAACTGCAGAGTTGGACAAGACTTAGCAACTGAACAACAACAGAATATATATTGGATTTCAAAAACAGTATGAAAAAGTGAATGCAAAATATCTGTTTAGTAATTTTTATATTATTACAATTTCATTTGAGAATATTTTGGGTATACTGGGTTAAATAAAATGTATTATGAAAATTAATTCATCTGTTGCTTTTTCCCATGTTTAACACATCTCTTAGGAAATGAAGAATGGTACCTGTGGCTCACCTTGTGTTTCACCTTATGTTTCTCTTGGGCAGCTGCCTGAGACCTTCTCTTCTCTCTCCCATATCATCTGCCTCCTCCCATTTCCCCCACTCCAGGATGGGAAGGGGGGATGAGAGTGAGCATGTGAAAACATGGGGATTGAGCCTATGAAGGAATGTGTGTGCTCTGGTTTGGAGGCAGTTCATCTCCAGAGGCAGCTTGTCTTGTCCTAGAGAATTTCTAAGAGATTTACTGTTTACTGAATACCCAGCCAATGAGGCTGCTCTGCAATACCTCATTTTACCACCTGCCTAAAAAAAAAAAAAAAAAAAACACCAGAAATCCTCCTTCAGTCGAGCTTAAGAAGAATACATGAGGTTACCCCTTTAACACCCCTGGAATCTATATGCTGCAAAAATGAAAAAAAAATAACTAATTAAGCTGGTGGTTCAGATGGTAAAGAATCTGCCTGTAATTCAGGAGACCTGGGTTCAATACCTGGGTTGGGAAGATCCCCTGGAGAAGGGAATGACAACCCACTCCAGCATTCTTGCCTAGAGAACTCCATGGAGAGAGGAGCCTGGTGGGCTATACAGTCCAGGGGGTCACAAAGTCATACATGACTGAGTGACTAACATACACAACTAATTAAAGGAAAAGAGAGAAATATTAATACCTACACCTTGATTCAATGCTGTGATTCAGCCTGTTGTGGGTGTTTGACAGGCATGGACTGGATTAATCCTTATAATTCCCCCTGTGATAGCTCTGTTATCACAGCACTGTATGGACAAGACGACTGAAGCAGGGCAAATGTGAGCAGATTGCCCTGGGCCACAGCACTAACAGTAGAGGCAGGACTGGAACCCAGGCACTCATCTCTCGGAACTTCATGCCAATGTCTGCACAGAGGGTGAAGCAGGACCAACAGAGGAGCAGGGGGTGGATAAAGAGGTAACCTTCGCGGAGCACTCAGGCACTCAACCACAAGGCATTCAAGCACTGGGCAAAGCCCTTTAGGCATCTCCTTTGGCCTTTGAATCAACATGATGAAGGAGGCACAAGTCTTATTCCCATTTTACTGATGAAGAGACTGAGGTCTAAGAAGGGCAAGTAACTTGTTCAAGGTCACATAGCTTCTAAGCTTGAACTCTTAACCCTGGCGTAAAGGGGAGGGAAGTGGAGAGAAAGTGGATAAAAGATTCAGTACGTCTGTGTATGTCTTGTCTCCCCACCAAAATGGAAAATTCCTTGAGGCCAAGAATCAATGTCTTCCATTTCCTAACTGCCTCTGCCTGGCTCCTATTATGAGACAAGCACATCACAGTTTCTTAGATCTGCAATGTAAGGTGCAAAACTCTCCTCCCTGCAGAAGCCTGGCTTTTGCACGTGAACAGCCTGAAGATGCTATTAGTTTGCTCCAAATAATATTCATGCTCCTCTTTTGGCTGATGAATATCTACCCCCTTGAGGTTCTTTAGTGATTCTAACCCACCAGCTAAAAATAAGACCCAGATTTATTATTTTCACTCGTGTCCCTAAAAGATTTTGAAAGCCCAATCCTTCTCTTTTATTATCTTCACACATCCTCCCACCTAATTCACTGAAGGAGCATAATGTGGGGTCACTTTCATGTGCCGGCCCCATCTAAAGACAGTCAGAGGCACATTATGAAAAGGACACTGTCAGGCTGTGTCTGGCAGCCCCAGGGTGGGTCTTAGGTCAGCAGACACACAGTGGGGGCGGTGGGCAGAGAAGACAAGCTGTTTCGTTCTCTCTTTATGGTCGGTGCACTTTGAAAGTACCCTCTTTAAGGAACTTCTTTCAATGGAGAATATGATATAAATTTGATATGACAAAGTAAGTATGGTGTGATCAGAAAAAAATTGCAGTTCTGGATCTTTTATGTTTTCTGATGCAGATCTACAATTAATTCTTAGCAAAGGGAAGGACAAAAATGTCATTTCATTGTCAGAGACTGACATTGTAGCCCCTGGACTATTTGTTAGTGATTAATAAGAAATAGATTCTCATTTTCTGTTTTGGTCTTAGCCCAGAGGGCCTTTTATTTTTCCTGGAGAGATAACATGATAAGAAGAACCAGTTCCTAAAAGGATTTGAGGAAGCTGGCAGTAAGGGGAATATACCCAGCAAAAGTAATAAAGAATAATAGAATTTATGCCTTTTTTTAGCGGCCACCAGTATACTAATTGACTCAGGCATGAATCATCAATAGATGTTTTTTAAGTTACTGTGACTGCCTATCCATTATCCCAAATTTCAGGGGCTTCCATAACCCGCTTATTTTGCAGATCAGGAATTTGAGATGCACGTGTGTAAGCAATCTTCACCTGCAGTCATTTGTGTGATCCTAGTCAGACATCAGATAGAGTTTCAGCCATCTCTGGGATTCAGCTGGGCTGGAATGCCCAAGGTAAGTCACATGCATAGTGGCAACTGGTGGTGGCTGTTGGCTGGCAGCTTGGCTGGACTATTGACCAGAGTATCTGCTCATGGCCTCTCCAACACGGCAATGTCCGGTTGGCCAGACTTCCTACAGGCAGCCTTGATTTTTCCAAGGCCAACATCTCATGAGGATAAGGCAGATGCTGCATGACTGTTAAAGAGACAGCTTCAAGGTCACACAGCATCACTCTCCCCCTTCTACTCCACTGGCCAGAGCTGATCACAGCCTCATCTCATTCACAGCAGAAGAACACAGACCCCCATCTTCCAACAGGAAGTCTCAAAGACTTGGAGGCCATAACTGATATACCACCACATATGTTAGCCTGAAGAATCCTTCATGGACAAAGGAGCTTGGTGGGCTATGGTCCATGGGGTCGCAAAGAGTTGGACACAACTGAAGTGACTGAGCACACACACATGTTAATAACACTCTGTAGGAATTTATTGGAGAACAGGCCATTAATACAGTCTCCAATTATTTCTCAGAGATTATTTATCAGAAAAGGAAAACAGATCATTTTATGTGGAGAAATCTGATAGACACTGCTTTGCTACACTGTACATCTTCTAAGACAATGTCCTGAGGGGACACTTGAATCCAAACAAGAGAAAATAAATAAGAAGGCCAAGCCTAACTGATGGACGTTCTACAAAACAACTGGCCTAAGCTCTCCGATAATGTCAGTGTAATAGCAGCAGATGCTCTCGTGCGCCCCAGACACACATGTCCGCAGCACTCTCCTATAGTCCTTGCTGGAGGCAGGCTGGGGGCTTCCCGGGTGGCTCAGTGGTGAAGAATCTGCCTGCCAATGCAGGAGATGCGAGTTCGATCCCTGGGTTGAGAAGATCCCCTGGAGGAGGAAATGGCAACCCTCTCTAGAATTCTTGCAGGAAAAATTCCAGGGACAGAGGAGCCTGGCAGGTTATAGTCCATGGGGTGGCGCGCAAAGGTCAGACATGACTGAGCAAATCAGCATGCGCACACACAGGAGGCAGGTTGGAAGGACTGGGGATGCCAACTCCCCTGGAGCAGTCTTTATCCAATGACAGATGGGAGCTCGGACAGTCTCCAGTTTAGATAATTCTCAGGGATTACCTATTTATTGGGAAAGGAGAAGAGATCCTTTTATGTGGAGAAATCTGATAGACACCACTTTAACCAAGGTACTATCACTACTAGTGGAGCAAATATTTTCTTGCCTAGGATGGAATAACTTGGAAGCCCTTTCTACACTGCCTCCCAGAGCTCTGCATTAGAATTTGAGCCTCCGCTGCTCACACTGGTTACTTGCATAATGACACACACTTACAGTGGCTTCCTTCTTACCCTTGTAGCACTTCCCAATTCAAAATCATACTTCCTAGAATCATTTCCCAAATATCTACCTGTATTTGAATCTCTGTCTCAGCATTACTGCTGGGAGAACCCAGTCGGACACAATTATGAAAGACAAAGCAAAGACTGAGGAGTTGCTCTAAATTAGAGGTAAGGAGACATACAGGAGCAAGAGAAAGGCATGGTCTTGGATCCAAACCAAGATGGTGGCAAGGGTGGGGAGCTACAGATGGTACAATTAGGAGAATTAGCAAAATTTGACTACAGGCTGTAGATAATAGTCCTGTATACATGCGAAGTTTCTTGACTTTTATAATCATATTGCAGTGGCATAAGGCTTGTCCTTGGTCTTAGGAAATGAATGCTGAAGTATTTAGGGATGAAGGAGCATGATATCTGCAGGTCATTCTAAAATGCTTTAACAAATAATAATAAGTCTATGAGAGCTTTTTTAAGTATGACAAAATATTAAGAACTGGAAAAAATAAGTGAATAACATTTGGATGCCAATTGTTTTATTTTTGCAACTTTTCTGATCTTTTTGCTTTTAAATTATATCAAAAATGTATAAAAGAGTCCTAGGATAAAAACAGTATATGATCACTGTAACAGAAATTAGAAGGAAAGGGACATGTATCAAAAAGGAGAGTGTCTGCAGCTAATTTTGAAAAATGTGGCTACAAGCTTCCTGGCAGGTAAGAAATTTGCATGATGATGGAAGAAATAGAACGTCCTAAAGACACATCAAGTATTCCTCAGATTTTAGATACATATGAAGATGTTGGGCTTATGGTAGGTTATCAAGGCAAGTCAGAAAGGAAACACATTTGCTGATGAGGCTGGGTGGTGTGCACCCTGTCTCTCCCTTTAATGATAATATCTATGTGACTAGGGCTGGTAGTTTCTGCACCAGTGTGAGTGGCTATTGTTTTCACAGCCCTGCCGCTGCTTCAACAGTGGTAACCCTGCCACTGAAGTTGTTATTAGCCATTTCTGCAGGCTCAAATAGACTAGGTATGTTGCTCAAGATCTCACAGCTTAGTGACACAGCCGCAGTTCAAACCCTAGTCTGTCTATTCAGTTCAGTCTCAGTCATATCTGACTCTTTGCAACCCCATGGACTGCACCACGCCAGGCTTCCCTGTCCATCACCAACTCCTGGAGTTTACTCAAACTCATGTCCATTGAGTCAGTGATGCCTTCCAACCATTTTATCCTCTTTTGTCCCCTTCTCCTCCTACCTTCAATCTTTCCCAGCCTCAGGGTCTTTTCCAATGAGTCATTTCTTTGCATACAGTCTTGATAGAGTTTTGATATAGTCTGTCTATATCAAAACCTTAACTCTTGTCTTTTAACCTTCTCGAGGCTTTCAATAGGTAAGTCAAAGATCTTTCTTGGTAAATGCCACATTGCACTTGAAAATATGTGGGTTATTTTCAAATACCTTTTGATAATGACTTCTAGCATAATTTCACAGAGATAAGAGAACAGACTCTGTGATGTCAATGCCTTTAGACCATGAAATTTTGCACCTTGTTTCATGTCCCTGGGTGTGTTCCAATGTCTCCTGGTTTACAGTTTATGGAAGCTTGAATAGAATTTGTATCTTAATGTTGTATGAAAATTGTATAAATCTTAATTATGTTGAATTGGTTCATAGTGCTTTTCAGGCCTACTATATCCTTCTAGTTTTCTGTCTACTCATTCTATTAATTTTTGAGAGTTTGATGTTGAAATCCCAACTTAAAATCTTCATGTATCTACTTTAAAAATAATTCTAATATATAGTGGAACTATATGTAACTTTATTCTGTATTTTCCAAGTCTCCTGTGAATGTGTTATATTTTCATACTTGAAAAAATTTAAAAAGCTTTAATAAACTCTTTCCCCTCCTCCCCTGCAACATCTCAATTTTCCATCAAGAGACAGAGATGTTGTGAACCCATGTCCAGTCTTTGGAAAGTCTAGACTTTGGCATCAGGCATGCAGTTGCCCTATCACTGGACTGACCTGCACGAACCACTGGATGGACTCAACGTGGCAGCCCTATGTCCTTAGGAAAACAGAGGAGGAGACTGATGGGAAATGCTCCAGGGTGCCTGGTGCGTGGCTGGCGTGAATTTACTTACATCTGCCTCCTCCCTTCTCAAGCAGCTTGTGTGGCTGCTGCAGAGTTTTCCAGGATCACCCAAGAGTGTTGGTGGACAGCAAGCCCACCACGAGTCAAACCCACTGCCAAGAAAAAGTCAATCTGAATTTAATTTTGAATCACTGGAGGTCTGATGTATTTTGTGATTTTATACAGCTCAGACAAACCTTAGCCATCTCACCTCCTAATTTTTACAGATGAGGATACTGTGGCCCGAGGGAGAAGGCTGCCTTCGTTGGAGCAGCAAGCTAATTAGCAAAGGAGGCAAACACAGAGCCATTAGACAACCCGGTGCTGACTCCTCTGGGGAGATTCGCTGGCATTCCCAGGCTCAGTTTTTCTTTCTTTTTTAAAAATCATGCTCTTCCTGTTTTATTGAACTTGAAATGCTCTGACAAGCTTGGAAAATATTAATAGACCATCTGAGAATGCTGGCATCAAATGCAGCTGAAAATCTAAAAAACGACGGTTGGTGCTTCTGACTTCTTTCTCCCTTCTGTGTAGCTGACAGGGTCCCACAGGGCAAACTCAGAAATGCAAGTCTCCGTGGGCTTAGTGCAGCTACTAACAGGGCAAAGATTTGCTGGAAGTCAGCGCAGCTAAAGCAGGAAAAATGGGAACCAGGAGGCCAAACACACCTCGGACAGAATAAATCCTTCGGAACCTAAGGAATATAGAAAAAACGAAAGCCCAAGAGAAGAAGAGGACGTCTTCATGGTAGAGCCTTACAGCATCAGAAGAAAACAGACATAGGGGAGCTTGTAGGAATAAGACTATATTTTATAAGCAGGTTTTAAAATCTCCAGACAAGAAGTATAAGCAGATTGGCATGTGTGGAGGAGGAAATGGTGGGGGAAAATGTGGCTTTTCTACAACTGAGCTGGCAGAATTTCTTCTAAGTTTTTAAAATGATACCTCCCCAAATCTCATTTGCTTAATTATGAAATGATATGTGCGTACGCCCTTGTCTATAATGCATATTCTTGACTGGGAAATCTCATGGATAGAAGAGACTGGTGGGCTGCAGCCCCATAGGGTTGCAAAGAACTGGACACTGTTGAAGCAACTTAGCACAGCACGTAAAATGTATTGGTATCTGTGTTTATGTGTGTATACATATGTATATAGTTCCCAGGTGGTGCAGCGGTAAAGAAGAATCCACCTGCCAAACAGGAGATGCAAAAGACACAGATTTGATCCCTGGGTTGGGAAGATCCCGTGGAGGAGGAAATGGCAACCCACTCCAGGATTCTTGCCTGGAAAATCCCATGGAGAGAAAAGCCTGGAGGGCTACAGTCCATGGAGTGGAAAAAGTCAGATATGACTGAGCATACACATATGTTTACAGGCATGTTTATGTTAAGTGTGTGAGTGTGTGTTGTCTCCCGACCCTTGCTTTTATTCCCTACACAATTCTTCTCTCACCCGTAAGTTATAAGTCTGGAGGCACTAAACCATTGAGTTGGAATCAAGTTTTCTTTCACTTCTCACTCGGGTTCAGTGAGATGAGATGCATATTTATATTTGAAAGAAATACAATCAGCAAAATAATTTTGAAATTACTCATTATTTGGCCCAGATTCACACACCTAGGCATTAAAGCAGCTCTGAGACTTATTTTCAAATCACTGCTGACCAGACTCCCTAGAGAAAAGTTGACCAATACCTGTGAAATTCAGAGTGTGGGTGTTTGTACAACAAAGGGCAAGTTCTGGATCTAAAACCCATTCACCACCCTTTGCACTGGTCCTAGGGGTTGGTCGTGCTTAGAATGTGTAACTGAGCTTGGAGGGATGATAAATTTTACGAAGCTATCATCAAATCGACATGCTATCTGGCTGCATCAGATATGCCAACATGATTGATGTTTAGCCATCAGTGGAGTCAGGATTTGATCTGCTGGCCCAGCAGTATAATCAAAACACGAACCATTCCAGGTCCCAGGACCTGATGAGAAGCTTAGTAACAATAATAAAAACAGCTCCCTACTAATATTGTTATTGTTATTATTCTCTCAAGGGGCCTCTGTGACTATTGAATTATAACTGATTTCCCTTGCAGTTTATTGCAATTTGCCACTTTGCTCCTCATGTCAAAAATCCAATATAATTTTCAGCCAAAAAAATAAGGTCCTACATTATGATAATGGTAGCAGCATTTCATCCATCAGCAGCAACTGAATGCATTACTTAACACAGTTCAGAGGAATTCATGATGAAATTGAAAAGCTGCCCTTTTGGAAGGAATGAACTTCAATCTTTGGATTACCATTGAGGTTTGGGAGAAGCCTGGCAGCCTGGCCTACTGCAGACAAGGGAGCCTTTTTAGAGAATGGCCAGGGCTGCCTCATTCTCATTGAGAGGCCAGCATAGGGATGATAGGAATCCACTGGAATGAAGTGGACACTCTGTGTAGTTGCGCTCCAAACCCCAAAGAGCCATCTGTCTGGAACTGATTGGTTCAGAGGTCTGGCAGATAGAGATAATGAGTTTAAGGTCACAGGGTCAAGTTCATGTGTATCTGCGCCAAGAAGCTGTGGAAGGTGATGGGGAACCGTGAGTCCACAGCTGCTGGACACTCTCCAGCTCTACTGGCAATGGGTGCCTATAGAGTTGGCTGCCAAGAAGCAAAATGGCAGGAGCCATGCATTCAATTCAGAAAGCTTTAACAAGCACCTACGTGAACACGATTATGTTCTACCACCAGTGAGGAGTTAGCAAGTTAGCAAGGTCTGATCCCTGCCCTCAAGAAACTCACAGTCTGAAGGGTGAACCAAAGAGGAAGACTAGGAATTCTTATGAAGCTGGAATAAGGGAGAGGGACTTCCCTGATGGTCCAGTGGTTAAGAATCCTCCTTGCAATGCAGAAGATGTGGGTTCAACCCCTGGTCAAGAAGCTCAGACCCCACATGCTGAGGAACAGCTAAGCCAACACATGGCAACTACTGAAGCCTTCATGCCACAACTACAGAATCCATGCGTGTTGATGAAAAATCCCGTATGACACATTGGAGATCTCAAGTGCCGCAACTAAGACCCGATGCAGCCAAGTAAATAAAATAAATAAATAAATATTAAAATAAAATAAAGAAAGAAACAGATACTGTAAAAAACAAGGATGGGAGAGATGGTATTTAAGAGAGGGAGTTGCCAGGACCAGGTGGTATATCAAAAGGGCCCCTGAGGATAATTACTCTTCCAGCAAGAAGAATCAGGAAGTGAGGTTAGAGTATTTCCCCAGGTGTTTCCTTAAACAGCAGCCTCAGCTCCCTCCACTACAAGTCTCTGCTCCTTTCAAGGAAGCCTTCTCTGTACAACCCTGCTCTTCCAAGTTTCAGTATCTCCTCACTTTCTTCGCCCATCATGCCCTAGAGATGATGTTTTAATCTGGGTCCCCCTAGAAGCACACTCCAAACCAAGAGTCAGCAAACTTTTCTAGTAAATATATTCCTCCTTCCAGGCCCTACCATCTCTGTCACAACTCTTGAACTTAACTCTATCCTTGAACCATGAAAGCAACCATGAATAAAACATAAAGGAAGTGTCATGGCTGTATTCTAATAAAAGATTATTTACAAAAACAGGTAACAGATTGAATTTGGCCAATGAACCATAACTTGATGCTTTAAGCAACGGACTCAAGAGAAAGCAGTTTAGGACTTCTGTGGTAGTCCAGTGGTTAGGAATCCACCTTACAGTGCAGTGGATGAGGGTTCGATGTCTGCTCAGAGAACGGAGATGCCACTTGCTGCAGGGCAACTGAGCCTGCACGCCACAACTAGAGAAGCCTGCCTGCAACAAAGACCCAGCAGAGCCAAAAAATAAAAACAAAGAGAGAAAGAAGTATATTGTTAGTGCAAGGAATACAAGAGAGTAAGACATGACTCAGGGAGAGAAAAGTGACCAGTAAGGAGTGTGTTTTCAAGCCAGTTTCTAACATGGGCTATTAGAGATCAATCCCAAGGAGAAGCTATGGAAAATAGTAGAAAACCATCTCAGAATTATCTTAGCCAGTAGGCAAGAGAGCTAAGGTATTTATACTCTTATATAATCATAGTTTAAGGGCTTTCTTTCAGTTCAGTTCAGTTCAGTCGCTCAGTCGTGTCCGACTCTTTGCAACCCCATGAATCACAGCATGCCAGGCCTCCCTGCCCATCACCATCTCCCGGAGTTCACTCAGACTCACGTCCATCGAGTCCGTTATGCCATCCAGCCATCTCATCCTCGGTTGTCCCCTTCTTGTCCTGCCCCCAGTCCCTCCCAGCATCACAGTCTTTTCCTTTGGGGGGACTTAATTCCAAGGAAATTCCAACCCACCAGATTCTGAGGCAAAGTGAGCTTTCCCACCTTTGACAAAATATATAGGTGCTAGCCACTGGAAGTCAGGCTGCTTGCAGAGAATAAACGTAAGGCTCCAAGGGAATGGCAGTGAATACAGACAGGGTCTATGACAGCCCATTTCTTGCACCATTCAGATCTAGCCATGGGTCATATTAAGTTGACTCAATCTTAAAACGAATTCTTCAGGAGAGTAATGAAAATAGTTTAAAAGTAGAAAGAGTTAGGGACTTCCCTGGTGGTCCAGTGGTTTAGAATTGCCTTCCAGTGCAAGGGAGGCAGGTTCGATCCCTGGTCAGAGAACTAAGAGAATGTGAGCCAAAGCTACAGAGCCCAGGTGTTGCATTGAACCATGAAAGCAACCATGAATAAAACATAAAGGAAGTGTCATGGCTGTATTCTAATAAAAGATTATTTAAAACATAAAATTGAAAAGAAAAGAGAGAGTTCCTGGGGTATTAGACCAGCCACAGTCTCCACTACTACAGTTGAACCAAGACCATCATGTCCCTCCTGATCCCCCACTCTAGACTCCTCATCAGCCAGCACTTTTACTGATCTAGATTACTTGCCAAATGGGTTAACTTAACCTTAGCATTTCTTTAATCATGAAAGGGAAAAGTGTTTGTTGTTCGACCTCATGGACCGTAGCCCACCAGGCTCCTCTGTCCATGGGGATTCTCCAGGCAAGAATAATGGAGTGGGTTTCCATTTCCTTCTCCAGGGATCTTCCCGACCCAGGGATCAAACCCAGGTCTCCTGCATTGAAGGCGGATTCTTTACCATCTGAACCACCAGGAAAGCTCTTTAAAATCATGACCATGTACTTTGAGAACAAAATTTTTCATGAGATAAAATGACACCAATAAATCTCTCAGCACATAATAGCTGTTCAAAATTGCCAACTCCCTACCTTCAAATTGTACTCACATGTGAAATAAATGTGACGGGCTTATTTCACAACAAAATAGAGCATTTTTAAAAATTTTGGAGCCCTTCTTCTGCCTGATTTCATATGCTAAAATGTTGTTGCCAAATCCAGCTGTTGGCTCATCAGAAAGAGTTCATTAGTGTTGATTCTTCCAGCGCTTCCCTGGGAGATACCATCGCATGCCACTTGAATGAAACAGCGGTGCTGGCAGCTGATGGAGCCCAAAGCCAAAGAGATGATCCTGAGTCCAGAGGCAATTTCCTCTCTGTTAGATTATCTGGCCTTGTCATCCACTGCCCTACAGAGTGGGTCTCCACAGGAGAGAATAGTTCTTGCCCTGGCACCTTGGGCTTCTCAGAACACCAAGGCTCTTCCAAACAGCCTATGTTCAGGCTCATTTCATTTCCTACCTTAGCTTCAGCAGTCTGGAAAGACAGTGAGGAGACTCCTCACCATCCTTTGTTCCATAGACCATGGAGGGGCCTTGCCAGCCAAGTCAATGTCAATCTCTTTGGCAGATCTGTGATGGAGGGAGGACCTGAGGGGCCATTGGTGGCAAACGGGTCCATACACAGCTGAGGGTGGAATCAGCTTTCTCTGGCTCCTCACTCTGGATGAGAAGGAGATCGTCAGGAAAGAGTCAGGATGGCGAAAGTGAGGGTCGGCTCTGCTCAGTCCAACAAGGGAGCTGGGGTGCAGGCTCACAGCTAAGGATCAGAACTGGCTCCAGGGCTCAAGAGGAGACCATTGGACAATTCACCCCATAAGGAGGCAGCACATGCAGAATCCTGGCTTATTTCCTCACATCATCCTCTGCCAACTGTGAAACCTGGACCACCTGCATCCCTTATGGCCCAGCAACCTCATCTGTAAGAAGGATCAACAGTACATGTCCTGACTATTTCATCAAGACTCTTGGCAAAGACACAAAACTAAGACCATACATTTAAAATTCTTTCATAAACTGCAAAACCCTGTATAATTGCAGCCCATTAGGATGAGTCTAGATGTGTCTTCAGGGAACAAATCTGTAGTCAGAGGTCTTGGGTTCTAGTTCAATTTCCAATTAGTTAGAAGATATCAACACTCAACCTCAATGTTCTATTTTGGAAAATTCAGAAAGTCATTCCTCCTACAGAGGTCTACCATGGAGTTGATGGCCATCGTGGGGTTACTTAAAGGAAAGGATAAATTGCTATTTACCTGTGTCCCAAGCACCACCTCCAGTAGGTAGAGTAAGAGAACATAAAACAAAGAGAGGTGGTTCTTGAAAGAATGTGCAATATAAAGCAGAATAATACACTGTGCGCGTGCATGCACACACACACACACACACACATACACACACACACAGACTTCTGGTCAGGAGATGTCTCCTTCTCTCCTTCTGTGAGGTCCTCACCAACATGCAAAGTAGATGGAGAGCCCACTGCCACGGCCATAAGTAGACCACTTCTGGTTCTGTGGCATCAGAGGGCCCTGGGCATGGGAACCTGCAGAGGTGAGGGTACAGGGTCCATCTAGAAAGACTGTGTGGGCCCACGAGCCTGGGAATCTGAGGAGTCCAAGGTCACTTTGAGTTTCTGCCACATTCAGAGAAGAAGATATGTGAACAAAGGCACCTCCAGCATCTCCTCGAGAGTCATCAGGCTTTGCTTTTTCAGGCTATATGTGACACTTCAGCAGTTTCTCTCTGCAGTAGAAAAACATCCCACCTTCGGGGTGGACGCGGGAGTGGTGCTTCTCAATTCAGAGGCCCTTTAGCGACTTCAGTGAGGAAAGAAAAGAACCTATATTTCTGCAGAGCAAACAGGGAGTCTTAGAGGTGGGAAGAAAAGAAGGCTACCAGTGGCTGGAAGCTCAGAGGGACAGAATGCAAACAGAAGCGCATGCAGCATGGAGACCCGACACATCTACGGGGTCTTCTGTCCCCTCCAACGTCCCTTCCATCACCCCAGAGCGTTCCTCTTCACAGCCGCCCCTTTCCGTCATGCCTCTGCAGAGAACGTTCACTGCCTTTCCACTGCCTTCAGAAAAACTAAAAATCCTTCAGCAGAGCTTACAAGAACTTACCCAAGCTGGCTTTGGCCAACCACCTAGCTCTCACCTCCTGCCTCACCGGCCACCTCCTGCAGCCACGCTAAGCTGGTGGGGCAGGTACAGCCCTCACACTAGCGTCTGAGCTGTTGCCTGTGCTTAAAGCACTTTCCTTCTCATCCTCCATCACATCCTCTGTTTTACAAATCACATCTGTTCAGGATTCAGTTCAAACATCTTCGACTCCCCAGACCCCGGGGCCACACACTTGAGCCTGATCTCAGACCCCTCTTCCGGGTGCCCTTTTAGAACACACACCTCACTGTACTATCATCACTGAGGCAGCTCAGCTCTGGACCACAGCAGAACTAGGACCTACTCAGGCCGCACACAGACCTGACACACAGAGGCCCACAAATTATCTTAATCTACTCCATTATTAGACTCAAATGAGATGAGAGGCAGACTATTTGGTAACCTGAAAGCAACTGTATAAGCTAAATGTTCTACTTCTAATGCTAACGAGATAAAGGGAATTTTGCCCAAAGACTATTTGAAAGGCATCTCTGACAAAAGAAATGTCAGACAATTTTAAGATGCTATTTCTTATCAGCACTTAGCAGCAGCATTTTCTGTGATGAAAAGTTTAATTTGTATATGTGTGTGTGTGTGTGTGTGTGTCTGTGATTTTGTTTTTTTCTTCCTGCCTTATTCCAAAAAAAAAAAAAAAAGAAATTCGAAGAAATTGCTTAAGGTATTAACATATTTTTCACAAACCTACCCTTTGCCAAAAGAGCAGAAATGTCACATTGCCTAAATTTTTGGAATGTTGAGATGTAATTTTGTGTGGGAGTTTTGCTGACCAGGGCTCACAGGGCTGAGAGATTGCAGAGGGGTGGTGGCAGGTAACCCCAGGGTTTATTTACCCTTGGCAGCTGCAGAGAGATTTGAAAATGGTGAAACCTAAGCTGTTGAATCCTTCCTGGAAAGTAAATGTCAGACTAGCTTGCTGCTGCCGCTAAGTCGCTTCAGTCGTGTCCGACTCTGTGCGACCCCATAGATGGCAGCCCACCAGGCTCCTCTGTCCCTGGGATTCTCCAGGCAAGAACACTGAAGGGAGTTGCCATTTCCTTCTCCAATGCATACATGCATGCTAAGTCACTTCAGTCATGTCCAACTCTGTGCGATCCTATGGACAGCAGCCCACCAGGCTCCTCTGTCCATGGAATTCTTGCCATTTCCCTCTCCTGTCAGAGAGACGCTTAAAAGTTACTGCTTTTATCAGAAATTACTGTGTACCCTGTATTAAAGGTCTTCCATGCATACTCTTGTTTACATCTGGCAGAAGGAACTCCAAATGGTTCCGTTTTTAGAACAAATTGTTCCAAATGGTTTTGCATTGAAGAATGCCCTTTCGGTGAGATTGACCAACTGGTCCAGCCTCACACACCCAGGACCCTCTGCCTCATGTGACAGGCTCTTAACCATTGTGATAAACGCCCTCCTTGGTGTGTTTCATCTCACCTCTGGCATCACCCCTAAGACATGAACTATGACTTTGAGGCAGCCTGCAAAAGGCAGGACCAGAAGTCAGAGTCCCCAGATGCAGGAGGAAATCAACAGCCATCAGAATAAGTGGTAGAAAAAAGAACAGCCTCTGTCTCCTCCCTCCCCCTTCTCTTCTCTACCCAACTCTGTGAATCTTTGTATGTTCCAGATGGTGGAGAACACTTAGGGGACTGCTTACTGGCTGGATCTGTCTCTTTCCTTTTCACTTCCCTCTTTTATCCTCCTGGCCACCTCTGTCTCGTTCCTCCCTCTCCTCTTCTCTGTATAACTCCGTGAACATCTCTGAGTGGTCCAGACAGTGGAGCGCACATAAGGAAGTGATTACTGGCTAGCTTGCTCTCTCCTCTTTTGATCCCACCTCATCTCATTCCAGTCACCTTTAACTTCCCCTGCCCTCTTCTCGTCTCCATGTAACTCAGTGTACCTCTCTGGGTGTCCCTCAATGTGGAGAAACTTTTCATCTTTAACCTAGATGTTTTATCATCAGTGCTGTATAGATGGAGAAGTCTTGAGGCTACTGTAAAAATAAAACTGAAAACCAAAAGCAGGAGGCTTAAGTCCAAATGCTGAGAACATCAGAGAACTCCTCACTCCAGGGAACATTAATCGATAAGAGCTCATCAAACACCTCCATACCTACACTGAAACCAAGCACCACCCAAGGGCCAACAAGTTCCAGAGCAAGACATACCACACAAATTCTCCAGCAACACAGGAACACACCCCTGAGCTTCAATATACAGGCAGCTCAAAGTTACTTCAAAACCACTGACATCTCATAACTCATTACTGGACACTTCAGTGCACTCCAGAGAGAAGAAATTCAGCTCCACCCACCAGAGCTCTGACACAAGCTTCCCTAACCAAGAAATCTTGACAAGCCACTGATACAACCCCACCCACAGTGAGGAAACTCCATAATAAAGAGAATTCCACAAACTGCCAGAATACAGAAAGGCCACCCCAAACGCAGCAATATAACCAACATGAAGAGACAGAGGAATACCCAGCAGGTAAAGGAACAGGAGAAATGCCCACCAAACCAAACAAAATAGGAAGAGATAGGGAATCTACCTGATAAAGGATTCCAAATAATGATAGTGAAAATGATCCAAAATCTTGAAATCAAAATGGAATCACAGATAGCCTGGAGACAAGGATTGAGAAGATGCATGAAAGGTTTAACAAGGACCTAGAAGAAATAAAAAAAGAGTCAATATATAATGAATAATGCAATAAATAAGATCAGAAACACTCTGGAGGCAACAAATAGTAGAATAACGGAGGCAGAAGATAGGATTAGTGAAATAGAAGATAGAAAGGTAGAAATAAATGAATCAGAGAGGAAAAAAGAAAAATGAATTAAAAGAAATGAGGACAATCTCAGAGACCTCCAAGACAATATGAAACACTCCAACATTCGAATTATAGGAGTCCCAGAAGAAGAAGACAAAAAGAAAGACCATGAGAAAATACTTGAAGAGATAATAGATGAAAACTTCCCTAAAATGGGGAAGGAAATAATCACCCAAGTCCAAGAAAGCCAGAGAGTCCCAAACAGGATAAACCCAAGGCGAAACACCACAAGACACATATTAATCAAATTAACAAAGATCAAACACAAAGAACAAATATTAAAAGCAGCAAGGGAAAAACAACAAATAACACACAAGGGGATTCCCATAAGGATAACAGCTGATCTTTCAACAGAAACTCTTCAGGCCAAGAGGAAATGGCAAGACATACTTAAAGTGATGAAAGAAAACCTACATCCCAGATTACTGTACCCAGCAAGGATATCATTCAAATATAAAGGAGAAATTAAAAGCTTTACAGACAAGCAAAAGCTGAGAGAATTCAGCACCACCAAACCAGCTCTCCAACAAATGCTAAAGGATATTCTCTAGACAGGAAACACAGAAAGGGTGTATAAACCCAAATCCAAAATAATAAAGTAATTGGCAACGGGATCATACTTATCAATAATTACCTTAAACATAAATGGGTTGAATGCCCCAAACAAAAGACAAAGACTTGCTGAATGGATACAAAAACAAGACCCCTACAGATGTTGTCTACAAGAGACCCACCTCAAAACAAGGGACATATACAGACTGAAAGTGAAGGGCTGGAAAAAGATATTCCATGCAAATAGAGACCAGAAGAAAGCAGTAGTAGCAATACTCATATCAGATAAAATAGACTTTAAAACAAAGGTTATGCAAAGAGACAAAGAAGGCCACTACATAATGATCAAAGGATCAATCCAAGAAGAAGATATAACAATTATAAATATATATGTACCCAACATAAGAGCACTGCAATATGTAAGACAAATGCTAACAAGTATGAAAGGGGAAATTAACAATAACACAATAATAGTGGGAGACTTTAATACCCCACTCACACCTATGCATAGGTCAACTAAACAGAAAATTAACAAAGAAACACAAACTTTAAATGATACAATAGATCAGTTAGATCTAACTGATATCTATAGGACATTTCACCCCAAAACAATGAATTTCACCTTTTTCTCAAGCACACACAGAACCTTCTCCAGGATAGATCACATCCTGGGCCATAAATCTAACCTTGATAAATTTTAAAAAATGGAAATCATTCCAAGCACCTTTTCTGACCATAATGCATTAAGATTAGATCTCAATTACAGGAGAAAAACTATTAAAAATCCCAACATATGGAGGCTGAACAACATGCTTCTGAATAACCAACAAATCACAGAAGAAATCAAAAAAGAAATCAAAATATGCATAGAAATAAATGAAAATGAAAACACAACAACCCAAAACCTGTGGGACAGTATAAAAGCAGTGCTAAGGGGAAAGTGCATAGCAATACAGGCATACCTCAAGAAACAAGAAAAAAGTCAAGTAAATAACCTAACTACACCTAAAGCAACTAGAAAAGGAAGAAATGGAGAACCCCAGAGTTAGTAGAAGGAAAGAAATCTTAAAAATTAGGGCAGAAATAAATGCAAAAGAAATAAAAGAGACCATAGCAAAAATCAACAAAGCTAAAAGCTGGTTCTTTGAAAGGATAAATAAAATTGACAAACTATTAGCCAGACTCATCAAGAAACAAAGAGAGAAAAATCAAATCATTAAAATTAGAAATGAAAATGGAGAGATCACAACAGAAAACACAGAAATACAAAGGATCATAAGAGACTACTATCAACAATTATATGCCAATAAAATGGACAACTTGGAAGAAATGGACAAATTCTTGGAAAAGTACAACTTTCCAAAACTGAACCAGGAAGAAATAGAAAATCTTAACAGACCCATCACAAGCACGGAAATTGAAACTGTGATCAGAACTCTTCCAGCAAACAAAAGCCCAGGTCCAGACGGCTTCACAGCTGAATTCTACCAAAAATTTAGAGAAGAGCTAACACCTATCCTACTCAAACTCTTGCAAGGAAGGTAAACTTCCAAACTCATTCTGTGAGGCCACCATCACCCTAATACCAAAACCTGACAAAGATGCCACAAAAAAAGAAAACTACAGGCCGATATCACTGATGAACATAGATGCAAAAATCCTCAACAAAATTCTAGCAATCAGAATCCAACAACACATTAAAAAGATCATACATCATGACCAAGTGGGCTTTATCCCAGGGATGCAAGGATTCTTCAATATCCGCAGATCAATCAATGTAATTCACCACATTAACAAATTGAAAAATAAAAGCCATATGATTATCTCAATAGATGCAGAGAAAGCCTTTGACAAAATTCAACATCCATTTATGATAAGAACTCTCCAGAAAGCAGGAATAGAAGGAACATACCTCAACATAATAAAAGCTATATATATGACAAACCCACAGCAAATATTATCTTCAATGGTGAAAAATTGAAAGCATTTCCCCTAAAGTCAGGAACAAGACAAAGGTGCCCACCTTCACCGCTACTATTCAACATAGTTCTGGAAGCTTTGGCCACAGCAATCAGAGCAGAAAAAGAAATAAAAGGAACCCAAATTGGAAAAGAAGAAGTAAAACTCTCACTGTTTTCAGATGACATGATCCTCTACATAGAAAACCCTAAAGACTCCACCAGAAAATTACTAGAGCTAATCAATGAATATAGTAAAATTGCAGGATATAAAATCAACACACAGAAATCCCTTGCATTCCTATACACTAATAATGAGAAAGTAGAAAAAGAAATTAAGGAAACAATTCCATTCACCATTGCAATGAAAAGAAAATACTTAGGAATACATCTACCTAAAGAAACTAAAGACCTATATATAGAAAACTATAAAACACTGATGAAAGAAATCAAAGAGGACACTAATAGATGGAGAAATATGCCATGTTCATGGATCGGAAGAATCAATATAGTGAAAATGAGTATACTACCTCCAAAGCAATCTACAGATTCAATGCAATCCCTATCAAGCTACCAGCGGTATTTTTCACAGAGCTGGAACAAATAATTTCACAATTTGTATGGAAATACAAAAAACCCCGAATAGCCAAAGCAATCTTGAGAAAGAAGAATGGAACTGGAGGAATCAACCTGCCTGACTTCAGGCTCTACTACAAAGCCACAGTAATCAAGACAGTATGGTACTGGCACAAAGACAGAAATATAGATCAGTGGAACAAAATAGAAAGCCCAGAGATAAATCCATGCACCTATGGACACCTTATCTTTGACAAAGGAGGCAAGAATATACAATGGATTAAAGACAATCTCTTTAACAAGTGGTGCTGGGAAAACTGATCAACCACTTGTAAAAGAATGAAACTAGAACACTTTCTAACACCATACACAAAAATAAACTCAAAATGGATTAAAGATCTAAACTTAAGACCAGAAACTATAAAACTCCTAGAGGAGAATGTAGGCAAAACACTCTCCGACATAAATCACAGCAGGATCCTCTATGATCCACCTCCCAGAATACTGGAAATAAAAGCAAAAATAAACAAATGGGATCTAATTAAAATTAAGAGCTTCTGCACAATGAAGGAAACTATAAGCAAGGTGAAAAGACAGCCTTCTGAATGGGAGACAATAATAGCAAATGAAGCAACTGACAAACAACTATTCTCAAAAATATACAAGCAACTTATGCAGCTCAATTCCAGAAAAATAAACGACCCAATCAAAAAATGGGCCAAAGAACTAAATAGATATTTCTCCAAAGAAGACATACGGATGGCTAACAAACACATGAAAAGATGCTCAACATCACTCATTATCAGAGAAATGCAAATCAAGACCAAAATGAGGTACCATTTCACACCAATCAGAATGTCTGTGATCCAAAAGTCTACAAGCAATAAATGGTGGAGAGGGTGTGGAGAAAAGGGAACTCTCTTACACTGTTGGTGGGAATGCAAGCTAGTACAGCCACTATGGAGAACAGTGTGGAGATTCCTTAAAAAACTCCAAATAGAACTGCCTTATAACCCAGCAATCCTACTGCTGGGAGTACACATGAAGGTAACCAGAATCAAAAGAGACACATGTACCCCAATGTTCATCTCAGCACTGTTTATAATAGCCAGGACATGGAAGCAACCTAGATGTCCATCAGCAGATGAATGGATAAGAAAGCTGTGGTACATATACACAATGGAGTATTACTCAGCCATTAAAAAGAATACATTTGAATCAGTTCTAATGAGGTGGATGAAACTGGAGCCAATTATACAGAGTGAAGTAAGTCAGAAAGAAAAACACCAATACAGTATAATAACACATATATATGGAATTTAGAAAGATGGTAATGATAACCCTGTATGCGAGACAGCAAAAGAGACACAGATGTATAGAACAGACTTTTTGACTCTGTGGGAGAGGGAGAGGGTGGGATGATTTGGGAGAATGGCATTGAAACATGGATACTATCATGTAAGAAATGAATTGCCAGTCTAGGTTCAATACACGATACAAGATGCTTGGGGCTGGTGCACTGGGATGACCCAGAGAGATGATATGGGGAGGGTGGTGGGAGGGGGGTTCAGGATTGGGGACTCATGAACACCCGTGGTGGATTCATGTTAATGTATGACAAAACCAATACAGTATTGTAAAGTAAAAAAATAAAAAATAATAAAATTTTTTTTAAAAAAAGAAAAGAACAGGCTTGGGGTTCAGAGAAACTCAGGTTCAAATCCTGGACTCTCCACTTAGGAGTACCAAAGCTGTGGGCAATAAAGAGGTCTGTGCTTTTATTTCCTCATCTGTAAAATGCAGATCAAAACCTCAATGAGGTATCACCTCACACCCGTCAGAACCACCATTATCAAAAATCTACAAACAATACTGGAGAGGGTGTGAAGAAAAGGGAACCCTCTGGCACAGTTGGTAGGAAGGTAAATTGATACAGACACCTGTGCACACTGTGCAGAAGCATATGGAGATTCCTTTAAAAACTAAAAATAGAACTGCCATATAATCCAGCAATCCCACTCCTGGGTATATACCCTGAGAAAACCATAATTCAAAAAGACACATATACCTCAACATTCATTGCAGCACTATTTACAGCAGTCATTACATGGAACCAGGATGTTCAACAGATGAATGGATAAAGAAGAGGTGGTACATATACACAGTGGAATATTACTAGGGAATAAAAAGGAATGACTCTGAATCAGTTGAATTGAGGCAGATGAACCTAGAGCCTGTTATACTGGGTGAAGTAAGTCAGAAAGAGAAAAAAACAAATATTATATATTATTGCATATATATGGAATCTAGAAAAGGGCTTCTGATGAGCCTATTTGATGGGTAGGAGCAGATGTAGAGAATGGACTGTGGACACAATGTGGGAAGGGGAGGGTGAAACGATGAGAGGGTAACTGGAATATACACACTATCCTGTGTAAAACAGCTAGCTAGTGGGAAGCTGCTATACAGCACAGGGACCTCCGCCTGGTGCTCTGTGACGACCTAGAGGGTGGGTGGGAGAGAGGCTTAAGAAGGAGGGGCTGTATGCATATTTATGGCTGATTCAAGTTGCTGTACAGCAGAAACCAACAGAGCATTGTAAAGCAATTATTCTCCAATTAAAATTTTTGAAAATTATCTACACCAATAAAATTTTTAAAAGCAATTTTAATCATCCTAGGTCTGTAAGGATTGGTTAAGTCTGTGCATTTTCAGTGCAGTCCACAAAGGAGGCCCTTGAGTTTCACAGACTCCCTTGGTTAGAGCAGGTTACTCAGCCCAGACGCTATTGGCATTTGAAGCTGGCCAATCTCTGTTTTAAGCAGCTGGCCTGTACAATTAAGCAGCATCCCTGGACTCTACCATGGAGATGACAGTAACATCACCCCAGCTGTGACAACCACAAATGTTCCAGTCATTGCCAGACACCCCTGGGAGGAGACAAAGTCACCCCTGGCAGAATAACACTGGGTTAGATTGGAGCCAGAGGCAAGGCAGTGGCCCCTACAGCCAAAGTCACAAACTTCAAAAGCAAAGGCCCCTGCCAATGTGGCTCAGTTATCTTTGCTCCAGGAAGAGCCACCACTGGACTCTTGGAAGGACTTTGTGTATATCAGGTTAGCTGGGCAGAGTCCCAGTTATCCAGCCAAATGCGAACCCCTGTGTCAGCATGAGTATAGCATCAAAACCCCTAAACAGCTGCCTTGAAGTAAGGGAGTTTGTCCTGGATAAACTGTGTCGGGGAGGGAGGGAGGGGATGACCAAACCAGTGGGAAGGAAGGCCTGAAGGGAGGCTGAGGTTTCCCCAGGCAAGAAGAGCTGCCACCTGCGGATGAGAACTACAGACCATGCCTGAGGGTTTCAGCCTGAAGATAATATTCCCATTCTCACTTCCTGCCCTACAGACTTTTGGACTCTTTTAGCCAGCCAATCACATAAACCAATTCTTTGTAAGAAATTTATAGATAGATAGATAGACAGTCACATATATATATACTATATATATATACACACATAAGCTATATACACATATACACTATATATATGATGTACGAATATATATATTGAACACTATATATCTATATGTGCGTGTGTTTCTATGCCTGTATGTGTCTATAAATATGAGTGTGTGTGTGTGCGCTACTGACTCTGCGTCTCCAATGAACTGCTGAATGACACAATGAACACTGTGTGTGTGCTCAGCCGTGTCCTACTCTTTGTGACCCCATGGACTGTAGCCCACCAGATTCCTCTTGTCCATGGAATTTTTCAGGTAAGAATACTGGAGTGGGTTGCCATGTTCCTCCTCCAAGGGATCTTCCCAACTCAGGGATTGAACCCATGTCTTTTGTGTCTCAGGCATTGGCAGGCAGCATCTACCACTGAGCCACCTGGGAAGGCCAATGCAATGCTAGCAAACCACACAAAACTTTGAGGTTGAACCTCATTCCCATGAAATAAAGGGCAACTTTTCAGAACTTGAGCGCTCTCATGTTCAAGTCATCATTCCCAAAGGAACTCTGACACTTTTTTTCTGAGAGCTGTGCGGATGTGGATTCCAAATTCAAGCAGCTGGGTAATTTTGTGCTTGGTACTTAACCTCTCTGTTCCTCTATTGACTCATCCATAAGCCTCTTGAGGTTGTAAGATTTCAGTGAGAAAACACATGAAGTGCCTAAAAAAATGGCATTCTTTATATTAGATACAAACAGACTGAAAAAGATCTTTGCAATCTTATAAAAATGTAGATTACAATAAAATATAAGGCATATTAGTGCATTACAGTTTATTTTGAAAGAAGTATTCATGTTCTTTTTAACTCAGTTACATTATAAAAGAATTTACAGAAACTAACGATACTTACAGAAATGCCCTTATTAAAAAGAATGACACATTTTAAAGAGGTCACAGTAGTGCCGTGTGAAACATTTAGGATCCATTAAAGGGTCTAAGTATTTGACTAAGCAGTAAAACATCAATAGTCTCTTTGTCCGTTGAGATGTCAGCCTTTAGAATTTTCCATATAACGTTCTATTGATTATGGATCTGGACTCATCTGCATTTTAAATGTCTTTCTCTAACTGGTCTGCAGCAAGCAGAGTGCAACGTTATTGCTGTCACACAGAGTGGTGGAAGTGGTGTAGACAGGAAGTGGGTTCACGAGACACAGGAGCTGACGGGAACCGAGGCAGGGATTCATTCAGGGTAAGGCAGTTGTGAAGGCGCCAAGAAGCAAAGAAGAAAAGTGGGAAGGAAAAAGCATGTTTTAAGACAGCAACAACAGAGTGATTTGTGCTACTGGAAGCGTCTGGGGGAGAGATCCACAAAGGGACTTGGATGAAAAGGATGCAGACTGCAGAGCGTCCTGGCTGATGGCAGCAGGTACCACTTCATTCACTCCATTTAAACCATCCACTGGCCTCGGCTTTAGGCTGTGAACACCCCGAGGGCAGGGCCATGTCTTTTCGCCATGGTGCCCTGCAGACCTGTGCTCACTCCCTGACCGCTGGGTGGATATGAGAAGGGCTCCATTGGTCAGTGAAACCCACAGCGGGCTGCTTAGTCTCACACGTTCAGCCTTGCTTCAGGCCGCCACTCCAGGCCTCAAGGAAGACTGGCCAAGGCAAGGCCAAGGTCCTCCATGGACCAGCATACTCCAGACACGTGAACTAGACAAGGAGATGTGCTCATTCAATCGGTTCCAACCCTGGAGGTCTTGTTTGCTCTTGGGAATGATAAAGCAGAATTCAGGCCTAAAACCAGAGCCAGGGGGCTAGGGGCCTAGGGGAGGGGGCCTGCCATCCTTTGGGGCCAGGACTGAGTGCAGAGATGAGGCAGGAATGCACAAGAGAAAGCTGAGTCGTACCTCCAATTATGGTCATTCCTCATTACTCATAGACTCTGGATTTACGAATTCACCTGTTCACTTAAACTGTATTTGTAACCTCAAAAACAATAAGTGTGGGGCTTTGGGGGTCCTTTGTGGACAGGCACAGAGCTGCAAAACATTTGAGTCACTCAATGGACATGTCCCCAGCTAAGCTGGGGGCAGGCGATGCTTTGTCTCATTTCAACTCTCTCCTGCAGCCTACTGAGTGCCACGTTGTTCATTTTCGGGGGCTCTTTGGAGGTGATTCTGCTGTTTAAGATGCTCCCCCAGCACAATCTTGATATGCTGATGTTCCTAAGCACCAAAAGGCTGTGATACACCTTATATGTAAAACAAGCTTTGCCCAGACATAAATCCTGGTGGCTACGAATCCGATGTTAGTGAATCAAAACTTTGTATTACATAGTCTTTAGCAGCTTCCCTGTTGGCTCAGTGGTAAAGAATCCGCCTGCTAATGCCAAAGACACAGGTTCTGTCCCTGGCCCAGTGAGATCCCACCCAGCTTGAGGGTAGCCTCCACTCCTGGCCACTAGAGAAAGCCTGAGCAGCACTGAAGATCCAACCCAGACGGAAAATAAAACAAATAAATAAATAACATTATTTTCTTAAAGTCTCTTTAAACAGAAACACATAAAACAAGCTTGCTAGTGCCAAGTCTCTTCTGTCATGCCTAGCTCTGCCGCCCTGTGGACTGTAGCCCACCAGGCTCCTCCATCCATGGGATTCTCCAGGCAAGAATACTGGAGCGGGTTGCCGTTTCCTCCTCCGGGGGATCTTCCCGACCCAGGGATCGAATCCACGTCTCTTCAATTGGCAAGAGGGTTCTTTACCATTAGTGCCACCTGGGAAGTCAAAACAAGCAGACTGATTAGTTGACAACAACACTGTGACCAGAGGCTCGCAGGAAACTAACCCTGAACGTCCTGTTGGAGGAATGGTTCAGTATTTGCTAGTTTGGTGTTCACAGCGACTCTCTAAAACACGACTCCTGAAGGGTGAGAGTTGGCTGCACCTCATCACCCCGGATGAAGCTGCAAGGATAGGCTCTGAGCTGGACAGGAACTTTCGCAGTGATATTCCCTCCCGAGAGCATTTCTCTTCCTGCTCCCAGACTTCTCATCACCCGAGGGGCAGCATAAGAATTCACAGACCCCCGTCTTCTGCAGCCAAGGCAGGGAGATGGCAGCTCAGGTAGGAGAGAATACCCCGCACGTAACAATTAAGAAAAGCAGATTCGCTCCCCCTCCCTCGGGCAAAGAGAGACAGTACAGCAGCCATAACGCAATTACTGTGCCTGCTCCTCAGGAGTGTGATACAGCTCAATCATAACAATAAAAAGAAACTATTCCTAGTCCAAACCGTCTGCAGAGAGACAGCCTCAAAGGAGCAAAGCTGCTTCTGCCCCCGCTGAGGAAGCCAGGTCACGTAGAAGCTCCCGGGGCAGGCAGAGTGGCCAATCTTGGCCTGCAGCCTCCCAGGCCCCATGAGCTGAGATGACTTGGAGACAATTTCATTTGATCCCCACCACGGCAGAGGCTCATCTCGGTGCCCTCTCAGCTCCTTTCCCAACGACAATTTAGTAACATCAGGAGCTGGATATTTCTTTTTTATGATCGTATAAATAACATCCATCCAGGGCTGGCCTTGGCTCTGGTTCTCTCCAAATATTAAATTAGCTTCTGTGGGAGAAAGTAAATTTAAAGCTATACCTTATTGTGTCTATAAAAACTGGGAGAATCAAAAGTGCAGGGTCTGCTCAATCTGGAAACGCTCAGGTAGAGATGGAGGCAGGCAGGCTGGGGGAAGGCATGGCTCATTAGCTGGTGTCCCCTGCCCAGAGCTCCTCCACTAGACTCTATCTTTATGACAATTCTCACATCATGGAATCTTGATTATTTTTTATTGGAAATGAGTAACAATGACTCCTCAAGGTTTGTCTAAAGAGGCTCTGTGGACTGAAGACTCATCTCTCGGTCTTTGCCTCATTGGAGATTTTTGGAATAAGAGACTGATTGTTTGGAGCAGCCCAATCTTCGAGGAGCAATGAAAGGCCAGTTTTATCAAGCTCCTGCCTGTAAATCAGGAAGGTTCAGAAGTAATCTTTGTGACTCCTGGCCTGAAGATAGAAACCCTGAGTGCTTTCATTCACACATTCAGTCATTTCACAAGTGAATATTCAGCACCAACAGTGTTAGTGGCACTGAGCTGAGCACTGGAGGTACAACCAAGTGCAAAGCATCACGCCTTAGAGAGCTCACAGCTGAGTCAAAGAGGAAGGCACTTGCCATCCAGTATGGGGGCTGCAGGACAGGAGAGAGAAGATGCTGTTGAAACGTGTAAAGAGGGGGACTTCCCTGGGGGTCCAGTGGTTAGGACTGTGTGGTTTCACTGCTGAGGGCCTGGGGTTCAGTCCCTAGTAAGGGAAGTAAGATCCTGCAAGCCACGTGGCCAAAAAAAAGAGAGAGCAAGAGAGAAACATGTAAGGAAGGCACCCATCAGAGTATTGAGAGATCAGGGAAAACTTCTCAGAGAAAGAGACACTGAAGCCCAAAGAATGGGTGTGAGCCAACCAGACAAGTGACAGAGGTAGCCTGTGACAACACAGGAGAGGGTGAGAGAGCCCAGCATGTTCCCGTAATCATCTGGTTCATGGAGTGTGGGGGTGGGGTGAAAACAGGACAGAGAGATAAGTGGGAACCAGATCACGCAGGATCTAAAAACCTAGCACTCAGTTACAGTTTTTTTCCCCTCAGGATAAGAACTTTGGAGATCTACTCTTTTAGCAACATTTACATACACAATACAGTATTGTGAAGCTACCTTATTACGGTAATCACCATATATTATGTGTAAACATCACATATTATGTCAGCCCAGGAGGTCAAAACAGTCGAGCAAAGGAAGGATGGTGGATTTGACACTAGGGAGGTAAAAGAATTGGATCAAGGAGAAGAGCATAAAGAAATCATTTCAAGCAGAAGAAACAGCCTGTAGAATATCGGCAACACTATTTGTGAGAACAAACATCTGGAATCTCTAAATGTCCATCCGGAAGAGATCTGTTTACAAAAAAACATCCATGGAACAAGTAAACTGTTTACTACCATGCATAAGATAGAAAGAATTGAACTGATTGATATAAAATGATAAAGATTTTTCTAGATATGCTGATAGGTGAAAAAAGCAAATTCCAGAATGTAAATATTATTGTAAGATAATATCATTTAAGTAAATACCCATCCTTCAATAAAAATGCTATATTTTAATAATATGCATATTATAAAACATAGATTTTAATTAATCCAAATTAGGTAGATGATAATTGTTATATATCATTTTATATTTTAATAGTCTATACTACAATATCATATAGATTATTAATCTAGATTAGATAGATTATAATTAATCATTCAGTTCAGTTCAGTTCAGTTCAGTCGCTTAGTCGTGTCCGACTCCTTGCGACCCCATGAATTGCAGCACGCCAGGCCTCCCTGGACTTTGGCCACCTCATGCAAAGAGTTGACTCATTGGAAAAAATTAATCATTATAATATATATTATATTGTAATATGTTATATTTTAACAATCTATATATTATATATAATATATATTCTATATGTATCCTTTATGTTATATATATTTTATATATGTTCACATTATTATATATATTTTAGAGATAAAGCAGTGAAAGTGAGATGAGGACGGGGGAGAATTATATATATATAAAATCATACACTATCTCAGATACAACTCTGCACAACACATATGAAGGGGCCAGAGCAATCATAGACTAAGTCAGCCTACCTAGCCAAGGAAGTCTCTAGCTGTCTCTGCAACATTACAGTTTCTTTTTGCTTTTTATAAGCATCTCTCTTTTTTTTTGGCCATGCCACTAGCCTTGCAGGATCTTAGTTCCCAAGGACTGAACAGAGTGCAGAGTCTTAACCATTGAACCACTGGAAATTCCCTATAAGCATCCATTTTACTGGACAGGCTGGGAGGACAGGTTGCAAGCAACAATGATGCTTCTCCTCCTCCATTTCCTGTTAATTGCTATCTGGCCCTGTGGTCAGTCAGACCGTCCAACGTCCATCACACACTCTGTCATAGCAACAGCTCTGTTTTTACAATGTAAACCCACCCAGTTTCACAACCACAGCCTGTCCAGTCCTCCCTGACACTCTCCCTGCACCCCAGACTCGAGCCTGTGGTAGGTGAGGTCAGTCTAGGGGGATGATTTCCCCTTGCTCACCACACCCCCGTTCCCAGCAGCATTTTCTGGCTCAGGAGGAAACGCCAGGACAGAGATGGCGAGGGGCAGAGGACCCAGCACAGCGAGGACACGGATAGGACCAGTTATCCCCGGACCAGAGGATGTAGGCAGGAGGCTGTTCCTCTCCTGGCACCTTTAGGGGGGTTCTGGAGATGCCCCTCCTGGTGACAACTTTGGACTGCAACTCCTAGAAACAGACGACGCCTCTCCTCTCGCAGCTTGCCTCCCACCTGGGCTCGGGAGCTCTGCTGAGCTCCTCCTGGCTGCCCTCTGGGTTGGGGTCCCACATAAACCCCTGCCTGCAGGAACACACGTGCGTCCTTGCCCCACTGGGACATAAAGGGCAGCCCGTAGCCACAGTGGCCATTGCTCTTCCGGCTTCCCTGTAAACCCACTGCTAGAACCTTTCCTTTCCTATTCCCAGATGGGATTGGCACACAGCACTTAGGATTCCTGAATTCATGATGGCACAGGGGACCCCAGACCAGCTCTCTGAATCGTCCCTGTGAAGCCCCTCAGACTCCGAGGTAGAAAGGGGTCGACATGTGGATGCATGGTACACCTACCCTCCCTCTGATAAAAAGCTCTCTCAACCCTTCAATCCCCACCTTTTAGAGGTTGAAGTGGATGATTTCCAGTGGTGACAGAGCAGATTTCAGCCTGGTAGCTGGTCCTGCGCTAGTGACCTGGCCTGACCCACAACTCCTGGTTGTGGGTATTCTTGGAATCAATTGCATTAGTCTTTGGGGTCTCAGCCAAAACTGAGACAAATGGCCCCTTTTAATGCCTTGTTGTTGTTGTTGTTTAGTTCCACAGTTTTGTCTGACTCTTTTGCAACCCTGTGGACTGTAGCCCACCAGGCTCCTCTGCCCATGGGATTTCCCAGGCAAGAATACTGGAGTGGGTTGCCATTTTCTCCTCCAGGGGACTCTTCCTGGATCAGGGATTGAACCCATGTCTCCTGCACTGGCAGGCAAATTCTTCAACACTGAGCCACCAAGGAAGCCCCATGCCCTGTTACCCTTGTATAATTAACTAATTAAGACTAAAATTTAGGAAGGGAATCTTTGGTTTCCCAGGCAAATATGGAGACAAAAAGAGTCTCCTTCTAATACCCTTTTATATCTGCAAAATCAAATAATCAAAGACTAAAATAACTTAAAAGAGAGCCCACAAGAAAGACCAGAGATAGAACTAACCCCCTTTCTCCTATTCTTCACTACAGACATGCACAGATGTTCACACATATAGGCATACACACATGTTCCCATATACAGACATACACACACATGTACACATGTTCACACTTACAGACATGCACACACACACACATATTCACAAGCATGCACAAACACAAAAGGCCAAGAGAGAGAAAATCTTTGGCAAGTCCTGGAAACAATGAGATCTTCAAATCTGTTAAAAGTGAAGTAAGAATCAATAAGAGTCCAGATAAGACAGATCCATAACATATAGTCCAAGTCCAAACATGGCTTCCAAATGTCTTGGTTATTTTTTTTCATAATGCCTGTAAGAAATTACTATTTGACCTTTGGACAGGAACCAAAAGTCTGGGGAACTGAGAGTCAGAGTGAGGTCAGGTTTTGCTTTACATACAAAATTATTTTCTACTGAGTCTGTGTTACCATGATAAGCCACACACAAAGCTACACTGGGCAGAAATGTCAATTCTTGCAGGAGGTTTCCCAAGTGACACGGTGGTAAAGAATCTGCCTGCCAACGCAGAAGACGTCTTACTAGAGATGTGGGTTTGATCCCTGGGTTGGGAAGATCCCCTGGAGAAGGAAATGGAAGCCCATTCCAGTATTCTTGCCCGGAGAATCCCATGGACACAGAAGCCTGGTGGGCTACAGTCCATGGGGTCGCAAAGACTTGGACACAACTTAGCGACTAAACAACAACAACTTCACGCATAGGGGCAAATGGGCCCCAGGCTACTGACCCTTCTGCCTGGCTGACTGAAAACTAAGGGGCTCCCATGACCTCATCCCCAGGTTGATAACTCACTAGGACTTACAGAACTCAGGAAAGTGCTTCACTTATGCTTACTGATTTACCATAAAGGATACAACTGAACAACAGCCAAATGGAAGTTGTGCGTTAAACAAGATATGAGGGGCAAAGAAAGCAGAGTAGCTATTTCTTCTCTGGGTGTACCACTCCCTACTTCCAGCACATCAGTGCATTCACCAACCCAGATGTCTCTAAATGCCAGCATTGAGGGGTTTTTATTGAGGTTCCATTTTGTGGCATGATGGATTAAATCATTGGCTATTGGTGATTGAATGTGATCCCCAGCTCCTCTCTCCTTCCTGGGCGGGAGGTGGATGGAAGATGAGGTATTGTTGTTAGTTCTAACCCTCTATTCAGAGGGTTGGTTTTTCTGGCAATCTACTGCAACTTTAAAGCTACCTAGGGACCCACCAAGAGTCGCCTTATTAGCATGAACTCAGGTATGATCAAAAGGGTTCATTATGAACAAAAGACTCGCCTATCATTTGGGAAATTCTAAGGGTTTAAGGAGCCCTATGCCAGGAGCCTAGGACATACATCAAATATCTTTTTATTTGTATTATGCCACCCAGACCCAGTTGAGAAGGGAATGGCAGCCCACTCCAGTATTCTTGCCTGGAGAAGCCCATGAGGCTGGTAGGTCACAGTCCATGGGGGCACAAACAGTTGGACATGACTGAGTGACTCACACACACACACACACACACACACACACACACAGATAGCCAGCCTCCTCCTCTGTGAGCCCCTATCCTGCTCCCCAAGCCCTGGGTCTCACCGAGGAATCTTTTACTTCTCTGAACCTGCCATTCTCTGTACCTCCTGGCCTTCATCATCACCCATCAATCTGGACCATCTCCCCTTGCTTGTCCCATCAGACCCAGTCCTCTTGGACTGAGATGCTGGCTCAGGTGAAGCCCGAGGCCACCACTTTCCTTCAGGTTGGAACCCTTGGGAGTGTTCAACATGAAGGACCTTCAACATGAAATTCCTTTGCAAATGTACAGCTTCCTCTACTCCAGGCAGCACATCCCAGTAGGACCTGCAGGTAAAAACGTCCTTATTAGGACATTGACAGCAGGCTCGACCCTCAACATCCCTGTAATGAAGATTTGTCCAGTAATCAGTTAGGCAAAATAAGGACCCCATCAGAGTATGGATTCTGTGTATCTAAAAAAAAAGTGTTTTCTGAGGATGACCTCATTCCATGTTTTCTTTGCTTTTTAAGAATTCCTTGCAACGATAAAAATTGGTCTGTTCACAATATGTCTTAAGAAGGATAATTGAAATAAATATCACCTCTATATTCTCCCCAGGAGGACAGTAGTTATCACTACTAACCATTTTGTGCTTTTGTTTCCCGTGAGTGATTCATCCCACCCCCTGCTACTCTGGCCTGTTTCTTTAGCAAAGTTCTTGATAATTAGGGTCCTTTCTATAATCATCCAAGAAGCTTTCACTTAATGCCACTTAAATACGGTAGTTGCCATAGGAAAATATCATTTCATGGGCCATTAATGGGTTTAACAGTCCTACTTAAAAAATAGAAATTCTCACAGTTCATAATTTCTACGTGGAGTTGAAGCAAAAGCATGATGCTATGACCCCTCATTTCACTTCAGCTAATATTTATTTAAGACACTCCTAGGCCTGATGTTCTGTGCATATTGCCTCTTTAACTCACCCAGCTACCCTACTGGGTAGTCGTTAACCCTTAGAAATGAGGACATGGGTTCAACAAGGTGAAGTTCCTCTGCAAATGGCAGAGTGCTGGGAGACAGCAGCCTCATGAGCCAGCCGCAGTGGGTCTGACACCGAGGTCTGTGCTCCTTACTGTACCAAGTGGCCTCTGGGAAGCCAACAGATACACTTGGCACCTGTGGTGAAGAACCCGGAGTCTGCAGCCAAGCCACTGGGTGCTGTGGCTGTCTCCACCAGCAGCAAGTTTTGAGACCTTGGCCAGGTTCCTTTAGTCTGCCTGTGCCTCAGTTTCCCCACCTGTAAAATGGGAACAATAACAATAGTGACCCCATCAGACTCGTGAGAATAAGACACACACACAAAGCCCGGGAAAGGCAGCCCAGCACCCACACATGTGTTCAGTGCACGTGCCTGTCTGCTGTTATCTCCAGCCTCCTTGCACTGAATCTTCAGCCGCAGAACATACCAGCCGTGTGTGTTCCATGAGCTGTGTGTGTGTCCCACCTGCAAGTGTGCCAGGACATTGTGTGGCCTCTGGGACTCTCTCATGCATATTATGACAATGGATGCGATCCTCCAGTTTCCTGTCTGAAATTTTAACCTTATATTTCGATAACTTGTATATTTCTCCTATAGCTCCTGTAAGATCTTTGATGGATGAAAATATTCTCTTTTTTAACTTTTTACTTTATATTGGAGTATAGTTGATTAACAATACTGTCCTAGTTTCACATGTACAGCAAACTGATTCACTTATAACTGAATATATGTATTCAGTTATATGTATATTTTTCAAATTTGTTTCCCATTTAGGTTGCTACAGAATATTGAGCAGAGTTCTCCGTGCTATACAGTAGGTCTTTGTTGGTTATTCATTTTAAATAGAGCAGTGTGTACATGTCAGTCCCAAACTCCCTAACTATGCTTCCCCCCATCCTTCCCTGCTGGCAATCATATTCAATTCTTTATCTTCACACACAGCTTAAGACTTCACTCATGCTCTCCTCCCTCTTCTCCCAGCTCCCATGGTCTGGAACATTCTTCCATCACTCTTCTGCTGACCAGCAGCCCCCGCTTGTGGGATCAGAAGTGATAGTAGGTCACGTCAGAGCAGAAGCTTTCAGAACCTGGCTGCGGTCAGTGATGGCATTTTCCCCCGCTGCCGTGAGAACCATACAGCCCACATAAAAATCTCTGTCATCGCAATGGATCCCAGAGCGAAGAGGACACTTAGAAAGAGCCAAACCTACCCACAGCCAATATGTAGCATGAGCAAGAAATAAAGCTTTGCTGATGGAAGCCACTGACACTTGGGGATAAATGTTTCCTCACCATAACCAGAGCCAAGGGCTACATCTCTGAACAGCCCCACCCCATCTATTCTGGCCCCTTCCACTCTCCTACTGGGTGATGTTTTAAAAATACAGACCTGATTCTGTTATTCTCTTGCGTAAATAGGTTTTCCATTGCTCTCAGAAGAAACATCAAAGGTTTGATCACGGCTGCCACCGCTCTGACCCCAGCCTTCCTCTCCAGCTGTCTGTCTGTCCTGTCTGTCCTCACTGTCTGTCTCCCCTGCACTCCGATCTCCATGCCCTTTTCCACACTAGGAATGAATCACATTTCCTTCCACCCGGAGTCTTTACACATGCTGGCTTTTCTCCCTCCCATTTCTCTGGTGGTGGTGGTTTAGTCGCTCAGCTGTGTCCAACTCTTTGCGACCCCATGGATTACAGCCCGCCAGGCTCCTCTATCCATGGGATTCTCCAGGCAAGAATACTGGAGTGAATTGCCATTTCCTCCTCCAGGGGATCTTCCCGATTCTTTACAAACTCAGCTGCAAGGCAAGTACATTTCTCTGTGTGTACTTAATTCTTATTTTTCTTTAGACCTCAGCTCAAAAGAATTCATGTTCTTTCAAGGGGTATTTCCTGAGTGTCTTCTAATGCTATGATCTTGTCTATCCTCTGAGGATACAGTGAAGACAGTTCTTCAGGGAAGACTTCTGCCCGCACAGCACCTTTTCTTCCATGGCCCTTACTCCACATGTAATCATACAGCTGCGCTTACCAGATGGCGCTCGTGGTAAAGAACCCGCCTGCTGATGCAGAAGGCATAAGAGACTGGGGTTCACTTCCTAGGTAGGGAAGAATCCCTGGAGGAGGACATGGCAACCCACTCCAGTATTCCTGCCTGAAGAATCCCATGGACAGAGGGGTCTGGTGGCCTACAATCCATGGGGTTGCAAACAGCTGGACTGAAGTGATTTAGCTCGCACACATGCACTCAATCATACATCTATATATGTGATCTAGAGTTATTTGGACAATGTCTGTCCCCCTCACTAGACGAAAATCTTCATGAAAATGGCCCACATCTGTAGCATTTTCCACTGTGTCCTCTATGTTTAATATAGAATTGGCACATAACAGATTTCATTGAGTATTTGGAATGAAACAGAACTTAGTATTAATATGTGGCAGGCACAACCTCATAAGATCTCTCTTTGCTGGGTACTGTTCTGATCTCCAGTTTGTGGGTTAAACACACAAAAGTTAAATGACTTGCCAAGGTCATCCAGTTAAAAAGTTACAGAGCTGAGATTCAAATACAGGCCGTCTAGCCCCAAAGATCATGCCCTTAGCCACAAGATGAATGAGTGAATTAATTAACACAGGAAGGAAGGAATGAGGAAGGGAGGAAGGAAGGCCTTTGGAGTGTGAACACTAGGCTCCATTTATTGCTAATGTCACAGGGCTGGCTAAGAAAAGATCCAGCGCTTACCAAGTATTTAACAAGTACATGTTGAATGAATGAGACAATTAATCAACCATGGATAAACAGCTGAATGAGCTGCCCCAAGTGGTCTGCAGTTTCCAAGAGCAACAACGTGGCAAGTCCCTTCCTTCTGGAACTCAGCACACACAAATACTTTCCTTGGCAGCAGTCACCTTCAGGTCAATGATGTGACCCTTCCAGTAGGACATGGAAGGTCCACCCATCTGAGAAGACCCTCGCCCAAAAGGGACCCTCAGGAACTAAGATGGGACCCTTCTCCCCATCTTAGATGCCACCGTAGAAGGCTGAGCCTTCCCAGGGGAGGGTGGGGAGAGGAGAGCAGCCTGTAGTGTTTTCAGTCCTCTATTCAGTTGGGAAAAGAGCCCAGCTTTTATCTCCGGGAACTCCAAACAGCAGTCATTTGCAGGGAGACAGGTCTGGCTTTACAGAAATCGCTGAACCTCGTGGGATCACCAACTGGAGAAAAGCTGCTTGGGCAGCGTGTATGTCCCCTTGAGAAGCCACATCACACTTTTACCAAGCTAATCAGAAATGATTATCACACTAACACTCCTGGTCCTTGTGGACATACCAGTGCTCCTCACTTGATTTGGCTCCTGAAAAGATATGCTGAAGGAGGAAACAGACAGAACAGGCTCCATCTTGAAAGCAGGACTCCATCTTTGGCCAGACTGTGGATTTTGAGCTATATGCCAGGTATCTATGGAAACGACATACCAACTGGAAAACCAGGACCACAGAAGGAAGAGCCCCAGGGCTCATACCTAGACTCTCCATTGCCTAAAAGAATACCCTAATTATCTGTGTAACTGAATAGAATCATACATTTTATTATGCTTATTGGGGTATGACCACAGGCCTATAGATAATTGTCCACTGCTAACTACCTAGGCTTAAGGCATATGAATCACTGGTTAACTTTGATTGATCTTTCTTTTTCCTTTGTTCAGACTAATTTCAGGGAATTTGGGGAGGCGGGTTTGTGCACACACACTTAAGATATATAAGGTTTTCACAGAAACTGGTTGGGGTCCTTGGCTAAAAGGAGACTCTGCCTTGGTCCCGCTGGTGTAATAAACTGCACTCCACTATCTGCATTGTCCTTCTGAGTGAGTTTGTTTCCCGCAATGCGTGGTTACAACAACAGCAGCATTGTCAAATCAGAATGCCCATGACACGTGCTCGGAATATTTCTCCATGAACTCAAAACACTTCTTTCAAAAAATGTTTAGGTCATTGAGACACTGTGCGTGAATGCTAAGTCACTTCAGTCGTGTCCAACTCTTTGCGACCCCATGGACTGTAGCCCACCCAGCTCCTCTGTCCATGAGATTCTCCAGGCAAGAATACTGGAGTGGGTTGTCATGCCCTCCTCCAGGGGACCTTCCCAACCCAGGGATTAAATCTGCATCTCTTGTGTCTCCTGCACTGACAGGCAGGTCCTTTACCACATTGCCTCCTGGGAAGCCCCATTGAGACCCTGCTTGAGTTAGATGGATGTGTAAGACTCTATACCAGCTCCTAGGGGCTCACAGCACAGGGGACAGAGACAGTTTCCTGGAAATTTTGAGCAGACAATGTTGGGACACCAAAGGAGAGAAACATCCCTTAGTCTAAGAGAGGGCATCTTGCAGACTGTAATACTAGAGTTGATCCTTACTAAGCTTCATATATGGAAGGTCTTTGTAAAACAAACAAAAAAAACTTTCCTAAAACAAATAATTGTCTTTATATTTTTCAAAAAGATGACTTGCTGTTACTCACCAATAAAGGAAAATAACAACAATAACCAAGACATCCCCAGACATGGTCCAGGCTTGCTTTCTTCAAGCTCTGCTCACCCTCCTGTAGGCCCCCAGAGCCAGAAATGCCAGGGTTTCTACATTGCTCCATTGTCATGAAGCAACATTCAGGGTCTAGCTTTGCTGGAATTCTTCAGAATTGACCAAGGCTCCTCAGCTTTCAGACCCTCCCACAAGCTTTCCAGGCAGGACAGAGGGCCGCCCCACATGTTCTCCCAGGCCTCCATGGAGAGCAGCCACCGCTTAACCACCAGCCTGGCTCCTAGAGGCACTCAGGGACTATTTGCTGAGAAAGGACTGGTTGGTTGGATTGCATCAATGATGGATAAACAACAACTGTATCTGACAATCACACTTAGCAAATCAGAAGGGAAACAAAATCTGCCTTTGTACAGGAAACAAAGAACTAACTAAATACTCTGTCGTTGCTTACTCATTTTACTCCTGGGAGGAAACCAAACCCTACTTAGAGTCTACTTATTATTCTTCTGGATAACATTCAAACATAGCTTAAAGTTTACAGGCATCAGCTCCAAATCCCAGCTCTGTCTCTTTCATGTATGTCCAATGCATCACTTCTTCTTCTGGGTGTTCATAACATGCATCCACTCATTCATTCATTCGAAGATTCAACAAACACTTCTAAAGTACCTAAAATGTGTGAAGCATTGTTCTAAGCACACAAGGATATAGCAAAAAAAAAAAAAGGTTCTAACAAAGGAAATCAACCCTGAATATTTATTGGAAGAACTGAAGCTGAAGCTCCAATACTTTGGCCACCTGACACAAACAGCCTACTTATTAGAAAAGAACCTGATGCTAGGAAAGATTGAAGGCAAAAGAAGAAGGGGGCAGCAGAGGATAAGATGGTGAGATAGCATCACCAACTCAATGGACATGAATTTGAACAAACTCCAAGAGATAGTGAAGGACAGGGAAGCCTGGAATGCTGTAGTCGATGGGGTTGCAAAGAGACACAACCGAGCAACCGAACAACAACCACAGTAAAGGAAGAGAGGCAAAGAACAACACAAATGATTAAAATATTGCATGCAAGATGGTAGATGCTATGGAGAAAAATACTGCAAGAAAGGTGGACAGGGAGTATTCAGGGGAACTAAAACTTAAACTGGGCTAGCCAAGGCAGGACTCTGAACATAGACCTAAAGAACAAGAGAGAGAGAGCCACGTGGAAACCTGGGGCATAGTCCTCCAGAGGGCACAGCAGGTGCAAATATCCTGAGACTTGAATGAGCTGGCTAAGTGTGAAGTACAAAAGAGAGGCAAATAAGGCTGATGCTCAGTGGACCACAGGAGAGGAAGAGAGAGAGGGAATGAGGGCAGACCATCCAAGTCCAAGTCCATGCTGATGTCCTTGACTTGTGCTCTGAGTGAGAGGGGGATGTTATAGGCATTGGAGCAGGGGGGTAATGGGAACCGACTTATATCTTATATTGATCCCTGGCTGCTGTGTTGAGAACAGACTGAAGGGAGCAGGCCCAGAAGGATGGAGGCCAGGTAGGCAGTGAGGCCAGAGTGGTGATGGCTTGGACCGGGGAGCCGCTGTGGGAGTGGTTAGAAAAGGTCAGATTCTGGGTGTATTTTGAGAGTAGAGCCAAAAGGATTGATCATGTAGTGTGAGATAAAGAATAAAGTCAGGACTTTGACCTGCCTCATTGAAAAAGAGACTTGACATGCGTGGCTACCAAAAAAATGTCAATATTGGTATCACTGACTATGATTTAATTTGCATAGAAACTTGATTATCTCTTTAGATGATCCATAGCAAGGTAGAAAAAGTAACTAAGGAGAGATATTCCTAGAGACTGACTGGAAGGAAGAGAAATGCCAGTTAGGAATAGAAGGCTGAACAAATTCATTAAGAGGGGACATGAGAAGTCACAAAAGCCACAGGCACTCAAAGCTAGTCCGTGGGGAGACCCACATTCCAGCACGCCTCAGTAAGTCCCTGGGAACTGTCTTAGAAAAGGTAATTTTCGTAATGCCAGTGAGTCATACAGAAGATCAAATTATGTTTATTCTATCACGCTTAAACGATCAGTAAAGTATGCAGCTCATCACAGGAAAACATCCATCTGAAATATTTAAAATAAAACACTTGGCTCTGAAAAGGATGGTTCCTCAGATACCTGGGAGAAAGCAGCTCCCTTTTGAGATTCTAGGAAGCTGCATTTTGTTGTAACAGTGGAAACTCATCTATGCTTAAAATCTGAGAGATGCAGTGACATCTATTACCTCCTTTGATGCTCATATAAGCACTTGGAGATACATAACTATCCCTAACTTCATGGGCATGAATCTTTACTGGCCCAGGAATATGAAGTGAATTGCTAGAAGTCAATGGCAGAATGGATAAAGAGCCAATGGTGGGGATGCAGGGAAAGGATTCTTCCTGGTCAGTTTCCTGTCACTGGTCCATGCTCTCCAATGTCCACGTGCTTAGGAGAGCTGCCCACAGGAAATCCAGTTCTGCCATTAAAACCTGTGTGTTGTTTTTGTTGTTCAGTCGCTAAGTCACATCCTATTCTTTGTGACCCCATGAACTGCAGCACGCCAGGGTTCTCTATCCTTCTCTATCTCCCAGAGTTTGTTCAAATTTATGTCCACTGAGCCGGTGATGCCATCCAACCATCTCCTCCTCTGTCGCCCCCTTCTCCTCCCACCCTCAATCTTTCCCAGCATCAGGGTCTTTTCCAATGAGTCGGCTTTTCACATCAGGTGGCCAAAGTATTGAATCTTCAGCATCAGTCCTTCCAGTGAATATTCAGTGTTGATTTCCATTAGGACTGACTGGTAACCTACTCTAATCTAAATAAGGGTGAGCCAAACGTCTTCATTTGCATTCCAACTTTAGTTAATCCATGATAGTTTCCGGGAGTCCTGTGTTGAGAGATTCCATGATGAAACAGACTCACCTGCCAAGAGACAGGAATTGGATTAGCAGGATTAGCAGTGTCTGCCAGTAGCAGTGGCTGGGCAACAGAGGCATGTGTTGGGTTCTGTGATCTATAAATTCACTTCTGAATCTCATGTCAGATGATTATGTCTATACAAGAAAGTCTGGATCATGAATAAAGAAGGAATGGAAATTCACAAATAAAGCAGACTGTCTATGAATCTGCTTCCCACAACACCAAGAGCCGCCAATAGAGACTTTTCGTGTCAACATTCTCAACTATGTGTACGTTTTTAGAATATCCTCATTCTGAAAAGCTCAAGGTGATCTACTTTACTTATGCTTTCGTATATTTTCCAATTGCTAGTTGTAAAAAAAATTTTATCTTAAATTATGAATCTGCCTGCAATGCGGGAGACCAGGGTTTGATCCCTGGGTCGGGAAAGGTGAAGGAAATGGCAACCCACTCCAGTGTTCTTGCCTGGAAAATCCCACGGACAGAGGAATCTGGTGGGCTACAGTCCATGGGGCAGCAAAGAGTCGGACATGACTGGCAGCTAACAAACATAGCCAACAGGAATTTGCTCATATTTCCAGAAGGTATGTGACTGTTAATAGTGGAAGTGTTTTTATTTCCTTATCAGTTATTCTATAAATCTTAGTTTATTAAATATATGACATTTTTCCAGAGACATAAAAACCCTGGCCTAAAAGTAGTAAATAGAACCCACAGTGGGAGCAATATCCACACTCATCTTTACCAAGAATAATTTTCAAGGTGAACAACTTATGTTATTCTGCAGAGGGTGGTTTCTATGGCTTAATTGTGATGTCTCATTGTGGATCAAGGCTATAATAAACATTATTGATGTGTCTGCATAACAAAGGCCACCTTTGACCATCTCAAAAGGAAAAGGGCTAACAACAGCTTCTTTGACTCTGATTAACGTCAGATATCCAAACACAAGAGAATACCTATGAAATTCACTTGCCTCAGAGGTATTACCTGTTTTGAGCCACAATATATGTCCAGGTACATTTTATGCCCTACTTAATTTAACACTCACGGCCTTTATGACAGGTGTTTGGATTCTTGATCTTGGTATTAAAGATAAGGAGATAGATGTCGGCTCACTGACTCAATAAATATTTCTTGGGCACATGTTAGATATCAGAAGCCAACTATATAATGAGTTATGTAACTAGTAGATGGGATTCCCAGGGGACGCTAGTGGAAAAGAACCTACCTGCCAATGCAGGAGACACAAGAGACGTGGGTTCGATCCCTGGGTTGGGAAGATGCCCTGGAGGAGGGCATGGCAACCCATGCCAGTATTCTTGCCCAGAGAATCCCGTGGACTGAGGAGCCTGGTGGGCCCCAGCCCATGGGGTCACAGAGAGTCGGACACGACTCAAGAGACTGAGCACGCACAGGTAACTTGTAAGTGGCAGAGCCCAGACTGGGGCCTGGCCATCTGATTCCACGTCCCTGAGCTTCCTGGGCCCTGGCGTCTCCCACGCTGTGCTCCGATATGTCCCACCTACATCAGAATCAATCAGGGTATTTGTAATACCATATCCTTGGGTCCCCCTGGTGGCTCAGCAGTAAGGATCCGCCCGCAATGCAGGAGACAGGAGTTTGATTCCTGGGTCAGGAAGATCCCCTGGAGAAGAAAATGGCAACCCACTCCAGTATTCTTGCCTGGAGAATCCCATGGACAGAGGAGCCTGGTGGGCTACAGTCCCTGGGTCACAAGAGTCAGACACGATGTAGCAACTAAACAATAACAACAATGCAAGTCTCTAAAGGTGATTTACTATAAGAAATTAAAGAAAACATTAAACCTGGGAGCTTGTAAACCTGACCACATGCTATGCTGTGTCCTCGCTCCTAGTCTTTTGATAGTGCTCTTCTGTGTGAAACTCTGGGCTAGTCTGGGACTTCACTTTGACTGAGACCTTAGCAAATAGGATTCAAACCAAGACTTAAAAGGTATTCGTGCCTTCATGCTTATCTTTCCCCGCTGCTCGGAGGAACCTTGGGACTGCCGCGTGCGGGAGCCTGTTCTATCAACTGGAGGACGGAAGATCACGTGTCTCAGTCGATGCCTTCTCTACCAGCTTGCCTGCCGACTGCCAGATAGCTGAGTGAGGTAATCACAGACATCCATACCCAGCCAAGCCAGCCAGAGCAGAAAAATTACCCAATTAACCTGCAGAAGAGTGAGAAATGATAAACGTTTTGTTATAAGTCACCAAGTTCTGTGGTGTTTTTTTTTTTTTATGTAACAAAAGCTAACTGAAAGACATTTGCTTGGTTTCATCAATAATACGCAAAATACAACACTCTTTAAAAAGAAAAACAAGGAAGCATAAAGAGGAACACTAGAAAAGATGAAAAAGTCAGTGACTCCTAGCAGAAAATACTGCTAAGGCTAAAAATACAGTAACAATTAAAATCAATTTTACAAGGGAGTAAGACAGAAATAACACTGCTAGAAAAACAATGGAGAGAACAAGCTATAGATTTCATCTCAGAATAGACAGGAAACGGAATAAAATGGACATAATGGAAGTTTGATATGTAAGAAAAAGTTCTTAAGCATGAGTAGTGCTAATTTTAGAAGGGAAAACAAGGAAGAAGCAATGATAAAGGTGGAGAAGGAGGCAGAGGAGGGGCAGCAGGGGGAGCGGAAGAAGAAAAGCCTCCAGAGCTCAGACATGCAGAGCGCTCTGCGTTCCAGGGAACAAGGACGCAGGGAACACACGGAGATACGGCTTTGCACCTTATTAATTACAAGATCAACAGAAACTACAAATCTCAGGTTGTCTTTATGCACAAAGAATCTGGAAGAAGAAAAGAGGAATGCCAGGGACAGAGGTATGGCGGAAAGAGAAAAATAGAGTCTACTGTTCTCTGTAATGACCTACATGGGGAAACAATCTACAAAAAGTGGAGGTATGTGTATAACTGAATCACTTTGCTGTGTAGGAGAAACTAACAATGTTTTAAATCAGCTATACGCCAATAAAAAATTTTTATTTTTTATTTTATTTTATTTTTTTGCTCTATAGGCAGTTTGTTTTATTTTATTTTTTTTAATTTATTTTTTATTTTACTTTACAATTCTGTATTGGTTTTGCCATACATTGACATGAATCCACCACGGGTGAAAGTGCATTTTATAAATCACTATCAAAAAATGCAAAATAAAAAATTTAAGTTAAAACTAAACAGATAAATACCAATAAATTGAATCTCAAAAAAAAAAATGTCTGTCATTGAAGGCATCCCTACTGTGTGCCTGTTCTTACTGTTCTAAATGCTTTATAGACCCTTTTTTTCCACTTAATCATTTTTTTAAATCATTAAACAACTTCGTACACCACCACTATCACCTCTTGAATATAAAACACAGAAAATAAAAGATAATTACAAGTGTTTTAAATATCAAAAGTGAGACACCATCTTGTTAGAAGGAATGAGAAAAATTGTAACTTATTAAAAATGAGACAAGTAAAATCATAATTTTGAACACTTTATTTTAAATAGTAAGCTAAGGAAACACTTTCATTTGAAAAAAATAGCAAGAACACAATGATACATTAAAATAAATATTAAGGAATTAGAAAATTAATTTCAGGAAGTCTTAAAATTAAAAAACATGCTACATAGGGACTTCCCTGGTGGTCCAGTAGTTAAGAATCTGCCTTGCGATTCGGGGGACATAGGTTCAATCCCTGGTCAGGGAGCTAAGATCCTACACGCCACAGAGCAACTAAGCCTGCATGCTGCAATTACCAAGCCCAAGTGTCACAACTAGAGAATCCATGCCCCGCAATGAAAGACCCCGTGTGACGCAACAAAGATCCTGTGTCCTGTAACTAAGATCAGAAGCAGCCAAATAAATAACTAAATATTTTTTTTAAATTAAAAATGCTGCATAGAAGAGTAGAAGATTTTCAACTAGCCCTCATACATTGCTGATGAAAATATAAAATGGTTCAGCCACTTGGGAAAAGGCTTTGACAGTTCCTTAGAAATCTATGTATATTGTTAACCAGCAATTTTATTCCTAGTTATATCTGAAAGAGAAAAGAAAACATGTGTCTACAAAAAAACCTTTTCACTAATGGCATAGCAGCATTATTCATGATAGCCAAAAGATGAAAACAACCCAAATGATAAGCAAAAGTGGCATATCCACAAAGGATTATTGCTGTTGCTGCTGCTAAGTCGCTTCAGTCGTGTCTGACTCTGTGCAACCCCGTGGACTGCAGCCTACCAGGCTCCCCCATCCCTGGGATTCTCCAGGCAAGAGTACTGGAGAGGGTTGCCATTGCCTTCTCCTCAAAGGATTATTAGTGGGTCATAAAAAGTGGATACCGATACATGCCACAGTATGGATGAACTTTGAAACATGATATTGTGGGAAGTAAACCAAACACAAAAAGACACATGCTATAATATATGACTTAATTTATAGAAGATGTCCAGAAAAGGCAAATCTATAGAGAAACGAGAACCACAGTGGTTCCAGGGGTTGGAGGGAGGGGGGAATTGAGCGAGGAACTGTGAGTGAGCACAGGGTTTCTTTTTGGGAGTGATAAACATGCTCTAAAATTAGAGAGTGGTGATGGCTGCACAACTAAACCTCTGCATTATACATTTTTAAAGGTTGAATTTTATGCCACATGAATTATATCTCAATAAAGCCATCATTTTAAAGTCTATTAGCATATAACTAACTCCGAGTTAGACAACAGTTTCAATGAAACGGAACACATAGATCAGAAACAGAACTTCATATAAATAAGAATTAATATATGATAAGGGAAGGACAGCAAATAAATAGAGAGGAATAGATTATTCAGGACACAGTGTAAAAAAAGGCTTTTGCTTAAAAAATACATCAAATTTAGATTCTCACCACTATATAGCAAAATAAATCCTGTTAAGATTAATGATCTGTATGTATAAAGAAACTAGGCACAAACATAGAGTATTTATTGCTCTACAGAAGAGGATAGACTATCTCAGCATAAAAACAACAGAAGAAAGCCACGAATTAGAACACCAAAGAGTGTGCTACCTTACAGTAGAAATAAACACCTGCAGAAAAGAAAACACCTACAAAATGTAAAAGACAGCAATAACGCCCAACAAAATGCACCTAATAACTTCTTCGCACTAATGTTTAACATTTTTATTTAATGAGTTTATTACAATGGATGAATCCTTAATTAGAAAATGAATAAATAATATTAACAGACAGAAGAAAATCAAATAGCTAATGAATGTTCAATTTTATGAATAATAACAAAATATGGGGGCATTTTCCCACCTATCCAACTGGAAAATACTTGCAAATTAGTGCTGCCAGGGGAAGAAGTGATGAGTTAGAAATTCTGGTGGCAGTCAGATCAGTATAGAAGCACTTGTGCAGTATGTAACAAGTTCTTAAAAATCCTAATAGCCAGGTAAGCACATAGCCATTTTTGAAATAAATTTAGTAAAATAAAGCTTAAGCTTTAAAAGAATTCATTTTCTGATAAATGTACTTCTAGGAAGCTATTATATGAAAAAATTATCACACCCATTTACTACGTTCCTTTAAAAGAAGTGATCAGACAGTGATGAGGACGAGAGCAGCCATTTCTAAGCTGCACAGGGAAAAAACAGAATTCTTATCAGAAAAGAATTAGGTATGTCAAAAATGATTCATACATAATATATTCAGTCCTTGGACAAATATTTATTGAATATTATAGACACCTACCATGTGCCCAGGTTGGTTCTAGGTAATTACAATTACAGTGGAGAACAAAACAGGCATTAATGTCTGACACTGCATTCCCTATATACTGTTGCTGTTTTAGTCACTAAGTCATGTCTGACTCTTTTCGACCTCGTGGACTGTAGCCTGCCAGGCCTCTCCGTCCATGGAATTTTCTAGGCAAGAATACTGGAGTGGGTTTCCATTTCCTACTCCAGGGGATCTTCCTGATCCAGAGATGGATATTCCTGACTCAGGCAGATTCTTTGCCAGTGAGCCAGCTGGGAAGCCCATCTCCTATTTACAAGACAGATGGTAAATAAAATGTGCTGTATTATGTGGCGGTGAGTGCACTGGAGCAGCTGATGAACACTGGCTTTGCTGGGAAAGTCTTCCCATCCACCCTGATGTTCCGAAGTTCCTTCTCTGTTGTGGACACCCGCAAGTAGGCATTAAAGACTCTCGCATCTTGAACATGCTAAAGTCCAGCCACCAGTCTCTTCCCCAGGTTTCTGTCCAGTCCTGAGCACTGGCCCTGAGTCAGAGCATATTATACTTCCTAGCTTAGCTCTCCCTTCCCTCCACCCAACCTAAACGACCAGGTGTATGGCCACTGCTCTGCACCCTTCCATTGTCCTTGTCATTCAGGGATCCCAAGGGTGGGGCTGCGGTACAGCTCACACATTCATCTACTGTGCTGACCCATACGCTAACCAGGCCCAAGTGTTCCTCCGCCTCGGTCAGTGACAGCAAGGAACTGAAAAGATGATGCTGAACCCTTCCTGCATTCGATGGTTCCTTCAGCCAATGGTCACAAGTTTGGGGGGGAACTTCTGGAGGTGTTGTTACTGTGTTTGCTTGCTGCTGTTTTGCAGATCTCTTCCATGAGGGGACTCAGTTTCCTCTTTAAATATGGGATTCTGTGTTTGAGCACGGCCTCAGATCTAGAAACTGGGTGGCAGACCACAAGTTGTCCATGGTGATGGCTAGCTCTAGCCCTGTCTTCACCAGCTCCTGATTTTCCTCCATTTATACAAGTCACGAGACGTCTTTGTTATATGCACTACGTACGTACCCAATTGTTCAGTTGTGTCTGACTCTTTGAGACCCCATGGACTATAGTCCACCAGGCTCCTCTGTCTGTGGAATGATGGACAAGAATACTGGAGTCGGTTGCCATTTCCTCCTCCAAGGGATCTTGCCCAACCCAGGGACTGAAACTGCAGCTCTCGCATCTTATGCGTTGGCAGTAGGATTCTTTACCACTGATGCCACCTGGGAATGGCCAGCTTCAGCCCTCTCTTCACCAGCTCTGGATTACCTTCCAGTTACACAAGTCAAGCTATATCTTCGTTGACCACCTGCTTATCTCTGAATGATAGATCACCATCATCTACTGAACCGTGCTATCGATCCTGTAAGTCCATGTCATCCGGTGGTCCCTCTGGCCTTGCTGTCCCCTTATACAGTACTAATGATGTCTTCCTGATTCTGGGAGTTAAGCATGGACATCTGGCTCCTACTAGTTAGGCCTCATCGTGTCCATCTCAAGAGCACCTTCTGCTGTCAAACCTGGCTCATAAATGCCACAGAGCTTTTCAGAATCCATGCCCCATTCACCAGCAGTGTATCCCTATTGGCTAAACCAAAGGCGAGTCCTTCCTACCCTCCCAGGGAACATAATCAAGTAGTATACTCTGGTTTCACATAATAAATTCAGTCTATTCTTCCCATCTCTCTGAGCCTTCAGACCTCCTCCTCATTTTTCTGCTAAGACATCTCCATCTCATTAAGCCAGCACTGTTTCCAAGACTCAGGAAGTCATCTCAACAGATTAGGATTGGCTCCAAGGTGTCTTTGCCAGGACATTAAACCTTGAATCGCAGGAGAATGCCCTCATATCAATAAATTTCCTCCTACCCAGCTGTACACTATAGATCCTCCAGTCTGTCCATGCATATTATCCAGATCCTACAATAATTTCAGTATCTAAGCTATTTCCTCCAAGAGCAAAGGAAATGAAAAAAGGGAAATGGGATCATTTAGAAAGAAAGATCTAAGGAGGAACTTCACAGAGAAGATACCAGATTTGAGTGTCAGGAGCTGAGCAAAGCTTCAGACGTCAGGGAGGGCTGGGGAGAAAGAGACGAGCTTTCCAGGTGTGAACAACTGCATGGGTTACCAAATGGCTGGGCACATTGAGGCAACAAGCAAGTAGAACGATTTATCAGGAGCAGAGAGTGTGATCGGAGAACAAGACGACGCTCAGAAGCAGACGAGCGTTCCTGAAGAAGGAGCGTGTGTGCTAAATGCGGACACTCCCAGGCTCACACGTTCACTAATGCTCACCCAGCCCCAGGAAGGATGACTGACAACAATTCTGTAGGACTCAAATATCTCATTTCAAAGACTGTGGTTTGCAAGGACAGATATTCATTCAGATACCCACCCCGAGACAATATTAACCATGGAACTCCTACAGAGCAAACACTGCAGGGAGGCTGAAATTCCTCAAGTTTAGTGGAGCAAGTGCTGCTACACCTCACCTGCTGCAGAGGATGGAGTGTCTGATTGACACCTGCCCATCAGACTGGCTGCCATTTTTTATTGCCACTGTGTTCTGTATCTTTTGTATCTCTATCTTACATCTATTTTACACAGTTTCCCCCCTTTAGAGATGAGAAAGTTGAGTTTAGGGAGATACAATGCCGTCCCCAAGCTGTCCCTGCCAGTCAGTGATAGACCTTAAATTCAGACCCAGGCTTCTTGGATGAGTCACCTCCAAATGTGGTGCTTTATCACATCTGACGTGGAAACTGAACAGGCTAACCTAAAGGCTGAAGCTCTTCAAGATTTGCATCTGGTGTCTTTCTGTTTAATATCTGTCTACTAACTTCTCTGGGCAATTAGTAAATTCTAATTTACTAGACAATCTAGTAAATTCTCTAGACAGTTAATAAGACAGAGCATTGTCAATGATTACTATATACATCAAAGTGTAAGGAGTTTACTGTGGTTTTTATTATTAAAGAATCTGCCTGCAGTGCAGGAGACCCTGGCTCAATTCCTGGGTCAGGAAGATCCGCTGGAGAAGGGATAGTCTACCCACTCCAGTATTCTTGGGCTTCCCTGTGGCTCAATGGTAAAGAATCCACCTGCAATGCGGGAGACCTGGGTTTGATCCCTGGGTTGGGAAAATCTCCTGGAGAAGGGAAAGGCTACCCACTCCAGTATTCTGGCCTGGAGAATTCCATGGACTGTATAGTCCATGGGGTCACAGAGTCGGACACCACTGAGAGACTTTCACTTTATTATTAGTACTCACATTATTTTGTTTAATTTTTATTGTCAGCATCTTAATTTAAAATCATAACTGCCTGAAGATTATTAGCAAGGCAAGTAGTGCAAGCCCCCACGGTGTTTTCATCTTTTCTACCTGGGACTATAAATTAAATTGTGAGAAAACTAACCTTTACTCCAGAGGAGAGATGATTTAATGTTGAATGACACCAACCCAGGTAGAAAACATCCCTGATGAAACAGGAACTCCAAGAGTGATTTAATGCTCGGAGATGTTCAAGCGGGAGCCAAACACCCCATGAGGCAATTAACTCTGGCTAACAGGACCAATGGGTTTCTGAACCTTGATGAGCGAAGGTGAGGAAGGTCTATAAACTCTGCAGGGAGCCAACCAAGAGGATCACAGTTTGTAATCAAAACATCCAGAGAGGGAGGGAAAGATGCATGGCATCTGGCGAAGAAGAATTATTTATCCAGGTATTTATTCCACCTCGACACCGAGCATCTGGAGAGAGCATTCAAGCACGTGTCTGAGACTGTTGTGTTGTGGGGGTGGGGCACATGAGTGTGCGTGACACTGTGTGTGTACGCATGTGCACATGAGGGAGAGACCATATGAAATGAAATAAATCACACATCTGCAGAAAAGATGGAATGACCAAGGTAGGATAGAGTAGTTGTAAGCCCTCAGTTCTTTGAAATCAGACACGGATGGATTTAAATCCCAGCTCTGACACTTACAATGTGTTCCTTAGAAATTTTCTCAAGCTTCTATTCCCCATCATGGAAAATGGGATTTGTAACCAAGAGTGTTGCTGTTGGGACTGTGTGAGTAAACTTATGTAATGTGCGAGCTACAGAATAAGTAATTATTACAACCACTTAGTAGTGGTTGCCAGTCTACTATGTGAGCCCTGCAGACGGATAAGCAGGGCAAAGCCAGCTGGGTTGAATTTTCCTCTTTTTTTTTAAGCATTTAAAGAAAGAATATATTTGAACCATATAAACAAACAAAAAGGTATTACATAAGAAAAACAATGTAACAATTTATGTAAGTACCTAACGTATGAGCATGCTCTTACATCTAAAACAAAAAATAAAAAGATAAGATTGGTACTATATATATATATTTGACAAGTGTGCATTAAAGAATTCTCTAATATAAAATATTTAAAATGGGGAGAATATTTTGCCAAGACACAGAAAACAACTGTTAAGATATGCTCACCCACAATTCTTATAAAAACATGCTTATGGAAGATAAAATTGATCTGAGCATTCATTTCTCAGATGCAAAGAAGCTATGAAACTGTAAATCACTGGATATTGCCTCCCACTTTTGCACTGTTTGAATTTCAACACTGATTAGTATAAATTATGAATTACACAATTAGTTTTATTTTTAAAATTTTAGTGTTTCTGCCAAGGTTCCATATAAAACGCATCTATTTAGTATGAATACTTAAATGACCTAATCATACCTGTTGTACTGACCTGAAGGAGACCTAAGCCTTTCTCTTTCTGAATTTGAATCACAGTCTTGATGTGGTCTTTCTTGGTTTTTGTCCTTGTTCCTAACGTAAAAGTGTTTACCTGTTTCTTGATTGCATTGGGTGGCATTGGAATAAGATTTTAACTGGGTATTCTTGAATTGCTTTTACAATAAACCAATTTTATCATCTTTAAATTTATCAGCTTTTTACATTTGTGTTCTTTTTAGTTAGGGCTTATTAGATCTACTTATGGTTGATGGAGCATATTGATTTGTAGTTTCAGATTTTCCAGAGCACTATTTGTTATAATAACTATTTTCTAAACAATAGTGCTTTAAAAAAAAAAAAAAAAAGAATTTTCCTCTTTTTAACCAGATGCGTACATCTCTAATAACGCAGCTGGGATTTCAAATGGTCACAAAAGTAAAAGACTGGGTCACATTCAAAGAGTAGCTTTTGAATTATTTTGAAGCAAGTCTTGACAAAACATACGATTCTCTCAACACAACGTGTCCTGGGCATCACCTGGAAACTTGTTAGAAATGCATGATCGTGGGTCCCACCCTGGAGTCTCCTATATCAGAGTCTGCATTTTAACAGATCACCCCGTGATTCGAAAGCACAATAAAGTTCCAGGAGCACCGAGCTAGGACAGGGTCTGCACTCACCCACAATCACATCAAATCCTCTCATGAATGGGAAGGAAAGGTCCGTGTAGCCAAGCAGCTGATCCAACTAGATCCATCCATTCATCTATGAGACCTGATCAATCTATGCCCCAACAAGGACAGAGCAGAGCTGACCAGCCCAGATGGAGCAAAGCCCAGTGCAATCAGCCCAAATAGGAAGCAGATGGTGTGTGTGAAGGGCCATCCGATAAGACAGTCCCTTGCCCCCATAACGTTTATACCCTATCAGTGCTAACAGAGGAGTAGAATACTATGTCAAAGTGCTAGGTGAGTAACAGGGAGAGGAAACAATTTTCTGACTTGGAAAATCAGAGTAGCCTTCTTGGGAAAGGTAGCATTTGGGATGGACAGTGATGCATGTGCAGGATTTCAATAGATGAAGAAGGGGAGTATGAGGCAGGCAATTCAAGCAGAGGAAATCCATATAGGAAAACACCAGAAAAGTACCTGATGCATTCAGATGCATGAATGGCCTCAATGAGAGCTAAAGCTTGACCAGTATTTAGGGGTGGATCATATAGTCTTGCCTGGAGAAGGCAATGGCACCCCACTCCAGTACTCTTGCCTGGAAAATCCCATGGGTGGAGGAGCCTGGTAGGCTACAGTCCATGGGGTCGCTAAGAGTCGGACACGACTGAGTGACTCCACTTTCACTTTTCACTTTCATGTGTTAGAGAAGGAAATGGCAACCCACTCAGTATTCTTGCCTGGAGAATCCCAGGGCCGGGGGAGACTGGTGGGCTGCTGTCTATGGGGTTGCAGAGTCAGACATGACTGAAGCGACTTAGCACACACACATGCGTATGGTCTTGAAAGCTGAATTGGGTGTTTCATCTTCTATACCAAGGTGAAGACAATCAAAACATGCAGGAATTCTGCCTTAAACAGGAAAATGAGTTGACCATGTGTTTTTAGGCCACAACACCATACCTTTTTTTTTTTTTTTTTTTGCTGTTTAGTCGCTCAGTTGTGCCCAACTCTCTGTGAGTTCATGGACTGTAGCCCACCAGGCTCCCCCGTCCCTGGGATTCTCCAGGCAAGAACACTGGAGTGGGTTGCCATTTCCTTCTCAGGGGCTCTTCCTGACCCAGGAACTGAACCCACGTCTCCTGCATTACAGGGAGATTGTTTACTGCTGAGCCACCTGGGAAGCCTCATCACTTTTCTTTAGACGTTTGCATAAACAACAGGGTGTGATCTCTGTGACTAGGGACAAGGCAACTCTATGTATTCTAGCCTTGACTTGTTGTGTATAGTGTCAGAATAAAACCCTTGCTGGTCCTCACTTTGGTAAAAGATAAGGAAACCACCTCCCTGTCTGGGGATTTCTAGACTACTCAGACATTCCTTATGCACTATAATTTACCTATTCTTCTGCAGTGCAGAGCTATTGCTGGAAATCAGCTGCTCATTTTGTCCCCTCATTTTCCAGCCTCTCCTCACATCTATGTGTAATCATAAGACTAATTCTCACCAAAACAGCAGGAGCAGAAGCGGTGTGTTCACGCCCAGATCAGAGCTTAAAGGAAGTGTCTTCACACTTCGTTTCCTACAAGCTTGATGCAGATGATTTTGAGACCCTAGGGGATGGTAGACTCTGGGTCTTAAGTCTCCACATGACAAAGCCAACCAGCAGCCAGGAGTGTCCACACGGCACTGATACTTGCAAACAAGAAATAAGCTTCTATCGTATCTAAGCCACTATATGTTTTGGGTCCATATGATACAACAGCTAGCATTACACCAATACAGACCTCACAGGGGCTACTGATAGGATCAAAGGAGAGACAGATAAGAAGGTACTTTTTAAATTATAATGTCCTACATAACACTCTTGCTGCACTAAATATTCAGCAAATACAGTATTGATGGAGCAGCTAATAGAGACCAAGCATGTACTTGGTTCTGAGTAATTAGTGATAACAGGACAGACATGCTCTCTCTCCCAGATTAGTATCCAATCACTACCCAACAGCACTGGCTGAAGCATAAGAGTCACACCATCTGCCTTTCAGCAGAGGAAATAGTGTATCCTATCCTCATTTATCCATCCAAAAGGACAAAAATCAGGCAAAATTTGAGCCTCTCTCAATGAATGGCTTTCACTGAGTTTCTGTGTATGCATTTACTTTTAAATACCTAACTTGCTTTGTTCCAGGAAAAATTTAAGACAGCTTAATTGAAAAATAAAAAGAAGCAAAAACAGAATGGCAATGTGAAATGGAACCATGATTATAGCTAAATATGCAGTCACTAATGACTTACACACTCACTCTAAATTTAGCTCTGAATTTCCTGGAAGCCGAATCAAAATGTGATATTCTTTAGTTGTTATGATATCTGTAATTAACTATTTAGTGTCTGTATTCTCGTAGACCAAAGGCTTCATGGAGGACAAAGCCTGTCTGTACTTACTGTCTAACCCACATAATGGAGTTCCTGGTTCACAGAATCCATGATAAGCTTATCATCAGGTAAAAGCAATGAAGACTGAGGGCCATTCACACCTGGCACTGAGACACAGAGGCATGTCCTCCCAGATCCTCAGAAAGATGAGCCAGCATGGTGAGGAAGGGCTTCCTCGTCATATGCTTACAGTGGACCCAATAGCAAGTGATCCGTGGCTGGTCCTCCTTTTTTCCCAAACCCCATGTACTAATGACATCAAACCAAAGCACAACACAGAAAAAGCAAATTCTGTAGGGAATCCATCATCCTGTGGTTCCAAACCCCAATTTTTGCTCATCTGATTTGGTTCAGGAAAGACTTTGACTGTTGATGACCTGGAGGAGCAGATAGACACATGACTTCTTAAGAACCTGGATGGGAGGGGAGACTGGGGGAGAATGGATACATGTATATGTATGGCTTGAGTCCTTTTGCTGTCCACCTGAAACTATCACAACATTGTTCATCAGCTACACTCCAACGTAAAATAAAAAGTTTAATTTTAAAAAGCTAAAAGAAAAAAGAACCCTCACGACACTATTTCCCTCCTGGCATTCTTAGATCCCATCAATGAGGCAACTTGGGCTTCATGTCTTTGGCATATATAGGTCAGTATAAGAAACTATTTTCTGGAGCTAGAATCTCTTGTCTTCCACGTGGAAAACTGAAAGGCACTGTCTATTCTGTCACTTAGGGGTTCCAGTATGAAGCTATAATAGGTCAGATCAAAGTGACATAAATGTCACTTTTGCTACAGAATTAGAGAAACCTTTTCTTCACGTCCTTTGGGTTCCTACACTTTTCGCTTAGGGCCCTGACTCCGGGGAATGAATTGGCAAGATCACCAGTGCAGTCCCAGCTAATTAATTAGGAAAGTGCCCGGTGCAGGTGGCATAAAGGACCAGCAGGGACAGCAGAGAGCAGGGCTATGGCTGAGACAAGGCTCTGAATGGAGGCCGATTTGCAAACCCAGGTCACTGTGGGGACTGCACACGATTCTGGAGCACAATCCCAAGAACGCATCAGAGTGAAAAAGCTGGGCTGGCAGTGAGCAGGAACCAGTGGCCTCTTGCACAACTCCACAGCACTATCCTTATTGACGACATTGGGTTCAATGCAATGGCGTCCCCTGGAGTTGTGCTGTCCATCTATCCTGCAGGGCAGAGTGTGAGAGAGCTCATCATCAATAATACAAGAAGAACCAACTCTTACTGAGTGCTTTGGATGTGCTGGGCACTGTGCAAAGTAAGGACTTCACCAGCTTATGAGGCTCTCACCACAATATTGTAAGTCGACACTACCATCATTCCCATTTCACAAAAGCGGGCTTTGAGACTTAGAGAGACTAAGTAGTTACCCCAAATCATTCAGCCAGTAAAGGATGAAACTAGAATTCACACACAGTCTGACTTCACCATCCTTGCTCTTCACCACTCTATTATATTGCCTTCCTAAGACTTGATAAAAGGAACTTTACATTTCAAGACCATGTATGCAAGTTTGCTTTTTACCAAAGTATAATGACTTCACAATGGTGTGTTAGTTTCTGCTGAACAACACCATGAGTCTGCCGTATGTATACACATATCCCCTCTTTCTTGAACCTCCCACCCATCGCCCATCCCTGTGACCCTCTAGGTGAACATGGAGCACCAAGCTGAGCTCCCTGTGCTAAACAGCAGCTCCCCACTAACTAACTATTTGAATTCTGCCCTAGGAACTGAGGCCCCATCCCTAAATGTCACCTGCTGAGTCTACTACCTTGTCTAAGGGGACGTCTTCATATAATAGTGAGGTGTCTGGTAGGCACACGCACACACGCATCCTGGAGAGACATTAGGCCAGAGAGACATTCATGGTCTGGCCCCGCCAAGTGCTCCCAGCACAGCAGGATGGATGCAGCCTCTAATAGAGCTCAGCAGAAGTAACCTAGGTGTTTATTATCAAGCTCCACTGACTGAATTCTCTTTTCTGATGCTAGCAGATGACTCCCATTCTCCATAACAAGAGCCAGGCGAGTATATTCAAGGGCAGGGCACTGCGAAGGGCTGCATTTTGAAGCCCTGAAGTCGGGGCTCAGCAGGGAGAGATGGCTTGTGACATATCATTCAGAGGGAAGCTGTCAGGGCAGAATGACCCCTTTCCAGCAGCCAGGGCCCCTGCAACCCCCTGCAAAGTGATAAGGGGACGGACATCTTCACAGGAAGAGGCACCCTGTGACATGTTTTCAGCAAGGTTTCTAGGCAATCCCCAGATGCTCTCTACTCCCTCAGCAATGAATCAGTCTAGGTCTAAAAAGATGCAGCAAGATCCATTTCATCCCAATGGTTCAACGGGTAAAGAATCTGCCTGCAATGCAGGAGATGAACAAGATGAAAGTTCAGTCCCTGGTCTCGTTCACCTGTCCCCCAAATCGCATTTACTTAATTACGAAAAGATGTGCATACATGCATATGTGTATCACGTGTATTGGTATCTGTGTCCCAGGTGGCACGCCTGGTAAAGGAGATGGGAGTTTGATCCCTGGATCGGGAAGATTCACTGGAGGAGGAAATGGCAACCCACTCCAGTATTCTTGCCTGAAAAATCTCATGGACAAAAAGAGCCTGGTGGGCTACAGTCTGTGGGATCGCAAAGAGTCAGACATGACTGAGCGCGAGTATGCAGAACTAAAAGCCCCACCAAACAGGAGATGGTAACTACTTGATAAGAAGCAATGCTCCTTGCAGAAAAGGTCCTCATCAGGTGATAAGGAACAAACTGTACTGAAGGAGGGTGGGTCCTGCACACATCCCAATCCTTATCAGCAACCCTGCCCCCTTGGCTATAAAACTCCTCACAAACCGCCCAGGTTGGGACACACAGCTCTGAAGGCATTTGCCTGCTGTGGCCCCCTTTGCCTGGCAAAGGAATAAAGCTATTCTGTTCTATTTCACCCAAAACTCTGTCTCAAAGATTTAATTCGGTGTCAGGGTACAAAGACTGGATTCAGCTTCATAACCATTAATCAGCAGGGCGAGAGTGGACCACAGGATTAATGAGCTTATGCCTTCATCTGTAACTTATGAAGCACGTCCTTGTACCATTCAGCATATACCAGACAATTAAGGACAATGCAAAAACACACAGGCCAAGATGATGTATAAATAGAAAAATGAAAAGTGAACGTATATAAAGCAATGGAAAAATAAAAGCAATAGTGGAAGAACATGAAAAAATAAAAAAAGCTTTACCTCCTAAACAAAAATTTTTACTTCCCTTAAATAGATACCTATTTGTTCACAGATCCAAGGATTGCACAGTAAATTCAGCAAGAAGACCTCAATAAAACCCTTTTGAGCTCAAATCACTGTTGAGAATGACTGCCTTCCCAGAGAAGGTGGAGAATAATTAGGGTGGAACAAAAGTGGCTCAAACAGCATATCAATTAAAGCAAAGTTCAACTGAGGCAGGAGGAACATGGATCTCCCCACAGGATAAAGTGATATGGGATTCACTCCCTGAGGACTGAAACTCCAAGACAAGAATAGCAAGACAACTAAAAGGAGGAGGCTGGGCCCTGCGCAGACCACATATTTCTCATCCTCCAAGTCAGGAGATCCCGTGGAGGAGGAAATGGCAACTCACTCCAGTATCCTTGCCTGGAGAATCCCATGAACAGAGGAGCCTGGAGGGCTACAGTCCACAGGTGGCCAAGAGTCAGACATAACTGAAGTGACTTAGCACACACGCAAAACTCAGGAGATCTCCCCAACTACACATGCGTAGAAAGCTCCTTGGAGGTCAAAAGGGGAGTGATGTCAAGGGGTGCTCTACTTACAGGCCTTCTCAGTGGAATCCATCTTGGAAAGAAATGGGTGCACATCAGGTGTATCCGACTCCTCATGACCCTGTGGACTGTAGCCCACCAGGCTCCTCCGTCCATGGGATTCTCCAGGCAAGAATACTGGAGTGGGCTTCCATGCCCTCCTCCAGGGGACCTTCTGACCCAGGGATTGAACCCATGCCTCTCATGTCTCCTGCATTGGCAGGCATTACCATTTGCGCCACCTGGGAAGGATCCTGATTTACATGAAATATGGATTGTGAACCAGGCAGGTAAAATGACTGGCCAAAGGAAACCTGGAAGAAACCCCCATAAAAGTAATTCAAACTGCCATGGGAGTAAGAGTCAACAAAACTCTCTCTTTGAGCCTGTGTGTGTCTTGTCTGTGTCTCTCTTTGAGAGCGTGTCTATTGACATGGACTGTACTCTTTTTCCTCCTAATAAATACTTTACTTTCTTCACTACTTTCCATCTTTGTGGAAATTCTTTTCTGCAAAGCTGAAGATCCAATGTCCTTGTCTCTAACCACTGGTCTAGTGGCTAGGATCTGGTGCTCTCACCGCCATGACCCAGACTCAATCTCTGCCTGGAAACCCAAGCCCCATTTCAAGATATTTCAGGCTGAGGCCACCCAAGATCAAAACCACCACCATCAGAGTGCCTCCGGTTGTGAAGGAAGAGACTGTCACTCACAATAGCTGGGACAAAGATGCTGAGTTTATTCCTGTCTAGGCAGAAGAAAGCTATACTTGCAAATCACAGACTCTCTGAACAAAGCAAAGAGCATTGGTTTTGAAGGCATTAGAGATCAGAGGGCTTCCCTGATAGCTCAGTTGGTAAAGAATCCGCCTGCAATGCAGGATCCTGATCCTGGTTCAATTCCTGGGTTGGGAAGATCCACTGGAGAAGGGATAGGCTACCCACGCCAGTATTCTTGAGCTTCCCTTGTGACTCAGCTGGTAAAGAATCTGCCTGCAATGTGGGAGACCTGGGTTTGATCCCTAGATTGGGAAGATCCCCTGGAGAAGGGATAGACTACCCAGTCCAGTATTCTTGGGCTTCCCTTGTGACTCAGCTGGTAAAGAATCTGCCTGCAATGTGGGAGACCTAGATTGGGAAGATCCCCTGGAGAAGGGATAGACTACCCACTCCAGTATTCTTGGGCTTCCCTTGTGGCTCAGCTGGTGAAGGATCCACCTGCAATGCGGGAGACATTGCCCAAGTCTTCACCCAAGTCTTCTCCCCGGGATTAGGGGATCCCAGAGAAATCTCTGGGATCTTCTCCAGGGGTTGGGAAGATCCCCTGGAGAAGGGACAGGCTATCCACTCCAGTATTCTGGCCTGGAGAATTCCATGGGCTGTATAGTACACGGGGTTGCAAAGAGTCACAAAGGCTTTCCCAAAGAGGAGTATTTAGAGACTGGTTGGCATTCAGAACCACGGTCACTGTGGTGTGGATACTGCTGCTGGACTTCTAGGACGATCCTGACCAATCAGGAGTCAAAACAACAGCAACAGAAAAACACCAGAACAACCAAAGGAAATTTGAAAGTTGGAGAACTTTCCCTTCCCATTCTGGAAACTTACTATAAAGCTAGTTATGAAGACAGCATGGTACTGGCGTAAGGATAGATCAAGGAAAGACCATTCAGAGTCCAGAAATAAATCCTTATTCCTTATAGTCAATTGAACTAGATAAAGGTGTTGATGGGGCCCAAAGAAGGCCATCCCAAAATGTGCCTTGAAGGTATACTTAAGTTACTTAAGAAACAGCTAACACAAGAAGGGCACTCTAAACCTCCTTCCAGGCACTTCCGTGGCAGCCCAGCAGTTAAGACTTCCTGCTTCCTCCACTTGTTCAAGACAAAAAGGCTTTGGCCTCTCCTGAATGTTTTTTTCTTTCCCCACATCCACTGTGTTGGCAGTTGCTGCTATCTTTTCAATGTATATCCAGAGACCCACCACTTGTCAATATTACCACCATGTCAAGAGCCAGCTACCATCTTGGGCAATCACAACAGTCTTTTAACACACATCTCCCTGTTTTATCCTGGCTGCCCTAAAATTTGCTGTTAACTCAGTGGGCAGAGTGAATTAAAGGAAGTCCAATTATCTTCCCTGGAGGAGGAAACAGCAATTCACTCCTGTATTCTTGCCTGGAGAATTCCATGGACACAGGAGCCTAGCAGACTTCAGTCCATGAGGTGGCAAAGAGTCAGAAACGAGTGAGTGACTAACACTTTCACTTTTCTCTTCCAATCATCTTATGCATGCCTGCATGCTCAGTCATTTTAGTCGTGTCTAACTCTTTGCAACCTCATGGACTATAACCCACCAGGCTCCTCTGTCCATGGAATTCTCCAGGCAAGAATCCTAGAGTGGGTTGCCATGCCCTCCTCCAGGGGATCTTCCCGACCCAGGGGTCAAACCCGTGTCTCCTTCATTGGCAGGCAGATTCTTTATCACTGAGCCACCAGGGAAGCCCCCAATCACCTTACACTTCTGTGCAAAGCCATCCATGACTGCTCATCTCTACCCAGATCTCTTCTGTGTCCTACAAGGTCTTCTCTTAGAAAGTCCCACTTCTGTGACCTCTTCACTTACTTCTACCCTCTCTACTTCCTCTATTCCTACCCCACCCACCCACCCACCTCTATCTTCTCACTATTTATCAGAGATGCTATGCATGATACTGCCTCACCTTTGCAGGTGTGCAGGCGTAGCTCCTCCATCACTCCTTACACACACTCAGATGTAACCTTCTCAGTGAGGTCTCACCTGACCATACATCCCCTGCCCTCCTTGATGGACTGTAAAAAAAGGCCTCAGTCTCCCTCCATCTACCCCTTCTTCTGCACTGTGACTTTTCAGACTCTCCCACCAAGAAGGCAGGCCTCCACCCTTTCTCTAGTGAATAAGATGTTGGATTTTGCAAAGGCCATACCTTTCCTCTCTACGTTACACTGGCTTAGTCTGCTGGATAAGGAGTTGAGAAGTCAGTTAATGACAGAAACATGGAAGGCAAGAACAAGCTCACCTGGGCTTTCAGTGACACAGCACAAACTTGAAGACCTCTTGCCTCTTAATCCACTTATCTTTTCAGAACTCCACAATGCCTTTCAGACAATTACTATTCTTGTTGTTCAGTCAATAAGTCATGTCCAACTCTTTGTGACCCCAGCATGCCAGACTTCCAGGACTGCAGCAGGCCAGACATCCCTGTCCTTGACTGTCTCCTAGAGTTTGCTCATACTCATGTCCATTGAGCTGATGACCCCACATGCCGTCCAACCATCTGATCCTCTGTCACCCCCTTCTCCTTCTTCCCTAGATCTTTCCCAGCATCAGGTTTTTTTCCCAATGAATCAGCTCTTGACATCAAGTGGCCAAAGTATTAGAGCTTCAGCATCAGCCCTTCCAGTGAATATTCAGGGTTGATTTCCTTTAGGATTGACTGGTTTGATCTTCTTGTGGTCAAGGGACTCTCAAGAGTCTTCTCCAGGACCATCGTTTGAAAGCATTAACTCTTCACCACTCAGCCTTCTTTATGGTCCAACTCTTACATCAGTACTTGACTACTGGAAAAATCATAGCTTTGACTATACAGACAATTATTGACTGAGCCCAACCTTGAACTTTCACAAAGCACTTGAGTTACATTCTGCCAAAGCAATATTTCTAAGCTTGTCCTCATGAGATCCCCAGGAGTAAGGAAATCAACCAGGCCATAAGTAGTACAGAGGCAGGCAGAAAACTGAGAGTATAAATAGCCTCTCACAGCTGGTGCATGTGGGATTACAAGTAATAACGTTTCCTCGCTGAAGACATTGCACTTCATTGCAGAACCACTTCAGTCATTGCTCGAATGTGTTTTATAAATAATCCAGAACTCTCAGAGGGTCAGCCCAACGAAGTTCCAACCCTCCTGTCAAGAGTTCCTTGAATCTCAGTAGCACCAGTCATGACTGAGTCCCTAATTAAATCCTGACCTACTTTAAACAGCTCTAATCCAAAATTCTGTGCTGTGGTGCCAAGTTGCTTACTGATTATTTGCAACTAGTATATGGCGAATGTCATCACTGGGAGATTATGGGATGCCATGGGAACACACAGAAGGACCTCACTTGCTGTGGTCAAAATATAGACACTGCGGGGCGGGGGGGAGGCTTTCATAAGACAGCTGGTAAACTCCTGGGATTATGTGATTTTTAACTTGAGAGAATTTAAAGGATAAAAAGTGAACACAGTATGGGAAGAAGAGGGTGGGACAAATAGACATACATATGCTTAACATTGATGTATATATACAACCATATGTAAAATAAATAGCTCATGGGAAGCTGCTGTAAAGCACAGGGAGCTCAGCTTGGTGCTCTGTGGTGACCTAGAGGATGGGGGTCGTGGCAGGAGAGAGGCCCAAGAAGGAGAGGATATATGCGTACATAAAGCTGGTTTATGTTTTTAGACAGCAGAAACTAAAACAACATTGTAAAGCAATTATACTCCAATTAAAAATTAAAAAAAAAAAGAAGGCCAAGAACTTCAAGTAATGGAAGCCAACAAAGGAGACAGAGATGGAACCGAGCAAGAGAGGAGAAAAGCAGGTGAAGGATGTCATGGTAGCCAACTGGACACACATTTAAAAAGCAGGCAATAGCTAGCAAATTAAGGCAACAACAAGCTAGTTCTGTACAGATCAACACTCCTGCCAAGAATAAAGCACAATCAGAATAAATTTTTCAAAAAAAAAACCCCTATTTAAAATATTGGAAAACTACTCAGTCTTTGAGAGCATCAGGACCAAGTGTCCAAAGAAAGGGAAAGCACAGCAATGTAAGCTAAAATTATTACATGCCACTTTTTTCCCCCTTCTGCTTTGAACCTAGAGCCTCCAAGAGGCTTGTAAGCTGAAGGAACAAAAGCTGGAGATCAGGATTGAGGAGAGATATTTCCTTGGTTAAACAACGTGGGTTTTCAGTGGGAACTCCTAAAGGATGAATCCATGAAAGCTGGCGAACACGTGAAATGGAACACTTTTCACAAATACATCTTTTTTATAAATTTATTTATTTATTTACTTTTTATCTGAGGCTGTGCCAGGTCTCTTGGCTGCACAGGCTTTCCTCTAGTTGTGGTGAGCCAGGGCCACTCTCTGGCTGCCATGCATGGGCTTCTCCAGCTGCAGAGGATGGGCTTTTTGGCGTGCAAACTTCAATAGTTGAGGCTCCCAGGCTCCAGAGCACAGGCTCAATCGTTGTGGCGCATGGGCTTAGCTGCTCCACGGCATGTGGGATCTTCCAAACCCAGGGCTCGAACCTGTGTCTCCTGCATTGGGAAGCGTATTCTTTACCCCTCAGCCACAAGTGAAGCCCCCTCAAACATTTTTGATAAACCAGGCTTGTCCAACAGAACTGTCCATAACAATGCAAATGTCCTCTCTCTGTGGGGGTCAACATGGTAACAAGATACATCTGACTGTTGACCACTTGAAATGTGGCAAGTGCAACTGAGGAATGGAATTTCTAATTTAATTTTAATTATCTTAAATGTAACTTTAAATACCCACATCAGGATTGTTTCAGCTAAAGAAGAGTGACTTCCACCCAACATCTGGCCTGATTTTCCCAGGGTAACTGACATCACTGAATAGTCCACACACAGGGTACAAAGGCCAAGGCACTTACCTTGATTCAGGACAATTTAAAAAGCCATTTAGGCCTCTGAGCTCTCCATGGGGTTGGCCAAGCTCCAGAGGGACCAATTCACAGCTCAAATTCTCCCACTGACCATTCCTTTCGTCCCTTTCCCTTCCATAGCTGTTGGTCCCAAGAGTATTCCCCAGAAAAACTTCTACATGCTAACCTCCAACTCAGTGTCGAGGTCCCAGGAAACCCAACTTGTAATATTTGGTGCTTGCAGGAGTCTAAGAAAGCAGATATTATTATGGGAATTTGGAGCTAGACACCCTCCGCCCAGTTGGCAATGAGGCTCCATCACTGGTGGGAGGTGACACATAGCCTCTGGCATGGCAGCAACGCAATTATACAACTTTCACTAATTGTGAATTGGGATGGGATTCTGAAGGAAGAATTTACATTAATTAGTGTGATGTATCAGACATTTGAGAAATATGAGGGGAACAGTGACTGTAAGGACAGCAGAACTGAGTGCTGTTACTACATTTTGGTGGATGCACTGGGGAAAAAAAATAATGAACAGCTGAGAGTAATTAAACACCAATTAAAAGGTAATGTGAAAGCCAAAAGGCTTCCTCAGTAGCATATAAACAGGCGCTCCTCTCCCGGAGTAAAAGCACAGAGAGAGCTGAGCACCACGCCTCAGGGTCAAGTTCAGAGAGTGGTCAAGTTCTAAATATGGCTGTGCTTGCAACCAAGCAAGGTCTTCTGTGACAGGGACAGAGGACAGGAGGCTTGACTGCCAAGCAATGAGCCTCCAATGCACGGAAGGACCATATCTGGATGCATGCACGTGTGCTCTGTCACTTCAGTCGTGGCTGACCCCGTGACCCCATGAACTGTAGCCCGCCAGGCTCCTCTGTCCATGGGATTCTCCAGGCAAGAATACTGGAGTGCATTGCCATGCCCTTCTTCAGGGGATCTTCCCAACCCAGGGATCGAACCTGGGGTTTCTTATGTCTCCTGCACTGGCAGGCAGTTTCTTTACCACTAGCACTACCCAGGAAGCCCCAATTTCCCCTCACTCCCTGTTTAGAGCTAGGGCAATGCAAGGTCCTCCTGCCTCCAAGGAAACAGGCAGCCCCTTCAGGATCTGGCCCCATCTTCCCTCTGGGCCAGTAGGTCTATATATTTAAGTTAAGTCAAAGTCACTACAAAACTCACCCTATAAGGGACCAAAAAGAACTAGACTCCAGGAGCAACTTAACCTTGTCAGGATGCTCCATTTTCCAGCGAGAGCCAGGGGAGTCTACGTGGGCCTGCATTCTGAGGGTGCTGGATATGGTTCATTGTTCAGTCCCTAAGTCGTGTCCCAAACTCTTTGACACCCTGTAGACTGCAGCTCGCCAGGCTCCTCTGCCCTCTGACTCCTGGAGTTTGCTCAAATTCATGTCCATTGAGTTGGTGATACTACCTAACCTCCCATCCTCTGCTGCCCCCTTCTTCTTTTGTCTTCAATCTTTCCCAGCATCAGGGTATTTTCCAATGAGTTGACTCTTCACATCAGATGGCCAAAGTACTGGAGCTTCAGCATCAGTCCTTCCTATGAATATTTGGGGTTGATTTCCTTTAGGATTGACTGGTTTGATCTCCTTGCAGTCCAAGGGATTATCAAGCATCTTCTCCAATACCACAGTTCAAAAGCATCAATTCTTCAGTGCTCAGCCTTCTTTATGCTCCAAGGGGTCAGAACCTAAAGCTGGATACAAGTGAGTGTATTGATTCTGAAGCTCTCTTGTGACATAGGAGTGACACGAGGCCAGGCCCTAAAAAATGCTTCTGATGACTCCTGGAAACGTGAAAAGAAAAGCTGTCTTCCAATACATGAGACAGATGCACTAGATTTCTTTGGGAGACAGTGGAAGAAGGGATTAAACAGCTAAAAAAAGCAGACATGCTCAAGTGGATAGACTATGGAAAGCTGTAAATCCCCCTGGAGAACTCCCTTCCATGGGAAGAGCCAGAGGATCAGCTATTTCCCCAAGAAACGTGCTAGTGAGTGGACACCAGCGTCACTGAGAAGCTTGGTGAGGCGGTGCTGAATGGGAGACGCCATTACAGAACTGGACTCAGTGATAGCCATGGGGACATGGGATTTAGAACAATGGAGTCCAGGTGCTGTGTGTGACCCTCAGATGCCAGGTGGGTGCAAGCATCATAAGGCTGGAGTGACAGCCAAACAGAGCCTGACCCACGGAGAGTTGCAAATATGGTTAATACAACATGGCAGCCCTAGGGGCAAATGCATGGGCAGCCATCAAGGATCTTTCTCAGTCTGCACTCAGTTCAGTTCAGTTCAGTTGCTTAGTCGTGTCCAATTCTTTTCAACCTCACAGACTGCAGCACGCCAGGCCTCCCTGTCCATCACCAACTCCCAGAGTTTACTCAGACTCATGTCCATTGAGTCTGTGATGCCATCAACCATCTCATCCTTTGTCGTCCCCTTCTCCTCCTGCCTTCAATCTTTCCCATCATCAGAGTCTTTTCCAATGAGTCAGCTCTTCGCATCAAATAGTCAAAGTACTGGAGTTTCAGCTTCAGCATATGTCCTTCCAATGAATATTCAGAACTGATTTCCTTTAGGATGGACTGGTTGGATCTCCTTGCAGTCCAAGGGACTCTCAAGTCTTCTCCAATACCACACCTGTCTCCATTTCTCAACTCTGCTTCCTCCATGTTGACTTTATTCCTAGGCAAAATTTTCCTTCAGAGTCGCCTCTGGTAGCTTCAGTCCAATATCTTCCCGGCTAAGTTAGCACTAGGGAGAGAAGTAGCTTCTCAGTCCTAGTGGGTTTAGAAACAAGGCAGACTCTCCCTGGAATGGCCCATCATATCACGAGTCACCTCAAACACGGTGGGGTTTCCAGGAGGTCATAGTGAACTGATTGACTGTTTTGGGGTCAAGTGCCAATTTGGGGAGCTTTCCTGGTGGTTCAGATGGTAAAGAATCCATCTGCAATGTGGGAGACCTGGGTTCAACCCCTGGGTTGGGAAGATCCCCTGGAGGGCATGGCAACCCACTCCAGTATTCTTGCCCAGAGAATCCCCATGGACAGAGGAGCCTGGTGGGCTACAGTCCATGGGGCCAAAAAAAAGTCAGACACAACTGAGTGACTAAGCACAGCACAGACAAATTTTTAGAATTGGAGGTTGTGGCCTCTAGTAGATTGCTCCTGGACCAGTGCAAAAGGGGTCTCAGTCCTTGATCTCATTCTTCAGAGGAAACCACACATCACAAATAGAAATAGATTTATTAAAAAAAGAAAAACACAAGGGTGTGTCCATCACCCGGGATCCAGCAGGCCCTCCTTAACTTCACTGCTCAGGCTCCAGGAAAAGACTTGTTCATGCCTCCTACGGATGCCTTTGAAGTGGACGCAGACATTTCTTAAAGCACAGGTGGGAGATGGGGCCTTAACACCAGAAGACCCTTGAGGAGGTTTTGAAATAGCCATTGTGAGAAGGGTAAAGGGGTCCTCAGGGCTGACTGGGAACAGCCCTGCCCCTGCCTTTCCTGGGCACGGGGCTCGCTGATGATGCGCCGAATGAGTTGTCTCTAATACTCCCGACCCTGGCTGAGCATCAGTGTGAGGGGAGGAGTCATGTCAGCGCACAGGAGGTGGTCCAGCCCTGAGACAAGCCCGTTTCTGCCTCTTTCTCTGTCAAGCGCTGGCCTCGGGCTCCCGGAAGTGCTCGGGTCCAGCTCTCAAGGGTCCTGCCAAATGGACTTGAGGAATGAAGAAATTCAAGTCCAGCCCATTTATTTTTAGCTAAATGAACCCTGACTTCCCACTGAAAGCCTGCGTGGCCTCCACCCCGCTCAGGACACAGAGCCAGGGACGCAGAGTCCATCCTTTGGATTTCAAGCCCCGCTCAGCATCTTCTCTGTCTCCTTTCCAGCAGGAATCTTTCTCATGTGCAGTTAACCATGTGGTTCCTGTGCAGAAAATCCTTATAAGATTCTACAATACATTGTTAAAAAATAATAAGGTGCTTCCTACATGTCAGCCTCTGTTCTACAGACTTTGTATAAATTCAATATTTTAACCTCAATGACAACCAGATGATAAAAGCAGTGTCCCCCATATTGCAGATCAGAAAATCAGGCTCAGAGAGGGTGAATGCCCTGCAAGGTTACACAGCAATCACATGTCAAAGTCAGAACTTGAACCCAGTATCCGGTGTCCATGACCAGTACTCTTAACACCTGTGCCATGCCATCCCTGGAAAAGTGGGAAAAATGCAAGATCTCAAAACAGGGAGAAAATTCTGTGGGAATCCCACATACTGTGGGCTCTTCCACCTCCTTCCACTCCCTTTCTGAGCATCTCTCAACAGCCCGAGCAGGATCGGAGCACTTCGGAGGCAGAGGGAATCCTTTTCAGGGCGAAATGGAGCAGAATGGGATGAAAGCACATCCCTCCAGCTGTCCACGTGCATCGCCCAGGTCAGGGGCTGCATGGGGCCAAGCCAGGAGGTGGGAGGCAGCCCAGATGCAGCGACTTCGCTCCACTCACTGAGCACCAGCCAGAGCCCCCAGGAGCCAAGAAGAGCAGCTGCAGGAACTGGGAGCTTTTATTTGAGGGGAATTTTGCTCTTTAATGAAGAGGGTGAGCTTTTGTTCTCATGATCTGTTCTCCAGATATCATTCAACATGTTTGCTTCTGCAGTGCTCAGAGAGGCACCATTCAGGAACCTGGCTACTTAGGGCAGAGGCAGGAGATGGATGTCCAGGCCCCCAGGGTCCAGTCTGACCTTCCGGCCCTTCTTCATGTGCATTACTTCTTTGCTAGGCCCAGGCTATGCCCTCCTCCCAGGACACCTCCTTTCCCCTCACCCTCATTCAAACTCTTTCCTGCTTGCCCCTTACAACACCCAGGCCAGATGCTAATTCCCTGCCATCCCCTTGCCCCCCAAGGTTCCTGCAGGATGTCGCCTCCTCTCTCAGGACCCCAAGATGTTTTCATTTTACTCTGCACTTGCTCTCAGGAGGCTCTCCTCCCCTCCCCAGCCACGGGCATGGTGGCACCCTTCTCTGCACTGACAGTGATATGGGAGTCAAGGACCAGACAGGACATGCTTAGAGTCACAGGATTAGTAATCAGTGAAGCTGACCCTACCTCCAACGCGGGGGTTCAAAACCCAGGACTAACAGCATACTCTGACCTTGGACTTCCGGGACAGTTCCAATGACCACTTACCCCCAGCGGATGACTGCTCACCACCTAGGGGCTTCTGCGTGCTTGTCTTTTCAACTTCATCCCCTAAACTCTGTATGACTCACCCAGGACCCTTGATGGGCTTCAAGCTCGCCTTTCCACCTGTCCTCTCCTCATCACACTCTGGGCACACTGGTCTCACGTTTCTTTAATGCAGTTCTTTAAACCTCTCTCCACCTTATACCCTTCACACACCTACCTGGATCCCTTCAGCTGAGTTGTCTTCTTCCTCCCCCAGCTCCCTTGTCCTCCAGCCTCCTACCCAGGCTTCTCTTCTCGGCTTGGAGAACACTCAGCTGCTCAGGAGAGGTCTGTTGGCTTCAGTCTCACAGCCCTGTTAGGTGTTTATATTTTTCTTTCTATAAATTTATTATGCTAAAATAAATTATTTGCTAGTTCATTTAACACGTATTTCTCTCACTCATTGACCACATGTGTTTGTGCTCAGTTGTGTTTGGACTCTTTGCAACCCCATGGACTGTAGCCCGCCAGGCCCCTCTGTCCATGGAATTTTCTATGCAAGAATACTGGAGTGGGTTGTCATTTCCTTCCCCAGGGGATCTTCCCAACCCAAGAGCTGAACCTGTGTTCCCTCCATCTCCTGCATCCCAGGCAGATTCTTTACCACTGAGGCTACATAGGTATAAATTAAGCCTCACCTATTTTGTCCATCATGGCAGCCCTGTGCCTGGCATTGTACCTGCCAGGTGACAGTGACTCTTTCTCTATCTATCTATACTTACATATTATAAACATTGTGTGTGTGTGTGTGTGTGTATGTATACATATTCACTGAATTAAAATTAAAAATTAAAAACAACATAAATGAAAGAAGTAACCACTGGAAGGATCTTGGAGTACATAACCTAGAAAATTCCTTTTACTTTTAGAATGCAAGAAAAAATCTTTTTAGACAAGAAAGGGAAACTCAGGTTCTGTCCTTTAAGAGAAAAGTCAGCTTTCCCAATCTCAGCTGTCTAGTCACGTGTTAAGGGTCCATCCAGATTCAATGGCACCATCTGTGGAGGTGCGTGTCCTGGTTCACATCTCAGGCAGCGGAAGAGATCAAGACATTGGAAGGTGCCGATTTCACGTGATGGAGGAACAGACTGGAGGGAGCAGGCCACATGAGGAGCGTTGGAAAGGAGCCCAGAGCCGAGCCTTGAGCTTCTGAATGCCCCACAGCAGCAGAGCAGAGCCCGGATGCGTTCTCTCCAAACTCGAAGCCCCAGAGCACAAAACTGTTCTTCCTGCCATTTGCTTCACTCACCCACGGCAGCAAGAAAGGGCTCCTCAGCTTTGTTTTTGTACAGATGATTGAAAATATTGGGCCAGCCATCTCCACACTCAGATTCAAGCAATGAAATCACAACCAAACAACGGCCTTGGGGCTCCCATTCAGGAGTCTCTCCTCCTCCCCCTGTATCACCCAAAGGGGCTGAAAGGAATTACTGAGCTCATATTCTGGCCCCTCCAATCTTATGAACCAAAATGAAGTATATTCAGAAAATCAGATTGAACTGTCTGTGCTACCAACTAGTTAATTGGCCTTGGGGAGAACATGTAGCTTTCCTGAAACCTAGCTTTTTGACTTATAAAATGAGGATGAAAAATTATATATCAATTGTCTTTCTCACAGGATCATATCAAGGACCAAGGAAATACTTCCAGAAGCAGCCCAGTGCCATGGTGTGGAAACAGGCAGGCTTGGACTGGATCTTGATTCTGCTCTTGTTCGCTGTATGACCTTGGGTAAGTTACTTAACCTTTCTCAGCTTTAGTGTCATCATCCATAATTGGAAATACAAAGATTACTTGCCTATGGTGTCAAGAGTTTTGTGAGTATCAAATTAGAAAAATTTGTATACAAATTGTTTATGATGCCTAGTACATGGTAGAAATCCAAGAAATTACAGAAGCAGTAGCAGTATTAACAGCCTTAAAATAAAGTAAGCTATTGTTGTTCAGTTGCTAAGTCATGCCCGACTCTCCGCAACCCCATGGACTGCAGCACACCAGGCTTCCCTGTCCAGAGTTTGCTCAAACTCAAGTGTGTGATGAGTCATTGAGTCTGTGATGCCATCCAACGTAATCTATAAATCACTATAAAATGTAAATATAATCAAGATTGTCAAGATTACCAATGAAGTTAAACCCTATCTTTTTCATGAAGACTTTTTCTAAGAATTATTGCCTATTAATCATTCCTTTTCCTAAACTCCTACAGAACATCTCTGTACTGCATATTTGGAATTTAACCATATTTTTTCATATATTTGCTCACATGGTTCCAGTTGCTGTTAGAAACAAACATAGCTCACCCAATTCACACTTCCTGAGCTGGGATGGGGACGGTATGGTGGGCAATAGCCTGATTCAGAGCCTAGATAGTCTGGGTCCAGGGATTTCATCTAGACTTGATCCCCAGAACTGAGCATTCTTTCGGGGACAGATTTGCACCAAATCCCCTCTTCTCTACACCTTAACACACAAAAACAAAAGCATGATTATAAATAAACCCGAATCCTAACACATCCTTTAGAGTGGGAAATAGTAACATCTAAGTACACGACCACAGCTTTTCATAACCCAGGGTCCCCATCACTGACCGGAGGACCTGGGAAGTACCCAGCATGAAGTGCTCAATAAAAATTTGCTCAATAAATATATTGAAGTATAGTTGATTTACAAAGTAGTTTCTTTTTTAAGATTTTTTTTATAGGAACCATTTTTTTTAATTTTATTTTTACTTTATTTTATTTACAATACTGTATTGGTTTTGCCATACATTGACATGAATCCGCCACGGGTGTATACGAGCTCCCAATCTTGGATCCCCTTCCCACCTCCCACCCCATATCATCTCTCTGGATTAAAGTCTTTATTGATTCTGTTACAATATTGCTTCTGTTTCATGTTCTGGTTTTTTGGCCATGGGGCATGTGGGATCTTAGCTTCCCAACTAGGGATCAAACCAGTACTCTGTGCATTGGAAGGCAAAGTCTTAACTTCTGGGCCACCAGGGAAGTCCCAGTAAATGAGCATTATTAATGGGAGGATTGTTGGAGCAGCAGTTATCTGTTACCACAATGATGCTGCAAAAAAAAGCAATCCAAAAAGCCTTGGTGACAAATAACTGCTCTTATATGTCAGATCAACTGCAGACAGGTTAGGCAGCTGTGCTGTCCTGGCTGAGGGATGATGTGACTGCCGATGGATGACATCAGAAGAGCAGCTCGGCAGGAGTCTATTCTCTAGCACCCCACCCAACCCTCCTACCCTCCCAGGTTCTCCAGAGACTCAGTGCTAAGATTCTGTGGCAGGCAGAAGTAGAATACATAGAGGTTGCTGGACTTGCAAAGTGCACACATAAACACAGGCTTCCCCATCACATGCAGGACCAGCAAAATCCCAACGAGCTGGGCTAAGCCAGAAACAAGCTCAAACCCCATTGCCAAACTCCAGGAGGCAGAATTTGGGTCAGTGCTACTAATGGGCTACATCTAATGAGGAACCAGGGAGTGGGAAGGGCTCCTCTTGGGACAGGAGTGTTTGCCTACAAGAGGCAAATCATCCATTCCAGCCACTGCAAGGGAAGCCATTTGCTTGGTGTCTGCATGTATCACCCTCCAGGGAGCGTGCTCTTTTCCAGTTCACAGACCAGAAGTATTCGGGTGGAAAGTGACTTATTATATCCCTTCTGAAAATCTGGATCCAGGGCCCAGATTGGTCCCACTGGATCCAAGATTATAGTCACAGACACAAACAATCATGATGAATTACTTTCTTTAAATCTTGCGGGATTAAGTCAAAGCATCATTTGTCTCTTTTCCTGGTTCCAGAAGAGCCAGATGTGTGAGGGGTTTTCAATCTTCACCAGTGGCTCACATAGAAAGAATATGAATATAAGGTGAGAGAGATATTAGCCTCTGATCAAGGTCATTTCCCCCACAGGTCTATCTTCCTATGCCATGTGACCTGAAAGTGTGGAATGGCCATTATTCTTTTATTAGAACATGTTAATTCAGTCAGTAAGCATGCGCCCAGCATAATATGCCAGCCATTAGACTAGACATTAGTGTTAAGAATGGATAAGCCAGGGAACTCCCTGGCAGTCTAGAACTTTCACTGCTGAGGGAAAGAGTTTGATCCCTGGTTGGGGAAATAAGATCTCAGAAGCTGCAAGGTGCAGCCAAAAAGTAATAATAATAAAGAGTGAATAAGCCAGTTCCTAACCCTCAGTCAATGACTTACTGAGTGACTCTCCTGAGTTTTGTTTTGGTTTGGGTTTTTTTTTTCTGTCTAGAGGGAAAAAGAGAATCATAAATAATTATAAAACCATTTGGAAAAACATTGCAATGGATATACGAGCTACACAACAGATGAACAGATGAACTTGAAGAAGGAGGTAATACTTAGCATCCATCTTAAAGGATGAAGTGTGTGTGCTCAGTTGCTTGGTCATGTCTGACTCTCTGCAACCTCATGGACTGTAGCCCACCAGGTTCTTCTGTCCATGGGATTTCCCAGGCAAAAATGCTGGAGCAAGTGACCATTTCCTCCTCCAGGGGATCTTCCTGACCCAGGGATCAAACCAGAGTCTCCTGTATTTCTGGCACTGGCAGGTAGGTTCTTTACCACTGTGCCACCTGGGAAGTCCAAAGGATGAAGAGACAATCCTAAACAGAGAGAAAAGTATGTATGGGATATTCTGGACTGGCTCATTCAAACTCCTTCCCTACATCCTTCTAGGGGAGACTGCTGCTGCTAAGTCGCTTCAGTCGTGTCCGACTCTGTGCGACCCCATAGATGGCAGCCCACCAGGCTCCCCCGTCCCTGGGATTCTCCAGGCAAGAACACTGGAATGGGTTGCCGGCTCCTTCCCCAATGGGTGAAAGTGAAAAGTGAAAGTGGAGTCACTCAGTTGTGTCTGACTCTTAGCGACCCCATGGACTGCAGCCCACCAGGCTCCTCCGCCCATGGGATTCTCCAGGCAAGAGTGCTGGAGTGGGAGACTAGAAAGCCAAAATCCACATTTCACAGACTCCCTTGAAGCTAAAGTCTGGAAACAAATGATATACCACCAACAGATGCTTTTGAGTGAGATTTGAAAGGAGTAAACAAGCTGAACCAATCTATCTTCCTTTTCTCGAGCTGCTTTTGCTGGTAAGGAAGGCTATGGAAATTCAAAGATTTTCTGCAATAGCATTTTAGAGTCTATTGTCCAACTCTCTATCTTCCAATAAGCATTAGATATGATAGTAGGAGTCTTTTAATATAGAAAAGCTTCCTTGACAGCCTCAAAAATAGAAGCACCCCATGTTAATCTATTCTATGCTGATTTGGCAATAATTCCTTCCAATGATTTTGTTAGCACTGAAATCCTTACACCAAATGCATTTCTGCTTAAAATATTTAAGCTGATTTCCATCTCTTGCATTTAATTCTTGCTGATATGGAATTTAGAATCAAACAAATGGTTAGAGATGGGAACTTGAGATTTTCTTTCTGAGCTTACAGTTTGAAAGCAAGAAAAATGCCATTACCATTTGAAAATGGGATACATGGTATACGGTGGCAAAACAGGCACTTAAATTATCACCCCTGAGCTTCCAGGTATGATGGTCCAACTGGTATCAGACTCACCTTCCTACAACTATTCAAATTCAATTCAGTCTCTCAGTCGCATCCGACTCTGTGACCCCGTGAACTGCAGCACGCCAGGTCTCCCTGTCCATCACCAACTCCCGGAGTCCACCCAAACCTATGTCCATTGAGTTGGTATGCCATCCAACCATCTCATCTTATTTCGTCCCCTTCTCCTCCTGCCCTCAATCTTTCCCAGCATCAGGGGCTTTTCAAATGAGTCAGTTCTTTGCATCAGGTGGCCAAAGTATTGGAGTTTCAGCTTCAACATTAGTCCTTCCAATGAACACCCAGGACTGATCTCCTTTAGGATGGACTGGTTGGATCTCCTTGCAGTCCAAGGGACTCTCAAGAGTCCTCTGCAACACCACAGTTCAAAAGCATCAATTCTTCGGTGCTCAGCCTTCTTCACAGTCCAACTCTCACATCCATACATGACCAATGGAAAAACCATAGCCTTGACTAGACGGACCTTTGTTGGCAAAGTAATGTCTCTGCTTTCTAATATGCTATCTAGGTTGGTCATAACTTTCCTTCCAAGGAGTAAATGTCTTTTCATTTCATGGCTGCATTCACCATCTGCAGTGATTTTGGAGGCCAGAAAAATAAAGTCAGCCACTGTTTCCACTGTTTCCCCATCTATTTGTCATGAAGAGATGGGACTAGTTGCCATATCTTAGTTTTCTGAATATTGAGCTTTAAGCCAACTTTTTCACTCTCCTTTTTCACTTTCATCAAGAGGCTCCTTAGTTCTTCATTTTCTGCCATAAGGGTGGTGTCATCTGCATATCTGAGCTTATTGATATTTCTCCCAACAATCTTGATTCCAGTTGTGCTTCTTCCAGCCCAGTGTTTCTCATGATGCACTCTGCATATAAGTTAAATAAGCAGGATGACAATATACAGCCTTGATGTACTCCTTTTCCTATTTGGAACTAGTGTGTTGTTCCATGTCCAGTTGTAACTGTTGCTTCCTGACCTGCATACAGATTTCTCAAGAGGCAGGTCAGGTGGTCTGGTATTCCCATTTCTTTCAGAATTTTCCGCAGTTTATTGTGATCCACACAGTCAAAGGCTTTGGCATAGTCAATAAAGCAGAAATAGATGTTTTTCTGGAACTCTCTTGCTTTTTTCATGATCTAGCAGATGTTGGCAATTTGATCTCTGGTTCCTCTGCCTTTTCTAAAACCAGCTTGAACATCAGGAAGTTCATAGTTCATGTATTGCTGAAGCCTGGCTTGGAGAATTTTAAGCATCACTTTACTAGCTGTGAGATGAGTGCAACTGTGTGGTAGTTTGAGTATTCTTTTGCATTGGGTTTCTTTGGAATTGGAATGAAAACTGACCTTTTCCAGTCCTGTGGCCACTGCTGAGTTTTCCAAATTTGCTGGCATATTAAGTGCAGCACTTTCACAGCATCATCTTTCAGGATTTGAAATAGCTCAACTGGAATTCAATCACCTCCACTAGCTTTGTTCATAGTGATGCTTCCTAAGGCCCGCTTGCCTTCACATTCCAAGATGTCTGGCTCTAGGGGAGTGATCATACCATCATGATTATCTGGGTCATGAAGATTTTTTTTTTTTTTACTTTATTTTACTTTACAATACTGTATTGGTTTTGCCATACATCAACATGAATCCACCACGGGTGTACATGTGTTCCCAATCCTGAACCCCCCTCCAACCACCCTCCCCATACCATCTCTCTGGGTCATCCCAGTGCACCAGCCCCAAGCATCCTGTATCCTGTATTGAACCTAGACTGGCAATTTGTTTCTTACATGATAGTATCCATGTTTCAATGCCATTCTCCCAAATCATCCCACCCTCTTCCTCTCCCACAGGGTCCAAAAGACTGTTCTATACATCTGTGTCTCTTTTGCTGTCTCACATACAGGGTTATCGTTACCATCTTTCTAAGTTCCATACATATGTGTTAGTATACTGTATTGGTGTTTTTCTTTCTGGCTTACTTCACTCTGTATAATCGGCTCCAGTTTCATCCACCTCATTAGAACTGATTCAAATGTATTCTTTTTAATGGCTGAGTAATACTCCATTGTGTATATGTACCACAGCTTCCTTATCCATTTGTCTGCTGATGGACATCTATGTTGCTTCCATGTCCTGGCTATTATAAGCGGTGCTGCAATGAACATTGGGGTACATGTGTCTCTTTCAATTCTGGTTTCCTCTGTGTGTATGCCCAACAGTGGGATTGCTGGGTCATAAGGCAGTTTTATTTCCAGTTTTTAAAGGAATCTCCACACTGTTCTCCATAGTGGCTGTACTAGTTTGCATTCCCACCAACAGTGTAAGAGAGTTCCCTTTTCTCCACACCCTCTCCAGCATTTATTTCTTGTAGACTTTTGGATCGCAGCCATTCTGACTGGTGTGAAATGGTACCTCATTGTGGTTTTGATTTGCATTTCTCTGATAATGAGTGATGTTGAGCATCTTTTCATGTGTTTGTTAGCCATCTGTATGTCTTCTTTGGAGAAATGTCTATTTAGTTCTTTGGCCCATTTTTTGATTGGGTCGTTTATTTTTCTAGAATTGAGCTACAGGAGTTGCTTGTATATTGTTGAGATTAGTTGTTTGTCAGTTGCTTCATTTGCTATTCAGTTCAGTTCAGTTTTTCTCCCATTCAGAAGGCTGTCTTTTCACCTTGCTTATAGTTTCCTTCATTGTGCAGAAGCTCTTAATTTTAATTAGATCCCATTTGTTTATTTTTGCTTTTATTTCCAGTATTCTGGGAAGTGGGTCATAGAGGATCCTGCTGTGATTTATGTCAGAGAGTGTTTTGCCTATGTTCTCCTCTAGGAGTTTTATAGTTTGTGGTGTTATGTTTAGATCTTTAGTCCATTTTGAGTTTATTTTTGTGTATGGTGTTAGAAAGTGTTCTAGTTTCATTCTTTTACAAGACTCCACCAGAAAATTACTAGAGCTAATCAATGAATATAGTAAAGTTGCAGGATATAAAATTAACCTACAGAAATCCCTTGCATTCCTATACACTAATAATGAGAAAGTAGAAAAAGAAATTAAGGAAACAATTCTGTTCACCATCGCAAAGAAAAGAATAAAATACTTAGGAATACATCTACCTAAAGAAACTAAAGACCTATATATAGAAAACTATAAAACACTGATAATAGATGGAGAAATATACCATGTTCATGGATTGGAAGAATCAATATAGTGAAAATGAGCATACTACCCAAAGCAATCTACAGATTCAATGCAATCCCTATCAAGCTACCAGCGGTATTTTTCACAGAGCTAGAACAAATAATTTCACAATTTATATGGAAATACAAAAAACCTCGAATAGCCAAAGCAATCTTGAGAAAGAAGAATGGAACTGGAGGAATCAACCTGCCTGACTTCAGGCTCAGTCATCAAGACAGTATGGTACTGGCACAAAGACAGAAACATAGATCAATGGAACAAAATAGAAAGCCCAGAGATAAATCCAAACACCTATGGACACCTTATCTTCGACAAAGGAGGCAAGAATATACAATGGATTAAAGACAATCTCTTTAACATGTGAAGGTATTTTTTGTACAGTTCTTCTGTGTATTCTTGCCACCTCTTCTCAATATCTTCTGCTTCTATTGGGTCCCTACCATTTCTGTCCTTTATTGAGCCCATCTTTGCATGAAATGTTCCCTTAGTATCTCTAATTTTCTTGAAGAGATCTCTAGTCTTTCCCATTCTATTGTTTTCCTGTATTTCTTTGCATTGATCGCTTAGGAAGGCTTTCTTATCTCTCCTTGCTATTCTTTGGAACTCTGCATTCAAATGAGTATATCTTTCCTTTTCTTATTTGCCTTTCACTTCCATTCTTTTCACAGCTATTTGTAAGGCCTCCTCAGCCATTTTACTTTTTTGCATTTCTTTTCTTGGGGATGGTCTTTATTCCTGTCTCCTGTACAATGTCATGAACCTCCGTCCGTAGTTCATCAGGCATTTTGTCTATCAGATCTAGTCCCTTAAATCTATCACTTCCACTGTATAGTCATAAGGGATTTGATTTAGGTCATACCTGAATGGTCTAGTGGTTTTCCCCACTTTCTTCAATTTCAGTCTGAATTTGGCAATAAGGAGTTCATGATCTGAGCCACAATCAGCTCCCAGTCTTGTTTTTGCTGACTGTATAGAGCTTCTCCATCTTTGGCTGCAAAGAATATTATCAATCTGATTTCGGTGTCGACCATCTGGTGATGTTCATGTGTAGAGTCTTCTCTTGTGTTCTTGGAAGAGGGTGTTTGCTATGACCACTGCATTTTCTTGACAAAACTCTATTAGCCTTTGCCCTGCTTCATTCTGTACTCCAAGGCCAAATTTGCCTGTTACTCCAGGTGTTTCTTGACTTCCTACCTTTGCATTCCAGTCCCCTATAATGAAAAGGACATCTTTTTTGGGTGTTAGTTCTAGAAGGTCTTGTAGGTCTTCATAGAACTGTTCAACTGCAGCTTCTTCAGCATTACTGGTTGGAGCATAGACTTGGATTACTGTGATATTGAATGGTTTGCCTTGGAAATGAACAGAGATCATTCTGTCATTTTTGAGATTGCATCCAAGTACTGCATTTCAGACTCTTTTGTTGACTATGATGGCTACTCCATTTCTTCTAAGGGATTCCTGCCTGCAGTAGTAGATATAATGGTCATCTGAGTTAAATTCACCCATTCCAGTCCATTTTAGCTCGCTGATTCCTAGAATGTCAGTGTTCACACTTGTCACCCCATTTGACCACTTCCGATTTGCCTTGATTCATGAACATAACATTCCAGGTTCCTATGCAATATTGCTTTCTACAGCATCGAACCTTGCTTCTGTCACCAGTCCCATCCACAGCTGGGTGTTGTTTTTGCTTTGGCTCCATCCCTTCATTCTTTCTGAAGTTATTTCTCCACTGATCTCCAGTAGCATATTGGGCACCTACCGACCTGGGGAATTCATCTTTCAGTGTCCTATCTTTTTGCCTTGTCATACTGTTCATGGGGTTGTCAAGGCAAAAACACTGAAGTGGTTTACCATTCCCTTCTCCAGTGGACTGTCAGACCTCTCCACCATGACCCGTCCATCTTGAGTGGCCCCACATGGCATGATTTAGTTTCATTGAGTTATACAAGCCTGTGATGTGTGTGATCAGATTGGCTAGCTGTCTGTGATTGTGGTTTCAGTCTGTCTGCCCTCTGATGCCCTCTCTCAGTGCCTACTGTCTTACTTGGGTTTCTCTTACCTTGGACATGGGGTATCTCTTCACAGCTGCTCCAGCAAAGCCCAGCCACTGCTCCTTACCTCGGACATGGGGTACAACAAGCAATCATAATATTTCGAATGCACTGGTTATAGCAAATGCCTTCTTCCAGCAACACAACAGATGACTCTACACATAGCCGTCACCAGATGGTCAATACCAAAGTCAGATTGATTATATTCTTTGCAGCCAAAGATGGAGAAGCTCTACACAGTCAGCAAAAACAAGACTGGGAGCTGACTGTGGCTCAGATCATGAACTCCTTATTGCAAAATTCAGACTTAAATTGAAGAAAGTAGGGAAAACTACTAGACCATTCAGATATGACCTAAATCAAATCCCTTAAGATTATACAGTGGAGGTGACAAATAGATTTAAGGGATTAGATCTGATAGGCAGAGTGCCTGAAGAACTATGGACAGAGTCTCATGACACAGGGATCAAGACCATCCCCAAGAAAAGGAAATGCAAAAAGGCAAAATGGTTGTCTGAGGAAGTCTTACAAATAGCTGAGAAAAGAAGAGAAGTGAAAGGCAAACAAGAAAAGGAAAGCTATACCTAACTGAAGGCAGATTTCCAAGAATAGTAAGGAGAGAAGAGAAAGCCTTCCTAAGTGATCAATGCAAAGAAATACAGGAAAACAATAGACTGGGAAAGACTAGAGATCTCTTCAAGAAAATTAGAGATACCAAGGGAATATTTCATGCAAAGATGGGCTCAATAAAGGACAGAAATGGTATGGACCCAACAGAAGCAGAAGATATTCAGAAGAGGTGGCAAAAATACATGGAAGAACTATACAAAAAGATCTTAATGATCCAGATAACCATGTCGGTGTGATCACTCACCTAGAGCTGGACATCCTGGAATGCAAAGTCAAGTGGGCCTCAGTCACTAATAACAAAGTTAGTGGAAGTGATGGAATTCCGGCTGAGCTATTTCATGTCCTAAAAGATGATGCTGTGAAAGTGCTGCACTCAATATGCCAGCAAATTTAGAAAACTCAGCAGTGGCCACAGGACTGGAAAAGGTCAGTTTTTATTCCAATCCCAAAGAAAGGCAATGCCAAAGAATGCTCAAACTACTGCACAATTGCACTCATCTCACACGCTAGTAAAGTGATGCTTAAAATTCTCCAAGCCAGGCTTCAGCAATACATGAACTGTGAACTTCCAGATGTTCAAGTGGGATTTCAGAAAGGCAGAGGAACCAGAGATAAAATTGCCAACATCTATTGTATCATCTAAACAGCAAGAGAGTTCCAGAAAAACATCTACTTCTCCTTCATTGACTATGCCAAAGTCTTTGTGTGGATCACAACAAACTGGAAAATTCTTCAAGAGACGGGAATACCAGACCACCTGACCTGCCTCCTGAGAAATCTGTATGCAGGTCAAGAATCAACAGTTAGAATCAGACATGGAACAATGGACTTGTTCCAAATTGGGAAAGAGTATGTCAAGGCTGTATATTGTCATCCTGCTTATTTAACTTCTGTGCAGAGTACATCATGGGAAATGCTGGGCTGGATGAAGCACAAACTGGTATCAAGATTGCCGGGAGAAATATCAATAAGCTCAGATATGCAGATAACACCACCCTTATGGTAGAAAGTGAAGAGAAACTGAGGAGCCTCTTGTTGAAAGTGAAAGAAAAGAGTGAAAAATCTGGCTTAAAACTCAACATTCAAAAAATGATCATGGCATCTGATCGCATCACTTCATGGCAAATAGTTGGGGAAACAATGGAAACAGTGACAGACTATTTTCTTGGGCTCCAAAATCACTGCAGATGGTGACTGCAGCCATGAAATTAAAAGATGCTTGCTCCTTGGAAGAAAAGCTATGACCAACCTAGGCAGCATACTAAAAAGCAGAGACATTAATTTGCCAACAAAGGTCTGTCTAGTCAAAGCTGTGGTTTTTCTTGTTGTCACGTATGGATGTGAGACTTGAATCATAAGGAAAGCTGAGCGCTGAAAAATTGGTGCTTTTGAACTGTGGTGTTGGAGAATACTCTTGAGAATCCCTTAGACTGCAAGGAAATCAAACCAGTCAATCCTAAAGGAAATCAGTCCTGAATATTCACTGGAAGGACTGATGCTGAAGCTGATGCTCCAATATTTTGGCCACCTGATGGGAAGAACTGACTCATTTGAAAATACCTTGATGCTGGGAAAGATTGAGGGTGGAAGGAGAAGGGGATGACTGAGGATGAGATGGTTGGATGGCATCACTGACTAGATGGACATGAGTTTGAGCAGGCTCCAGGAGTTGGTGATGGACAGGGAAGCCTGGCATGCTGCACTCCATGGAGCTGCAAAGAGCAGGACACAGTTGAGTGACTGAACTGAACTGAACTGAATCTTTCAAAAAGAAAGGCCTCTGGATAAAAAGCAGGAATTCTCAGAACCCTTAATAAGCTGTGCATTTAGAATTTCCAAAAGAGACCATCATAAGCAGAGAGTACAAAATTTGACTCTAGGACCTTCCCTGGTTCCTCAGACTATAAAGAATCCACCTGCAATGCCAGAGACCTAGGTTCAATCCGTGAGTTGGGAAGATCCCCTGGAGAAGGGAATGGCTACCCACTCCAGTGTGCTTGCCTGGAGAACTCCATGGAGTCTCAAAGAGTCAGACATGACTGAGCAACTAATACAACAACAGGACCACTCTACCAGAGGGCATATCACAGAACCATGTGCTACAGAATTCACTTTGGGAAACATCCCCCTAAAACTCAGCTCCGGTATTTCTGGGGGTTTCTTGAACCCCAGGATCCTGGGTTCCCAGAGGGTGATGGCATTCAGTGGCGGGTGACAGTTACAATGACAAGAATACTCTTGGAGTTCAGGGAGGGTACAGACAAGGAGGTAGAAAGGACTGAGGATAAACACCCTCCACTGCCCGAGCCTGGCTCCGAGCCAGTCCCCACCCAAGTGCTGCTTAACATCTTCAGGGTCATAAGCATCATTCACTTCAAGCAGCCCTCGGAGTCCCCGGGGAAATCTAGGTCCAACACTCAGAAAGCTCATTTCCACCAAAGGAGACAGGAGCCCTGGAGAAGCGCCAGTATTCAGGTGGAGAGGATTGCTTTGTGTCTTCATTTCTTTCTTTCTTTTTTTTTTTTTTTGAAAGTGACAGAATTGTAAGGAAGGTCACTCGATATAAAAGAAACAGCTCAAAACCACAAAACACAGTTCTCTGGATCAGAGCTGAGCCTGCCCAACTCTTCCTATGTGAGAAATGGGAGAACCCAGAGGGTATTAAATGAAATAAACCACAAAATATAAAACAAAAACTCAAGTAATGACGAAAAGAGAGGTCATGCGACTGGCTGCATATTAAAATCCTGTAGGGACTTCCCTGGTGGTCTAATGGCTAAGAGTCGGAGCTCCCAAAGCAGGAGGTCAGCGTTCGATCCCTAGTCGGGGAACTAGATCCCACATGCCACAAATCAAAGTTACCGTACAGCAAACTAACGCCCAATGCAGCCAAATAAATAAATAAGTTTTAAAAGTAAATAAATAAAATCATCCAAAGGCATGATCCTTTCATGTAGAGAGCATTTGATTGTTCATTATTCCACTTGATCTTCTTGACAGCATATGAAGCTTTTTTTCCATTTTACAGGTGAAGAAACTGAAGCTCACTGTGAATTTCCAGAGACCACATAATTAGTAAACATTACTAATTACATATCATTATATTACAATATAATTACTTTAGTAAATTATATTAGGAATTACATTAGTAATTAGGGTTAATTACATTAGTAAAAATTTTTACTAATTTTACTAAAAATTTTACATTAGTAAAACTCCTGTAAAATTTTTACATTGGTGAAAATCCTGTAAAAATTACAGGATTGAGACTCAAATGTAGCTCAACCGAAAAGAAAGGAGCCAGCCAGGGCTAGTCTCTGGCAGTGCTGTCAGAAGCATGCCTTATCTATTCCCTTTTCCAAGTCTCTCTTCTTATCACAGCTCCCACCTGCACCATCCCCACCATCAGACCCCTTCCCAGAACTGCCCTTAACCTGGCAGCTCTTTTCTTCCTCTGTGTGTGTGTGGAGTCACATTAGTCTTGTCTGACTCCTTGCAACCCTATGGACTATAGCTCTCCAAGCTCTTATGTCCGTGGGATTCTCCAAGCAAGAATACTGAAGTGGGTTGCCATTTCCTTCTTCCAGACTCAGGGATTGAACCCACGTCTCTTAAGTCTTATGCATTGGCAGGCGGGTTGATAAGATACTGACTCTCTCTGCCTCAGTCTCTCCATTCATAAAATGTGATAATGATTTCTTCTATGCCTACCCCATAAGTATCCAAAAAATAAAACTATAGAAAAGTGCTTTAAAACAAAAAATCATGTGTACATTAGAAATAACGTCCTCTTATCTCATCCTATATTGATTCCTGCAGAATCAATATTGTAAATAACTGCTTTTCCTCCAAAATGAAAATTGTCCATTTCTCTAATTATAAAATTACTCAAACAGACCTAGACAATACCAAAAGCATAGAGAAGGAATTGAAACATCCATTTTACACACACACACATACACACTGGAACAGGTTCAATATGTATACAGATATACAACTGATATCTGATTGTCATCTTTTTATAGGCTGTGGTCTTTGTGCTGTGATGTAATATAGCACAGACAAAGAAAAACCTGAATCATAAAACCTTAAGCAACTTTACTGATGCAGGATGATTACCAGTGTCTTAAGAGCAAGGCTATTGGCATCTCTCAGTGTAACCTGGAGAATCCCAGGGATGGCGGAGCCTGGTGGGCTGCCGTCTATGGGGTCGCACAGAGTCGGACAAGACTGAAGTGACTTAGCATCAGCAGCTCCAGAGCTTAGGCTGATCTAAAACACAAATGTCATCTTTGCCTAGCATATCAAGCCTCTCTAACTCCAGGTCATCATCACCATAATAACCCGGAATCCATGAAAATCAGTGCATATCATTTAATAGTGAGGTACATGCAGAATGACTGATGCCTGAGTGTGTTCAGTCACTCAGTCGTGTCCAACTCTTTGGGACCCCATGGACTATAGCCCACCAACCTCCTCTGTCCATGGAATTTTCCAAGAGAGAATACTGGAGAGGGTGGCCATTTCCTCCTCCAAGGGATATTCCCAATCTAGTGATCGAACCCACATCTCCTGCATTGCAGTAAGTTCATCTATATTAATATGTCTTCCTCTTTGTTCTCAAAATTTAGACACATTTTAGCCCATGACTGATGTCTTAAAAGTGTCTAAACTTTGAGAAGGATGAGAAAGACATATTAATATTGATGACTTGACTCAGCTTACGTAGCAACACTCTATTTTTAAAACACCTTCAAAAGATATTTTTCTTTAAATAAAAAATAAAATCATAAGACTAATATATATATCATTTTAAATGCCACTACTTCCTGTTAATAAATATCATGGGAAACTTCTGTGTCAGTGAGAATCTATCTATGCATTTGCCTCTTCTGGGCCCTTATATTAATAGGATCATAGAATATGTGATCTTTTGTCACCAGCTTCTTTCACTTAGCATAGTGTTTTCAAGGTTTACCCATGGTACAGCATGTATCAGTACTTCATTCTTTTTCACTGCAGAGTAACATTCCACTTCTGGATGTACTACACTTTGTTTATCTACTCATCAGTTTTAATTCACACTGCAAATGGATGAATAATAGATTGCTGTCTGTCTGTGCCCTCACTATTCCATCCTTTGATGAATGGCATATGGATCTTTTCAAATGTTTACTTTCTATAGATAACAATGCAGATCATAGATGTATAAATATTTCTTTATATGCATACAATAATATCCTTACCTCACACCATAAACAAAAATCAATTCCAGATGAATTATAGATCTAAATGTGAAAGATAATAAACTAGCTGATAATACAGGAAAATATAAATATGTCCTTGGAGGAAGAAAAGCTTCTTAAACAAAACACACATACACAAAGATGTAACCACTAAGATGGTCAAAAGATGAATAAACTGAACATTTTTAAAATTTAAAACTTTTAAAAAATCAAAGTCACCATTGAATAAGATATTTGCAGTACATTTACCCAACAAGGGGCTCATAGCCAAGACTCCTGAACACGCTTCCAAATCAATAAAAACAGGTAACCCAATAGAATATGGTTAAGAAAAGTGAATAAGTGCTTCACAGAAAGAATATCAAAACAAACAATAAGCACACGAAAGGCTCCTCCACACCTTCAGTCACAAAGAAATGCAAAATTAAAGTCACAATAAGACACAGCTACACACGTATCAGAAGAGCCTTTTTAAAAAATAATGAATATGTAGAGTAGCTAAAACTCTCACATGGCTGCTGACCTGGGTTTACATTATGACACTTATGTAATATTGTAATATTACAATCACTCTGGAAAACTGCTTGGGAGTACTTACCAAAGCAAATGTGCACCCTAAGACCTAAAAATTCCATGTTGAGGTATGTATTCAACAAAAATAAACACATCCATGCATCAAAAGACATGTAATAGAACACGTTCAAAGCAACACAATCCACAGTAGCCCAACACTGGACAAAAATATCCAACAACAGCCAAATAAATGGTGATATTTTGCTGTTGTTGAGTCACTAAGTCATAGCTGACTCTTTTGTGACCCCATGTACTGTAACCCTCCAGGCTCCTCCGGCCATGGGATTTCCCAGGCAAGAACTGTAGTGGGTTGCCATGCTCTCCTCCAGAGGATCTTCCCAACCAGAGGATCAAACCCATATCTCCTGTACCTCCTGCTTTGGTAGGTAGATTCTTTGTCACTAAGCCACCAAGGAAACCCAAATTGTGACATAGTCTTGTAGTAGTAAATGGTGCACTGATGAAAATGAACCATTGCTACATGTATGGCAAAACCAATACAGAATTGTAAAGTAAAATAAAAATAAATTAATTAATTAATTTTAAAAAAAACCATGGATGAAGCTCACAAATATATTGAGCCGAGGAAGATGAACACAAGAGAGCAGATGACAAATGATTTCCTTTGCATAAAGTCAAAAATCAGCAAAGATACTTGACAATAAATGGGGATAACAGGTAAGTTTGGGGCACCAACAAATGTTTTGTTTGTGAAAATTCACCAAGCTATGCACATGGTTTGTGTACTTTTCTGTATGTATATTATACTTTGATATAAAACTTATATGAAAACGAGGGATACCCAAGAGCACTGGATCAACTTTCACGCCGCACCATTGTAAAACAAGCCCTTGTGATTGAGTGGTGAGTCTCACCACTCACAGTGCAGGACTGGTCACCAACCCCAGAGAAGGAGGAGGTAGAGGAAGCATGGTCTGATGAGTAAGGAGGCTGGGGAGGAGGCTGGTCCAGGAGAAGAGACTCTAGGACCTCAGCCATCTGTAGACTTGGTGGTTCCCCCTGACACCTGGACTGAAGAAAACTAGGATTGGACACCCTGTTTTCTCAGTCTTCTAACTTTATTGAGGCTTTCAGAGTCAAAGATCTCTCTTGGCAAATGTCACATTGCACTTGAAAATATGTGGGTTATTTCCAAATACATTTTGATATTGACTTCTAGCATAATTCCAGTGATGAAAGAACAGACTCTCCAAGATTTCAATACCTTTAGACCATGAAATTTTTATACCTTGTTTTATGTCCCTGGATCTGTTCCAGTGTCTCCTAGTTTATAAATCTATGGAAACTTGAATAGAATCTGTATCCTACTATTGTGTGAAAATTGTACAAATCTTAATTATGTTGAATTGGTTCATGGTGCTTTTTAGGTCTATTAAATCCTTCTTTTTTTATATTCATTCTATTAATTTTCAAGAGCTTGAAAGTTTAAACTCCAACTAAAACTATTAATTTATCTACTTTAAAAAATATAGTAGAACTACATGTAACTTTGTTCTGCATTTTCCAAATCTCCTGTAAATGTGGTATCATACATTCATAATTTTAAAAATAAAAAAGAAAGAGACAAAACAACAACAAAACAAAAAAGAAAACTAGGATTGGAGATGTGGGATCCTCTCTGCTTCCCCAGCTAAAGCGGGAGAAGGGCAGGGAAGGTAGCACCTCCTCTCTGCACACCCACCGCCAACTGCCGCTGAGTCAGCAGAGACCTGGATATTCCTCCGTCACACGGCCACTGGCATGCAGCCCATCCACCCCATCCACCCCTGAGAGATGGCTCCAGTCATCATTAGAAGGATAGCAACAGAAAGGCCAGTTTGATACACAGAAAGCCATTTAGGGATGTCAAGACTGTGATTATTTTAAAAACAGAACATGAAATTTGAGGACTTGCCTATCGCTCAGAGACAAGACAGACCTCAGCCCGTGCAATGATGGAGCCAACGCTGGTTCTATTGAGTTGTTTCTCTATGATCGGTCGTGCTTGACCCACAGAGTGCTAGATCTCCTGAAGGTTACATGACCATCTTTTTTTCTTTCACTGTATATAGTTTATGTCCTCCTAAGGACAGCAAGGTGATCCAACCAGTCAATCTTAAAGGAAATCAACCTTGAGTACTCACTGGAAGGACTGATGCTGAAGCTGAAGCTCAATACTCTGGCCACCTGATCAGAAAGCCAGCTCATTAGAAAAGACCCTGATGCTGGGAAAGGGTGAGGGCAGGAGGAGAAGGGGGTAACAGAGGATGAGATGGTTGGCTGGCATCACCGACTCAAAACTCCAGGAGGCAGTGAGGGAAAGGGAAGCCTGGCGTGCTGCAGTCCATGCAGTCGCAGAGAGACTTGACAACTGAGCAAGAATCACAAAGGAAGAGAACTTGGGAAAGTCCACCCTACTCCTTCCCCGGAGGCGCCATAATCTCCTCCTGCCCTACAGTGACAGATGAAGAGAATTCCTTTCTTCCTCAGTGAGGAGAACTGGGGGAGAAAAGGGGGCAATGAGGAAAGAATCTGCTCAGAATGGAGAGAAAGGGGGCCTGAGAGACAGTGAGGGGAAAGCTGGGCTCCACTGATGGCTCAGGTCTCTGAATCAAGCCACACTTTAATCTGAGTCCTCCTAGAGTTTTCTCTTCTGCGAGCCAGGGAATCCCCTTTGTTCTTTTTTTCTTTTAATTTATTTATTTATTTTAATTGGAGGCTGGTTACTTTACAATATTGTCCCCTTTGTTCTTAAGCCATTCGAGTGTCTTGTCTTGTCTTGATTGCTACAGAAGTATTCATATCAGATATGTCACTTATCCTAAATAAACCAGAAATCCTTCAAACATAAAAATGAACTTCCTGATGAAACTCTTACCAGGTTACAATAGAGTTTTGCCTTCCTCTCACTAATATAGTTTTGACCTTTAACAAAAGAAAGAAAATTTTCACTCCTGACCCCAATCCTAGGCCATCGATTTGACAACAAAAGGCATAGGTCCCGGCAATCCCACTGCTGAAAGAGACACGTGTACCCCAATGTTCATCGCAGCACTGTTTATAATAGCCAGGACATGGAAGCAACCTAGATGTCCATCAGCAGGTGAATGGATAAGAAAGCTGTGGTACATATACACAATGGAGTATTACTCAACCATTAAAAAGAATACATTTGAATCAATTCTAATGAGGTGGATGAAACTGGAGCCGATTATACAGAGTGAAGTAAGCCAGAAAGAAAAACACCAATACTGTATACTAACGCATATATATGGAATTTAGAACGGAGAAGGCAATGGCACCCCACTCCAGCACTCTTGCCTGGAAAATCCCAGAGATGGAAGAGCCTGGTAGGCTGTAGTCCATGGGGTTGCTAGGGTCGGACATGACTGAGCAACTTCACTTTCAGTTTTCACTTTCACGCACTGGGGAAGGAACTGGCAACCCGCTCCAGTGTTCTTGCCTGGAGAGTCCCCGGGACAGGGGAGCCTGGTGGGCTGACGTCTGTGGGGTCGCACAGAGCTGGACATGACTAAAGCAACTTAGCAGCAGTAGCATGGAATTTAGAAAGATGGTAACGATGACCCTATGTGCAAGACAACGAAAGAGACACAGATGTAAAAAACAGACTTTTGGACTCTGTGGGAGAAGGCAAGGGTGGGATTTGAGAGAATGGCATTGAAACATGTATATTAACATATGTGAAACAGATCGCCAGTCCACATTCAATGCATGAGGCAGGGTGCTCAGGGCCGGTGCACTGGGATGACCCTGAGGGGTGGGATGGGGAGGGAAATGGGAGGGGGGTTCAGGATGGGGAACACATGTACACCCGTGGCTGATTCATGTCAATGTATGGCAACAACCACTACAATATTGTAAAGTAATTAGCCTCCAATTAAAATAAATAATTTTTTTTAAGGCATAGGTCCAACCTTCTTTTATTTTTCCAAGATTTTTCTCCAAGTTGGACAAAGGTGGAGAGGTGGGCTGTCCTGCCAAAATCACAAAATGTCCCCCCAAACAGGACACCCCCGTCCTTTGATATGAGTACAGTAACACACACATAGCAGCAAATGACCAGGGTGGCCTCCACGTCTGCCGACGCGTCCCCAGGGGCCACACCCTTCACCCTGCATTTACCGTCTGGGGTCCTTTCCAAGGCTGAGCTCTCACGGAACCCATCTTATGGGAGCGCCAGGACTTGACTCAGTCTCCTGGGCCTTTCACAGCCTGAGCTCCTTCCCTGGCCTTTTCTGACTCTTGCACACAAAGGAAGCAGATGATTCTCTTCTCAGTGGGGCTGCTGGCTCCCTCCTTCCAATCCATTAAGCGTGGCATGGAGCTGTGTAACTCTGCACACGCCATCCTGCTCGGTATAAATAGGGACCATCCATCAGGAATGTCACAGACAGGAAGCCAATGAAGTTTCTACAACCAATTTACAATCAGGATCTGTTGTAAAATGCACACAAAAAATACCTTAACAGATTGAGAGGATGTGAAATACATATTATGCATATGGCCTAGGGAGCCTGGTTAAACTCAGAGGAGGGAGCCCCAAGAAGAAAAAGTGGAAAATGCACAAAAATGAGGGGACAAAGGGTGACAAGGTGGGGTCTATATTCACATTTGGAAATAAAAAATTACAGCGTGGCAACAGAGCGACAGTGTCCCATTATTTTTTTCCCATCTTGCAAAGTCAGCAAACCCAGGCACGCCTGCAAATAAATGTTCTTCTTGATGCTGAATTTACTACCACTAGGCTAAAAAGTATAAAAATTGAAGATTTCTATGGAGACAGAAAATAAATTTAGCCAAGTGGGTAGCAGAGCAGGTTTTCTGAGCCTGGACTGCCAACTTCCTCCAACCTTATCCCAGAAGATTGACTCACACGCATGAAATATCAGCCTGGGTTCAGGGGTGTCGCTTCATTCTTTAGAAGCTTTAAAACTATCCTTGCAGGACAGGAAGGAGATCTGTCCATCCTTCTCACCACAGACATCCTGCATGCTTGGCTTCCAATCGCGCTCTCCCCAGGCTCTGTAACCTGACCCCCACTTCACTCCAAGCCCAAGACACCGCCTCAAACCATTCCACCATCCCCGTGACTTTTGTTGTTTAGTCACCCAGTCCTGTCTGATTCTTTTGCAACCCCACAGACTGTAGCCCACCAGGCTCCTCTGTCCATGGGATTCTCCAGCAAGAATACTGGAGTGGGTTGCCATTTCCTCCTGCAGGGGATCTTCCTGACCCAGGGACTCAATCCGTGTCTTCCTACATCTCCTACATTACAAGCAGATTCTTAACTGATGAGCCACCAGGGAAGTCCTACGTAACTTTTACCTAAGCTTAAAATTAAGATGCCCACTGAATTCATAGCTGAATGAGTGAGTGCAATCAGGTTCATGATATAGAATAGAAAGTACCACACAGAGATATTCCTAGGAGGGTTTGTAGGGTGCTATTACAGAGAAACATAATGAAATATTTAGGAGCAGAAAGGAGATCCCACCCCCAGTACTGTGAGTCAAAAACGTGAAGTCCTTAAACTGCAACTATTGTGTTTTTTTATGATAAAGTATTAGGAATGACTTTTAGAACACTTCTTTCAAAGCCATCTCAGAGATAATCATTACTCTCCAGTTCTTTACAAGCAAGCAATCTGATTCTCAAAGCTCACATATATGCCCTCAATAGATCTGTGCCCCTCCAAACCAGGGAAGGTGAGCTGGAGTGGTTGGTCACCAAAGACGAAAAGTCAATTTCACATCACAGCAAGAAAATCATTTTCCCAGAAGTTACACAAGTCAGCAAACAATAATATTCAAGCCTCTGGCACTGGCCTTGTCCAGGGAAATAAATCTTGAATTTAAGGAGAGAAACTGCCCGAAGAGATTGGGGTGAAGTCACCTATCTAGAAATTGACAAGACCGATAACAAAATGCGGACGCCGAGTTCTCCGGCTCTGCAAGGTTAACAGAAATGTCTGTATGGATTGCAAACTGCAGGCCACCAGCTGCTGTAACTTCTCCAAAATGAATAAAACTCCTGTCAATTATAAACTAGTGAGCTTGACTTCCATCATAAAAACTGTCAGATGAAAATGAGAACCTTCTTTACAAGCCCAGAATTAAATATGACTTGTCAAATCCGCCCTGTTATGAGCTTGCCAGTGGCAATGAGCTCAGGGCCCTGTAGTTGGCCATGCATATGGTCCAAGACAGGAAAGTGAAAATCTGGGGGGAGAAAGTTGCAATGAAACTTATCTGATGATTCCTCCTTCTCTGCATATCTCTTCTAATGAAAAAACCTTTCCTCTCATTTGAAAGAAGTTTTCCTTTCCCATTGCCCTTCTCAGATCATGTGGTTCACTCAGGGTTGACCTGCACAGGTTCAGTGGGTGGGTGGCGTGCAGTCTACCAGCCAGAGGAATCAGTAAGCTCCATCCCTCACCATGGTGATTATTTACATTTGGTTCACATGACTCAAATCCTGTTAGCTCACAAATGAGTCCCCAGTACATGTAGGGCAAAGAGGCTGATGCAGACGGTCTAGGTCACTGGTGGCAGGTTTAATAAGCAAGGGGACTGACTTAGGACCAGAATTATCTCAGGCTGCAAAATGAGTAGATGTCCACACCCACCCACAGGATTCTTAAAGATGTCCAGAGAGTCCAGATGGTCTCTCAAGGCCGTGAGAACAGTGGGTAGAGCATACAGTCCAAGGGCAGAAGAGGGGTGAGGAGCCTCCAACTCTCCAGGTCTGGTTCTCAGGTCAACCGGTGATCACACCTTCTCCATGACCTCCTTCGACAAAATCCACCCAGTGAAGTCAATCCTGTGAAGTTTGCTGGAACTATTGAGAACCGTTCTCTCTCTTATCTCTGGGATTGAGAACTTGTTAGAATGTAACCTGGAGTTTCTGGAAGCCGGTATAGGGATGGAAGCTGTATAAGAATAAGGAGAACAAAGAGGGAGACAGAGCTGAGTGACGGAACATGAAGAGGAGAGTGCTTGCCATTGGGCCCCAATCCTGCCTGACTCAGGCGAGATCCACTCCTGGCTTCTGCAAAAGCCACTAAACTTTCCTTTTATCCATAAGGTGCTTTGATTAACATCCTGCCTGATATAATCACTGCACTCTCTGTGCCCTGAACCACACCTCTCCTCAACTGGAACCATTTAGGTTTATCCCCAACCAGCTCAGGAACAAGCCTGTCTTTGCTTGGACTTAACAGGGGAACTAGGGAATAGTAATTCAAAAGCTTTGATGGCTTCACGTTATGTTTTGCTGATAGGGGCTTTCCAGGTGGCGCAGTGGTAAAGAACCCACCTGCCAATGCAGAAGGCAAGGGTTCGATCCCTTCATCAGGAAGATTCCCTGGAGGAGGAAATGGCAACCCACTCCAGTATTGTTGCTTGGAGAATCCCATGGACAGAAGAGTCTGGCAGGTTACAGTCCATGGGGTTGCAAAGAGTCAGACACGACTGAGCAAGCATGCACGTGCTATCCCTCTCTGGTCCCCACCGTCAACAATGCCAATTCTGTCTTGTTCATATAAACAAGCTCCCCCAAGGTCTCCAGTTGTAGAGCCTGGGTCCTGTTTCACTCTGTGTGCCTTTGACAGTTTGCCTTCAGGAAATTTCCACACAAGCACAACTCTATCACCTATGATTCCAAACTGCCTCGACTAGTGCCTGGGATGTAACACAGATCCATTAGATGTTTGATAAAATTAACAGAGACCTCACTGATTATTTATAGCAGATGATGTGGGTGTCCTGCCCAGATCTGTTGCCAAGTGGGCGCATTCATCCACAGTTGGCGGGGTTGGCTGCTCAGGGCTCAGCTCTGCACCTACTCTGAAGGTTTGCCCTTGGCTTACCCATGACAGCACATCTCTGTGCTGTCTAGAGGTTAGATCTGCCTAGAGGTTACACCTGCCCCACAGCAGGGAGGAGCTTCTAGGCAATGGCTAATTTGATCTAAGCCACCTTTCCTTTGGGCAAGACAACTATTGTGTGCAATTCACCCTCCTGGGCTCCCTGTGGGACCAGGCTGAGGTCAGGCTTTCTCTGATTGCCTAGTTTTGGTTTTTTCCCCCAATCTTCACTGAGGTGTAATTGACATGTAACATTGTTTAAGTTTAAGGTACACAAAATGTTGATTTGATACACCTATATGTTGCAAAAGGCTTTCGCTGTAGGGTTATCTAACACCTCCATCATGTCACATAATTACCATTCCTTTTTTATGGTAAGATTATTCAAGATCGGCTCTCTTGCAACTTTCCAGTATATAACACAGTATTATAACTATAACCACCATGTTATCCCTTAGATTCCCAGAACTTGTTCATCTTATAACTCTGACCAACATGTACGCTTCCCCCAACCTGGGACCCCGTAACTGCCATTGTAGTCTCTGCTTCTATGAGTTCATGAAACCTAGTTTTCTTTGTCTCACTTCTTTCCTTGACCCATCCTGCTGATCTTGCTACCTCGTGGGTCCCTCTTTTGAGGTTGGAAAGTTCCCCTAGAGGAGGAAATAGCAACCCACTCCAGTACTTTTGCTTGAAAAATCCCATAGACAGAGGAGCCTGGCAGGCTACAGTCCATGGGGTGACAAAGAGTCAGACATGACTGGGCAACTGAGGCACACACGCACTTTTGAGCAACCCCTCAATAAAGTGCCTTTAGGAGAACTTCTCAGACGTGGTTTCCAGGGATCTAGACCCAAAACATCGATCAAGCAATACTTGTCCATGTTCTGACCACACAGAGCAAGGAAAGGCCAACCCCACCCCATGCAGAAGAGCTGTCATTTCATGGAGACGCTGAGGCAGGTGGAGGTGGGGAAAAGGCGAGACATTGCACAGGGAGCTCCACGAGGACGAGCCCAGAGGCAGGTGGGTGTAGCAGGAGCATTGGACAGACAAGAAAGGAGGGGAGGCCAAGGGGGAAATACTTAATTTTCATCTCCTCTGTTTTACATGAAATACGTCCCCCTGTCCAGTATCCTGTGCATGCTGTCGCTCCAGTCGTGTCCACACTCTGAAGCTCTATGGACTGTTGTCATAGGTTAATGCTTTTGCAATGCAGTAATCCTCCAGGCTCCTCCGTCCATGGGATTCTCTAGGCAGGAACCCTGGACTGGGTTGCCATTCCCTCTCCAGGGGATCTCCAAGGGATCTTCAACCCAGGGATTGAACCCACATCTCTTATGTCTCCTGTCATAAACCACAAACTTGAAGGGAGTCCCATTTCCTTCCTGTGGTGCTCTTGCTGGAACTCAGAAGACTCAGCTGGGGGACCATGTGAATCAGTGCTGCACTGAGTGCTTGGGATGGAGAAGAATGACAAAGTTTTATACTCGATAACAAAGAGGAAAATAATGATCCCAATGTATCTGTACTCACTGGAAAATTTCCCAGGAGAAGGAATTTCAGAGGTTAGTTCCAAGAAGGGAAATTGAGGAGCAAAGGCCTTGTAAAAGGATAGGAAAGGAGAGAATGCAGTAAATAGCAGATTCATTAAAAGAGAAGAGTCCTGAACAGATTAGATAATTGTCACAAGCAACCATTTATTATTCAAGACTATGTGGTTGGCTTTGGATGATCCAGAAGCTGAGAGAAGCAGCTCACTCATGGTCAATATAGTAGTCAGAGTGGCCTAAGCCTTCACCAATCCCTTAAGCTTATTTCTCTTTTGTTAAATAGTCCATAATGAACATTCCCAGGTAGATGATGTTTTTTATTCACCTACAAGTGAGGAAGAGTAGATCCTAAAGGCTACCTCGAATAATTCTGGGGAAAGAGAAACTACTGAAAGAATAGGGCTTTTTTCAGTGCTCTTGGTAGAAATGGAGCCCAACAACCATGAAATTATAAATTTACAGATATCTAAGAGGAGTACTGACCTTATAGATCCCAGACTTTGCCTCCTGGGAGCTGAAACCTCCAGGTTGTCTCGATATTAAAAAATACAAGGAGATGCTCTATAGATATAGACTAACCAGGGATTGAAACTCAATAAAAGGATTTCCCTGGTGGTCCAGTAGCTGAGACTCCTGAGACCCCAATGCAGGTTGCTTGGGTTTCAATCCCTGCTCTGGGAACTAGATCCCATGTACCCCAACAAAGATCCCAGATGCAGCAGCAAACATCCTGCATGCTGCAACTAAGACCCAGAAGAGCCAAATAAATAAATATAAATAAATAGTAAAAAAAAAAAATTTCAATAAACACAAGGGCAGAGGGGGAATGCATGGTTGCAAGAAAAAGGGATACATAAGAGAAGCCCCCTAAGTAATCTTTTTTATATATTTGGTATCATCTCACTGTCCATGGCAATACAGCAGAAATTCAGCAAATACTCATTTCATTAAACTGGTGTTATCTTGTTCTACACCTTTCACCTTACTAAGCTTAGGTTTCTTATCTGTACAATGCCACCAATAATAACCACTGTGCCTTGCTTCCTAGGCTTATGTTAAATGAGATAATTTACATGAATTTTTTTGGTAAACTCTCAGGCACCATGCGAACATATTCACCTTCACTGAAAGCAAAAACCCCAAAATACTAGCATGCTAATTACTTTTTATTGGTCAAAGATGAACAGAAGGTCCAAATGTTGACTTAGCTATATTGCCAGAAACACAAGAGCTAGGGGGGAAAAGTGTTTGACATGAGAAAAAGCATTAACCTATGGCAACCTCTTTTTTATTATCTGCTTTTCATGCTCTGTTCCAAGCTTGGGATAGTTAGTTTTCTGAAGAACCAGATGGCTGTTGGTGGATATGTGACCTGCCCACAACAATTACACAACTTTATGGTGCTTTAAATCATCCCAAAGATAACAATCAGAAACAAAGTTTTGGAGCTTGTCAAAACTAGTCTAATTAAAGCAGCAAATGTGCTAGTTGGCAACTGTGTTTCTGCAATGAGATAATTCAGACACTGCAAGGCATGCTGGGATATTGTTAACATGATTGCTGAGAGGAAGGATAAAGAAGGCGTTCAGGAGCACAGCGGACTCGGGCTTGAGTGGTCCTGACTCTAAGACTCAAGAAAGTCCAAGCTTAGGAGGGGACAAAGGAAGTGGGAGAGCATGGCAATTCACTTGAGTAGGAAACTCTAAAAAAAGGAAGTGGGAGAGCATGGCAATTCACTTGGGTAGGAAACTCTAACCTCCTACTGGCAACATTACAATTCTGTATCTTTGGAGCTGTCCGAGGTCCTTAGAATGCAGGTTAGAATGAAAGTTTCAGTAGCTCAGAAACTAACAGGCTAGTAAAGAGGACAAAAACATAATCCAAACATAAGCAACTTGCCACAATTATAGCAGCATATACCACTTATTGATCCCCTATTCTGTGCCAGACAGTGTACTAGGCCTTGCATCATTTTTTGACACCATCAAACAGAAATAGCCTTAAACACAACTTCCTGTACTGACCCCTGCCCACACCTCCCAACTCATTCAAATGAGCATCCTTAGGACAATTTCCACATGCCAAACATATTGCTGGGAATTTTATACAAATTATCTCATGAGCCACATAAATACAAAGCTGGATCCTAGAAGCCATGTTTTACCACCTGGCCTGAGCTTCCTGGAAGCAAATTACTGTACTGAATACTTCACTCTAAATGGGCTAATGATAATGGTTTTCCTGGGAGTTTGGATCTTAATCTATTTTTGCTTCACTCTGTGTCTTGAACAAAGGAGACAAAAACTAGAAAAATTTTTGTGGTCTTGAGGACTGAGAAGCAAGTAATTCAGACTGAAATGAGGATTATTCAAATAAATATGCAGAAAGAGGTAAAGATTAAGGATAGAAAATCTTTCAGATTTCTTATAGTTCTATGAGCTCATACTAGAGGCCTAGCTATATCCTTTCCTCCCTTGGGAATCCATCAACTATCCCTAAAACTTAAAGACAAATATTCCCATTTGGTTAAACTAGTTTAAGTGAGTCTCTTTTCTTAAAACTAAGAGTCCTAACTAAGGCATCCCCGAAAGACACCTAGATGGTACCCAGGGATTCACAGCAGTCTTTCAGATAAAGGAAGACTGGACTCTCACCTACCGCACAGTTGAACTCCTTACATTACCTTTCCTGACACTCTCTCTGTACATCCTCACATTGCGCTACAGCCAAACGGAATGACTGCAAATTATTTAAACTCTCCTTTCTGCCTATTATCTACCTGAATAGCAAATGTTGATCCTTGTGCTTAAAGACCCCTTCCCTCCTTGGTCTGGTACACTTGTATATATCATGCAAGACTCAGCTCAAAAGGACCTCTCATGGGACTTCCCTGGTGGTGCAGTGGTTATGAAAATCCTGACTGCCAAGGCAGGTGACACAGGTATGATTCCAGGTCAAACCCAGAGCAGAGCAACTGAGCCGGGGCCCCTAGAACCCATGCTGTTTTGTAGCAGAGAAGCCCACACACCACAGTGAAGAGTAGCTCCCAATCGCTGCAACTAGAAAAAGCTTGCATGTAGCAACAAAAACCCATTGCAGGCAAAAACATTAAATAAATAAATAAACATTTAAAAGAATAAAGAAAAGCACTTAGCACTTCCCAGACTCAAACACAGGTCTTATGTCTCCCACCGAGATTTCCATGCCAGTGCAGCTGCTGTTCCAGGACACCAGCCTCCTGCCAGGTTGCATATCCTCCTTCTGTGCACACAGTTTTCTGACTGTTAACATGTGGGTCTCCCTGACCACACTCAGCAGCAGGGACCAAGTCTCTCATCTCTTTATCTCCACTCTCTGGCAGAATGCCTAGCACTTAGCAAGACCAAAAGTAACATTTCCTTTGTCTGAATAAACATTAAAATCAACATGTTTGGCTTTGTACATTTCTTCCAGTACCGTGAAAAATGGTTGAAACCTGGGGCAGTAGAGGGAAAATGACCTGACTGGAAATCCAGATACAAACTGGGTTTATTTGAATGAATCTCATTCCATCGTGGGGTAATTGGATTGAGAAGAATTTCAGGGATTAGCCAGAAACAGGGTCTTTGCTGCTGGCCAAACTGCCCCCTACCTTATGCCTGCAGCCTCTTTTGTTGCCCGTTTATAGTTCAGTCTCCACACAGCAACACAGAGTGATCTTGTTGTGATCTTGGAAAATGTAAATCAGATTATGACATTGTTTAGCTTCCATTGCCTCTAGAGTAAAAATCCAAATATTTTACAGCAATCTGTCCCAAGTGCATCTCTCTCACTTCATCTTGTGCCATGTCCCCTCACTGTTTTACTTTCTTTCCATTGTAACTTAACCAAGTTGGAACCTGTCGGCTTCCTTTTTTTCCCCTCAAACCACATGTTCAAATGACTAAATCTCATCCCAAATAGCATCTTTTCAAAAAGTCTATCCTGTCTCTTTGGTCTAAAGTAGTCTGACCCTTCCACCATCACCCTCTTTTGGTGGCTTTATATATTTAATCTTCTTAATTATTTTCAGGATTTGTTGGTTTGCACCTAGAGTCACTCTTTCCTTTTTTAGAATGCAAACTCTTTAATGACAGAGACCATATCTCTTGTTCATTGCTGTACACCAGGACCCAGGAAAGTGTCTGACAAATAGACACTCAGTAAGTATACACGGAATAATGGAGTACATGTGAGTACCAGTGTTGACTGTCCTTTTCTATTGGGATGACTATGGGAAAAAAAAATCCTTCATGTTCATGTCCTCTGAGTCTGCATTCTTATCCATAAAAATTAAGGACCCTAGTAAGCAATTCCATCTGATTTTAAAATGGCATGTCACCATCTATGATGGTGGGCATTTGGGGGACATTAGAATAAGGGAACTCGCCCTTGGATGACTTTTTAATGACAGCCCTGTAATGCAAACACTGACACCGCACAGCATGATACCAAGGTTGATCAGCACACATCCAGTTAAAGTGTATTTACTCTGAGTGGAAATGAAACTCAATCATTGACTTTGTAATTATCTCTGGGGCTTTCTAGAGCATCCACTCTGTCCATTTTATAGCTTAGAAATTGCATCATAAAATTAATGTATACGTGTTCCTTCCCTCAAATTTGTCTCCATCCACCAACCTATGCAGAAAGGGAGTGTCTGGATTTATCTAACATTATTGACAGCCTTGCTCTTGGGGCCCTGGCCCTGGTTTATCAGGGAGGGTAAAAGTTCAAGCCCAACTCAACTACTGTGTATCTTTGGTCCTCCTTCCCAAGAAGTCAATTAGGCTTTCAGGGGGAAAAAAATGGTCGTCAGATACTCAATTCTCCCAACATTCAGCAGAGACAGTATTTTAAAAGATTAATGAGTTGTGACCAAGATTTCTTCTCCCCTTACTTATGTATTTCTTCATGCAATGTATCTAACCTCTTTAAATATAGTTTAGCTATTTCAACACTATAAGTTCTTTTGTTCATAATATTTTGAAATTATTTCTCTGCTGTCTTCTTGACCCCATTGTTACTTGACCCCATTGTTGAGATATTTAATGCCAAGGTGATTTGTATTCCTTAGGGTTTGTGCTCTCTTCTCTCTCTAGAAACTTTAAGAAAGAGGAAAGCTTGGTATTAAGAATCCCAACTCCAAAGCAAGAGAGTGCTGGCTTCAAGAGCCATCTCATCCAAGCTCTAGCTATAAGATCTTGGGGAATTTCCTCAAAACACTCAGAAATATTTACCTCCTCAAACTTGAATTTGAATTATACTGGGTTGCATACAAAAGCAAGTTACTGAACTTATGAAGGAAGCAGGTCAGCTACCCCACATCCATGCCTTCATGCTGCTGTTCTTCCCTCTTAGACCTGGTAATGTGCAGAAAACCATAACAGATTTCTTATTAGGGCTTCCCAGGTGGCTCAGTAGTAAAGAATCCACCTGCCAATGGAGACGATGCAAGAGACACAGTTTCGATCCCTGGGTCAGGAAGATCCCCTGGAGAAGAAAACTGGCAACCCACTCTAGTATTCTTGCCTGGAAAAAAAATCCCATGGACAGAGAAGCCTGGCAGGCTACTCACGTCCACAAAGAGTTGGACATGACTGAGCAGCTGGGCAAACACACAAAGAAAATCAGTGGTCAAAGAAATGGAAATACATGAGGACTGAGGCAGAGCTTGTAAGGATTTTGTCCATAGTCATGTGCTGGGGTGATGATGCCTAGTGGCATCAGGCCAGAACAGAGAATAAATAACTCCAATAGCAGAGGGCACCAGGGCGACCCGGACCTTGGAGCAAAGCTGGTCCTTGGAGCTGATGAGAGCACAGTGACACAGCTGAAGCCCCACGTGCATGCATGGGCTCTCTCTAACTCTTCCAGATGGAGACTCTGCAGTGACAGTGACTTGGGTTCAGAACCCCATTCTGTCACCCTATTCGGTTATGGCCAAGTAATATAACTGCTCTATGCCTCTGTTTCTTCATCATAAAGTAGGGCCTGCTGTGAGCATTGATCAAGAACCTACCCTAAGCCAGCTGCTGTTCATGAGGAGTCAGCCCCGGTCTCTAACCTCCAGGAGCTCACACTGACACAGACAGACAAGCAGATGGACAATTACAATAAGGTGACAAGGCTATGGTAGAGGCCAACCCAAGCGAGGAGTCACGGGTGGCTTCTTCGTAATCCTGCACTGCAATCTCTTTTCCCATTGATCTCTCAGTCCGAAATCAATTGCTAACTCAAGCTTTCAATGATCTCAGCACAATGCTATTATAGCAGCTATTTAGGGACACACGATCAACCCAAAATTTCACCCGTGTGTCCTTTTTTTGTGCTTAAAATAAAGGGCTCTGTCATGCAAGCAAAGGACTGAGTTCCCTCTCCCTCTCCATCTCAAAGATGTCCTTCTGACCTTGGCTTCTGTCTTGAGCCAAAGTGACTGGAGCCCAAGGTATGCTGGGAGCTTTCCTGTGTCCATGGAGAGTTGGGAGAGGGCAGGGGGTGGCAGGACCATGCCAGGGGAAATTGTACCAGTGGTTAGGATGGCTCCAGCATGGAACGGTCATTTTCAAGGCCCACGGAGAGTTAAAGGGACCCTGGTGAATGGGCAGTTGGTATGGCATAGGATCATTCTCTGTCTGAGGACTTGGAAACCTGACCAGGAAAAGGACAGTAGTAAGGCTTGTTTCAGGCATCCCCGGTGGCTCAGTGGTTAAGAATCCTCTTGCCAATGGTGGAGACTCACAGCTGGGAAGGTCCCCTGGAGAAGGAAATGGCAACCCACTCTAGTATTCTTGCCTGGAAAATCCCACGGACAGAGGAGCCTGATGGGCTACAGTCCCTGTGGGTCCCAAAAGAGCCAGACACAACTTAGTGACAAAATAGTAACAACGAATGCTTGCTCCATCTCTGTCTCCACCATCACAACAAGTACAGGCCCAGGACATATTTGTCAAATGGATTAATGGATAAGTTAATCAAAAGACAAACAAAAAAATGGATTTCTCCAAGCCTGCAGGTAAACTTTCAAAGGCAAGATTTAAATGTCTCTTGGTCTTGTCCAGAGAGTGTGTGCTAAAGAGCTCTGAGTCTTTATCAGTGTAAACTTTCCCTGAGAAGTGGGAACCGGGAGAAGGCACCCAACTCCCTCTGGGTCTGACACTTTTGCTGCAGTCTCTGAACCAGCTGAGGACTTTGCCACCTCAGGCTCAGATGGTGGGCTGGAGCATCAGGAACAGGCCCTGGTCTTAGCATTTTACTAAAAGGGGAATCAAGCAGGATTCCATTATCTGTGCCTTCCAATCAGAATGAACGAACAGAGCAGGTCTCTGTGGTCTGTCCTGGGTCTGAAGGCGCATCTGGGAGGCAGGAGTGATAACACAGACCTGGGCACAGGATTCCACACCCTGAGGTCCAGGCAGTTTCTCTCCATGCTCCATGCAAGCACATGCATTTTGCACTGAGACAACTTCAGTGTTCTGTGAAGAGGCAGAAGTTACTTGGCTAAACCAGTGGGTGTGACATAGGACGAGCCACAGGCCCAGGCTTGGAAGAAGCTGGGCTGCAGTCCCAACTTGGTTTCTAAGTGAGGGACGATGGCAAGGTGCTCAGCCTCTCTGAGCCTCAGTTTCCTTGTCTGTAAAAAAGGGCTAAGAAGATTTGCAGCAACATGGATGGACCTGGAGATTATCGTACTTAGTGTAGTAAGTGAGACAAAGACAAATACTATATGATATTGCTTGAATGTGGAATCAAAAAAATAACACAAATGAATCTAAAAGAGACACAGAGACACAGACATAGAAAACAAACTTATGCTTACCGAAATGGGGGAAGATTAAGAGTACAGGATTAACAGATACACACAGCTAACAATTCAGTTTCTTCACATCGAATCCCCACTTAATGCTCCACAGGCCGTTCATTAAATTTTGTCTTAAGGAACACGGATCACACAAGTGTATCTGGGACACACCACACATTCAGTGAATGCTCCTAGAGTTGATTTACAACAGAATGTATGATTTTACTGCCTCAGGAATGTCATTCAGAAGACTTTGAAAAACACTTCTGTGTAATTAGTGACAACGATCGGGTATCTAAGGAAACATCAGTGTATAAGGGCTGAAGAGGACGTTCCTTCTGGAATGCAGATTTCAAAACAGTTTCCTCATTGGATCACCATATTCTAACTTACAAAATTAGGAAAATGAGAATTATTAGGCTCATCACCCATGTGAGGAAGCCCCCACTACCAGAAGTCATAGACTCCCAGATTTCCAAAGTTCATGCATTTAGGGGGAGGTTGGAGACAAGCTTGCCTAAGCCTTGAGGGATGGAAAGCTGATTCCATATGCAATGTGTCAGACAATTTGTAGGACCTCAAGCCACAACAGCTCCCTGCCCATCCATTAGTGGGGCTTCCCTGGTGGTTCAGCAGTAAAGAAGCCGCCTGCTAATGCAGGAGACACAGGTTCAATCCCTGATCTGGGAAGATCCCCTGGAGAAGAAGATGGTAACCCACTCCAGTAGTCTTGCCTAGGAAATGCTATGGACAGAGGAGACTGCTGGGCTACTGTCCACTGGGTTGCCAAAGAGCTGGACACCGCTTAGCAACTTAACAACAAAACCATCTTCTAGTGGACCATGTGTTCAAAGTGACTTTTCAAGTTATCGAAAATACCACCCTACCTAGACGGGTCTATAATGCAGAAGGTGCTGCCCTGCAACAGCCAAGGAGATTCTGGGGAAATATAGAGACAGATCCAGACAGACAGGAACAAACAGGAACAAACAGACTGAAATCACATTGATTTCTTCACTGTAATTCAGCTCAGCGAATGAACGGCTCAAAGACCTTTAACACTGACAAAGAAGATGGGTCCTCATGTTAATTGGGGTATTTGTGTAAGGTGCATCCCCTCTCCCCGGGTGGCCCGCCCAGCTTTCAGAGGCAGAGGCACTCTCCAGAAGAGCAGACTGTCTCTGAGCTGAAGCTCTGAAGATTCTTGAGTGTCTGGTGCAAACATACCTAGGTTCAGATTCCAACTTCCCTATATGCTCTTTGGTAAACAAATCGCTGGGCTACATCTACAAAATATGGCAACAGTAACTGTCCTTGCAACTGTATCCATCTACTAGGGTTGTCCAAGAGCTCTGTACAATTATACATGCTGCTGCTGCTAAGTCACTTCGGTCGTGTCCGACTCTGTGCAACCACATAGACGGCAGCCCATCAGGCTCCCCCGTCCCTGCGATTCTCCAGGCAAGAACATTGGAGTCGGTTGCCATTTCCTTCTCCAATGCATGAAAGTGAAAAATGAAAGGGAAGTCACTCAGTCGTGTCCGACTCTTCATGACTCCATGGACTACAGCCCACCAAGCCCCTCTGTCCATGGGATTTTCCAGGCAAGAGTACTGGAGTGGGTGCCATTTCCTTCTCCACACAATTATACATGCAATTGCTAGATAATGTATGTTTGTGAATCAGAGCTCATTCGACTTCTTCCCACCATGCCCTCACTTTGCGACCTTTGACAATGTCTTTGACCTTCCTGGCTTTCATTTTCCTCAGCTGTAAAGTTGGGGAGGATAATCGCATCTCAGACAGGGTTGATATGAAGATTAAATAAGATTCTATATACAGCAATTAGCCCAGTGCCTAGCCTGTAGAAGGCACCCAAACAATGTCAGCTATTCACAATAATAATTTCATTGCTTTTATTATTATCACCAGTCTGTGGAGGAGATAGACCTATAAATAGTGGTAATAAAGCACAGCTTGCACAATTGTTAGGGAACTCCAGGGCAGAGTGACTAAAGCCGGGCACCTGAAGGACAAGCGCCCCACAGTTTGGGGGCGGGCCTGAGAAGAAGGAGGAGAAAAAAAGAGAAAGAAAAAAGTAAGGAATGTGAGCACTGAAACTGGGAGACAGTTGAGCATTGATGAAATGTCAACATTTTTTAATTCCACTTAAATGTCACATACACATATGCGTGGGCACGCACACACACCCGAAACCCTAAACTAAAGAAAGCAAAACAAAGGACTCTGGAAACAAGTTGATAAATGTAAGTAAAGCATCCAGAGCAATAACAGTTATTTTGAATGATGTGCAGGGAAGACAGTAATCAAGGCTCATGGATTCCTGACCTCACAGGATGAGCCTGCACTTTGGGGCCAACAGCTGGGGTCCTGTTTGCAGCTCCCCATTAATGACGTCATGAAGTCATCCTGGACTTAAATTACCTCATCTTGTCTTAAAAAACTACAGAGAGGGACTTTTCCTCATGGTCCAGAGGTTAAGAATTCTCCTTCTAATGTAAGATATGTGGGTCTGAGCCCACATGCTTCAAGGCAGCCTAGCCTGGGCACTGCAACTAGAGAAGCCGTGGCACAGCAACAAAGACCCAGCACAGCCCCCCAAACAAAAACATTACAAAGAAAGCATGGAAAGCCCCCAGCAGAGTATCCGGCACACAACAGACGCCCAGTAAATGATACAGCTGTTAATAATGACGGCGAATATCCACATAGGATCTGCTAGCCACCAGTTCCCAGCACTTGAAATAGTCACTTGTCATGCATCATGATCAACCCCTGTGAGGGAATTACTACTGTTTTGCCTCTTTTCCAAAAGAGAAATAGAAGCACATGAAGGTGACGAACTTGTGGAAAGTCACACAGCTAGTCGGTGGCAGAGATGGGGGCCAAATTCAGGCAGCCTTGACTTTTACCTCCATTGCCTTTCCCTGCGTAGTAGTAGTGGCCACAGAGGCTCACCCATTAGAATCACAGGTTCTAAAAAGAAAAAGCCTAGGACTTTGTCTGTTCAACGAACATTATTGAGGGCATTTTCTGGGCCAGGTGTCAGGCCAAGTGCTAGGTATACAACTATGAGGGAAACAGGTAAATTCCCCCCATAAATTCATTGTCCTTAGAATTCCTAATAGCGGGGAGAAAAAGGAAAGAAGCCACAGTTGTACAGCAGAGCCAGCTCACATGGGCTTGCAAGAGCCAATTACTACGTTTTCAGAAAGTCTGCAAGTTGATTGTTAAATCTAGCCTTCATGGAAAATTAAATTATACAAACATAATGATATTAACAGCAAAGATAAAAAATTATAAAACTTCACCACGTGTTAATTATGTTGCTAAGTTCACCGTATCTATGCTCTCAAGATAATTTGCATCTGTTGTCTGTTTGGTGGAAAATCTATCAGTGATGCTTCTAAGCATCTCTTCCCAACTCTGAGTTCAGCGGCATCACATCAGTAGCTTGAAACAGTTATTGTGGGAGTGCTTACATTACCTGCTCTCAGGTGCAAAGCTGTAAAATGGAAAATTCAGTCAGAGATTATTCCTTCTTTAGGAATCCCCTCTCATTGCTACCTTTTTTGTCACAGGGCCTTCACACTGTGGTGCTGGAGAAAACTCTTGAGAGTCTCTTGGCCTGTAAGAAGATCAAACCAGTCAATTCTAAAGGAAATCAACTCTGAATATTCATTGGAAGGACTGATGCTGAAGCTAAAGCTCCAATACTTTGGCCACCTGATGTGAAGAGCCAACTCACTGGAAAAGACCCTGATGCTGGGAAAGATTAAGGGCAGGAGAAGGGGGCGACAGAGGATGAGACGGTTGGATGGCATCACTGATTCAATGGACGTGAATTTGAATAAACTCCGGGAGATAGTGAAGGACAGGGAGGCCTGGTATGCTGCAGTCCATGAGGTCATGACTTACAGAATGGACAACAAAAGGGCCTCCACATAGTGCTTTTTAAAAATATTTTGTCCAGAGTTTACAGTTGTTGTTTCTAGGAGTGCTGGCCCAGTACAAATTACTCCACGATTACTAGAAGCAAACTTTCAGCAAAAGATGTGTGATGCAATGAGTTCACAGAACCACAGCTCTTCCTATCGTGACAGCTTAAATGCAAATAAGGAAAAAAAACCCTCAAAGTTGGAAATCATCTAGTGTTTGCTCGATCAATGTTACTGAGTTAAATTGAAGAACAAATGTTGGGATCTCAGGGGCTGAATTGAACAGCTGTAACATGGTTCTAATCAATGGCTTATTGACTGTAGTCCACACTGGGGCTGCAAGAAATGTCTGGGACAGTCCTGAGAGTCCGAAGGTCAAAGGACCTGGGAGGATAAAGTGCTTTTGCTCAGAACCAGTCTGGGGAAATCATCTCCCCTCCCATAACAAGTTGCCACAATTCTAACACCTTTAGGAACGTCTGAGTTCACAGATTTTAAGGGAAAAAAAAGTTGCAAGAGGCAATAAAGGAACGCTGCAGTTTGGAACCGAGAAATATTCTATCATGGAATATTTCTAAGCCTAGAAGACATATTCTCACAAGGAAACTGTCCCAGTGTCTTAGGGTATCAGTATATGACCACATGGGCTGCTCTGGTGGCTTAGTGGTAAAGAATCTGCTTGCCAATGCAGGAGACACAGGTTTGATCCCTGGTCCGGGAAGGATCCCCCGGAGGAGAAAATGGCAATCCACTCCAGTAATCCTGCTGGGAAATCCCATGGACAGAGGAGCCTGGTGGGCTACAGTTCATAGGGTTTCAAGGAATCAGACATAGTAACGAAACAGCAATAACAGAAATGTATGATCATGTAAGTTATCGTGCAAAACAGGGCACTTGTGAGAGTGGGAGGGGCTCCTAGTAAGAATTATGCCAGGGCTCCAGGACTGAAATGATGCTGCCACGGTCAAACTGGTATGTATAAAACCCTGAAGGTGCTGAGTGTGGTGTTTGGCGGTGATGTTGAATTCTCTCATTGGTGTATTGGAAGATGGTGTAGCCCTGATTCCCTGCAAGCAACAAAGTCGTAGCCAATGCAGTCATTACCTAGTCACCTTGGGCCAGAGGTCAGAGAGACTCCCTGTGTTCCTCATCCTCACCCATCCCTCCCTCATTTCCATCTTCTTAGGGCACCTGTGTGACTCTGCACCTGCCAAGCAAAGGCACCAAGTGGCACCCGGGCTGGTCTTCCTCCCACCTTGCTCAGTCGGCCACTCCTTCTCACTGTCAGATCTCAGCACAACCAGACCCTCCTCGGGGCCCCACCCTCTCCACCCGATGCAGACGCCTGCCCTGCATTTCCGTGCTTCTCGTGCACTGCGATGTCTAATCTCCCACATGTCTTCCGGGTTAGACTGTGAGCGCCCCCAGCCTGGGGCTGTGCCTTATTTGCCCTGGACCCAAAGCACAGTGAGTGGCACACAGTAGATGCTCAGTGAACTAATGAGATACAATCCGGGCCCCAGGCCAGCGGGTAGGAAAGCGGGGAGGGAGGAGGCCCTGATCACAGCGCTCCCATCTTGTAGAAGAGGAAATCGAATGCCTTATTATCATCAGAAGTTGGTTGGCACAGTGCCACTGCCCAGGCACACCCCCAGGGCAACACAAAAGAAAGTGAATTTCAAGTGGATATGCCCAGCAAGACTTCCAAGGGCAGGGAGCACCTGAGCTGGCTGGGAGGAGGGGAAGGCTGCCCAGCAAACGGGAAGGACTTAGTGGTGTGGCCCTGGAGCCACGATGGCGTCTGGTGGGGGAGGACCATAGCCAGGGAGACGGGCTCAGGCGTCTCCCAGGGGGCTTCCTGGAGCCCTCCCCCAGGCTGTGCCCCAACCATCTGTGCAGAAGCAAAGGCCATGCGTCGGCAGGGGTGAGTCAGAGCAGACGCCTGGCTTGGATTTACAGTGACGCACATTGATTCTGGCTCTTGGAGGGTGTCAGCTCACCCGTAAATTAAAGGATTTATCTCGAGGAGCTACAGAGATAAGTGGCTTTGCACATAAATACCTTTTCTTTTTCTACTAAGAGCGCTAATGTGCTGAGGACTTCTGTGGGAGAGGTTTGAGGAAGTTCCTGCCATACCCCTGGGTCTGACTCTGGGCAGGTGTGTAGACACGGCCAAGGTGCCCCGTCCCTGGTCTAACAGCAATGGGAGTGCCGTCTGCCTCGCCTTGTGTGTTAGCTGCTCAGTTGTGTCCGACTCTTTGTGACCCACCAGGCTCCTCTGTCTGTGGGATTCTCCAGGCATGATCACTGGAGTGGGTGGCCATTCTCTTCTCCAGGGGATCTCCCCAAAAGGGACTAAACCCAGGTCTCCTGTGTTGCAGGCAGATTCTTTCCCATCTGAGCCACCAGGGGAGCCCTCTGCCTCACCTTGCTAGGTGCTAAAGGACTCACTCACTCATTCATTCGTCAAACATCGACTGAAGGTTTGTTGTGCTGCTCTGGGGGCCAGGGGCTGTGGATGGACACAGAGGTGGACCAGACCTAGTCCCTGCTCTCTGGAGCTCACCTGCCAGTGGGGGACACATGTGGTCAATGACTGAGATGACATCGTGTGTGATCCGTGCTGTGAGGAAAGGGGACCGATTGATGTGAATGGTATAGTACCTGGGCTGAGGGTAGAGGCTATTCAGATGGGATGGGCAGGGCAGACCTCTCTGAGGAGGGTGCCTGAGCTGAGCCCCAAAGGATGGGAATGAGGTAGTCTTGCAAAGAGGAAGAGGAGGAAGGTTGTTTCGGGCAAAGAGAATTACAGAGGCATGGGAAAGCTTGGAATGTTCCAGAAACAGAAAGGAGGCCAAAGTGGACACTAAGCAGGGAAGGGAGATGGGGGTGGGATGAATTGGGAGATTGGGATTGACATACATACACTGCTGTGTACAAAACAGATAACGAGTGAGAACCTACTATATGCACAGGGAACTCTACTCCTTGCTCTGTGGTGATCTCAATGCAAAGGAAATCCACAAAATAGGGGGTATATGGAGACATATAGCTGATCCACTTTGCCGTACAGCAGAAACTGACACAACATTGTAAGGCAACTACACTCCAATAAAAACATTTTAAAAATAAATAAAGTGACTGGAGGCTGGTGAGCAATTGGGAAAGAGGTAAGAGAAGACCCCGAAGGCCAGTGGATGAAGTTCACATTTGACTGGAAACCTCCTGGGAAGCCAGGGAATGGCCTCGAGCAGGGAGGTGAGATGACTCTGTGTACAGGCTGCTCTGGGGCAACACTGGAGACCGGATGGGAGGGGTCGGGCCTGGAGGAAGGAGGTTAGGGCTGGGTGGGCACCCAGGCAAGAGCTGAGAGGGCAGGAGGCCGCTCAGAGGTGGGGGAGGGGATGGACACCAGCTGCATTGAAGAGCGCGGTCCCTTCCTACTCCAGGAGAGAGACCCAGGCTGCCAAGCTTCCTGGGCTACAGCAAACACCACCCAGGCCACCTGTGTGGCGGCCATGCAGCCCAGCCTCACAGCCCACAGACGCTGTCCTCGGATTTCCACGTCCGGGCTGCCTCTGGGCTGAGTCCTCTGAAGCCTGAGAGGCAGCAAGCATCGAGACACACTCTGCTTGGTGGGTCAGGTTTATGTTCTACGAGCCCACGGAAAGCTCCTGGGGAAAGCACACGCTGTTCCCCTACCAAATGATCATTTCACCTAAAATCCGTCCCCACGTAGGGTCTTTTTCCTTCTATTTCGATGTCCTATTATTTTTTATCCCCCTTTTATAATTTCTGAAAAGGATCTTTCCCTTCAGTTTTCCTATAATCAATCTTTATTTAAAAAGTGGTATTTTGGGTTGTATCCTCCCGAGTTTGTTACCAGGCTAACTGCTTATTTGGCAAAATGGCTTTCCACTGATGGGTCCCCAATGAACTGGTTTGGGGTGAACTGCCCCTATGCCAGCATCCTCCATAGGACAGCTGTTTTTGAGAGATGAGGATGGGCTGGAAACATCGAGGGTACCTGCACCCCCTTTACCCATGGAGGACCCCTACCTCCAAAACAGTCTGCAGCGCCCCACACTTCTCGATGCCTGTGCTGGAGGAGACACTCTTTTTATTTTTTCTCATTCCCTGATGACGCATCAACAAAGTCTAAAGTTGGAAATCCAGTTCCTGGTACTGAAACAGTGGTACAGGTGCTGGGACTCAGGCTTTGGAAGGAGTCAGCCCCAAGGCAGCCAAGGTCACGTGGGGAGGGGGCAAAGCCCTTCGGTCAGGCAGAGAGAACGGCTGGAAAAAGAAAGAAAATCAAAGAAGAGGGCGGGGAGAGGGTCAATTACTGACAGGAGAGCACCAAGGAAGGAGAAGAGCCCACCCAGGCTGGGCTCAGGTTGTCTTTGGCAAATGCTAAGGTTCAGGGGCAGGCATCTCGGGGCCACTACTGTCTCCTGATCAAAAGGCACTTTCATCATCACAGCACAGAACAGTCCAGGAGCTGAATGGTGGCAAATTGATTCTCAGCTCTGTGTGCGTGTTATAGCCGACCATTAATAATTCATGCTGCAGCGAGATGACGAGAGTCAGCGCTGTCATCAGCGCCATCCCCCAGCCGCCAGCACCTGCTCCCTGCCACCGACCCCTTTGGGGGACCGCCGTCCCTCTCTCTGCCTGGGACCAGAAGCGCCGGCCTGCTGTATCATGCTGTGCCTGACACGCCCGTGACAAATGCTGACATCCTGCGTCAAGCATTTCCTTCCAACCACCCCAAATCAGATGGGCTACAATGTGGCGATTTATCCTCTTCCCGTTGTCCTCAGCCTCACCCCTGCCCCTCGGAGGATGCAGGCCAGCTGGATAGGTCCCCGGGTCGTAGCTTAACTCCCACTGGCCTCTGCCCTGCAGCAGCAGACAACCCCATGTGGGCCTGGACATCCAGCCCTGGGACCAGCTTTTACGATGTCTTCAGGCCACTGGGCAGGTTTCAAAGAGGGTGATGAACGCTGTGTTATTTCCCTCCTCCTGTCCCCCCAACCCTAATTTTTGGTACAGTTTGTCCTGGCAGATCCCCAGACAGTCGTTCCCATTCTTTCCCGAGAAGAACTTCAGGATGCCTCCCATCCCTTCTCCACTCCACTCCTCAAAGTGGCCCCACACGTTCTCATGGTGGTGACCACGAAGTCCCCGTGCTGGGGAGGGCAGCTGTGACTCAGCCCCCCGCCCCCAGCTGGTGCAGCCGCAGCCCCTCTCATCTCATCCCATGTCAGGGGGCTTACAGGTCAGTGCAGCCCACAATAAATCAAACCAAGACCACAAAGCAGGGTCACTGCAGACACCCCGGGAATCTGGAGATCCAGAGACGGCGAGCACCACTCACCAGACCCCGTGCTTCACACCATCATTTCTTGGCGCTGCTTTTCTTTCTCCATTTATCTCCTGAGGGTATTCATGTTTTTATTCAATAACTATGGAACCCTTACGATATGCTAGGCAATGTGCACCAGGCCCTGGGGTGGGGGGTGAAGCAGAGAGCAAAATGCAGCCCCTGGAGCTTGGGTTCTAGTGTGAGGGGAGGAGAGGGGCAATAATCACAACATGGAGATGTGCATGCTGACAGAGATGCAGGTACAGATGTTAGCACTGAGTTGGGGGAGGGTAACAAATGCATCACAAGACCCCTTCACTCTCTTTATGGATGCTATCTCTGATACAAGAGCCTTCAATTGTTCTCCTGAAACCAACACACTTTTTAAAAAATGGTTAAAAGAAAGCAATGCTCACACTGCCATTTTCCAAACACGCGTCCCACCAAGAAGCACGTAGCTTAGCTGCACCTGCACAGAATGAAGACATTTCCTCACCTCCAGTCTCCCTCCCCTCCCAGTCTCCCTCCCCCAAGCTCCCCAAGCCTCAGACCACCCTTCTTCATTATCCCTAAATATCCCAGCCCCTCACCTTCAGGGAAACGGGTTTGAGATTTGTTCTTGAATCTCTTGGCTTGGCTGCCTCATGAATACACCTTTACTCTGTTGCAGACCCTGGTGTCTCTGCGTTTGGTTTACTGAATGTTAGGCAAACAAGCCTGGTGGGGTCACAGGAGGGGCAGCAGGGAGCTGGGAGGCTGGAAGGAGGAGGAGGTGCCGGGAGGTCATGGCCCGAGCAAGGACTCAGCCCCACGGATGGAGGGGGCCGCGGTAGACCAGAAGGAATTGTGCACTCACCCAATCGTGTCTTCACAGGCCCCTCAGGCAGCTGGGCTGAAAATGACCATGAAGAGCAACGGCAGGAGAAGGGAGGTGAGCCGGGGGGGCGGGGCAGGACCAGGCCAGGTGGCACTACCACCCAGCGGGTAGCTGGGAATGGTGCCTGGGGATGGCCTCTGGATGCTACTCTTACAGGGAAAAACCTGTTCCTTTAAACTTTGCTTCCAGTTCTGTTGATTTTGTTCACTAAAAGGAAACTGTCTATTTGTAAGAGGCTGCCTCGAGGAGCCCTGCCCCTCTGCCTGAAAGTTAACACATCCCCTCCCCAAGGCCGGTCCAGGAAATATTTGCAAAATCAATGGCCTTTTTACTTTACGTCCTCCTCTCTCTGTTCTGTAAAAGAAACTGGCATACAGACCTCAATAAGACAGTTATTCTGAGACATTAATCTACCATCTTGACCACCTGCTGGCTTTCCTTGCCCCATACACTTGTCTTTCTACTTGTCTACTTAGTGTGTTCCCCATGGAGTCTCAACTTACTGGTCGTTGTTTGGTGAGCAGAACGATCTTTTTTTGTGTGTGTTTTGTACTGGGATATAGCTGATTAACAATGTTGTGACAATTTCAGGTGAATAGCAAAGGGACTCAACCATACATATTCATGTATCCACTCTCCCCTAAACTTCCCTCCCATCCAGGCAGCCACCTAACATTGAGCAGAGTTCCTTGTGCTCTACAGTAGGTTCTTATTGGTTATCCATTTCAAATAGAGCAGTGGGTACATGTTCATATGTGTCCATCCCAAACTCCCTAACTATCCCTTCCCTCTTCCCACCCACTCCCCACACACAGCTCCTGCCGCCTCTGCAACCATAAGTTTATTCTCTAAACTAGAGCGAGCTTGACTCAGTAACACTTCTACAGGGAAGAGTGATGGGTGGGCCGATGGGCTGGATGTGGGCAGAACCCACGCCGCCCACTACACCTGGAGGCGGTGCTGTCTGCTGCCCACAGCTCACTCCCGAGAGGCCCCGGGCACCAGACAAGCTCTGCCCTGGTTGTTGTTGCTTCCGCTTGTCCCAAGGGCTAGATGGACAAGATGACCAAATGGGCCTTCCCATGCTGAGGGCCTACTGTGTGCATAGCTCAGCCAGGCCCTTCCCTGAGGACCCTATGCCATTCTTCATGACTGACCTCTGCTGAGTCCCCAGTTCACAGATGGGGTGCCTCGGCATCTCAAACTAGCATGGGTGGAGTTAACCCTGCAGAGTCTCGGCCCCAGGAGTGGGCAGACAGTGAGGCAGCTCACACCTGGGCCACGTGACTCCAAGCCACTTCCCTTCTCCCTTAAGAGAATTCTGGTTTCCTCTCACTTGGTCCTGGTACAAGGCTGTGAGCCTCTCCTGGCGCAACTCTTTCACTGACTCACTAAGACACCTTCCGCCTTTCCTTCCCCAAGTCCTCCCTTGGTTTTAAGTCTTTGAAAAGGAGCAATTTTATGGGAATCATATAGATTCTATAAACTTTTTTATAAAACAAAATATACATTTATGCTTACATAGATACATTGAAAATAAATCCATAAAAGATAAAGTTTTGTTCTCTAGAATTTGTATTTTCTTCTTTGTCCTTTTCTGTACTTTTCCAAATTCCCTGCCATTTATAGGAGGCATTATTGCACGAGGTTTATGAACATGGAGTCTGGTACCGGGAGGCTTGGATTCATATCCTTGGCCCCATGGACTCCTGTGATCTGGGGCCAATTCTCAGCCTCTTCTTTCTGTTCTCTAAAATGGGGTCATAAGAACACCTCAGCCACTGTGTTAGGGCTGTTATCAGGACCAGTGAGGTGGGGCCAGAGAACTGTGGGTGGTTCTCCGGTGAGCACTCCAAGCTGAGTGAGTGACAGCTCTCACGATGGCCTTGACCTGCTTTAAAATCACAGGGTGCAGAGTATTTTCAGAGAAATATTTTTTAAATAATTCAAGAGCCAGGGTAGGGGCAGGAGAATTAAAGCTCGTTCTAATCTTCAAAGTCTGAATCTGAGGCTTCTGCATCGCAGACATTTTCAAAGCTTCCTGGAATCTATCTTTATTTGGTGCCTAGGCACAGGGGAAGATGACAAACAGGCCTGCGGCCAGAGTCAATTAACAAGTCGGCGGATGTGAGGAGACGTTCCTCGGGGAAGAAGCATGGCTTCCCTTGCTGTGTCGTGTGGGTGGGGGCTACAGAGATAGGTGGCGTGTGTGTGTGTGTGTGTGTGTGTTGTCTGTGTGGTGTGTGTACATCTGTGTAATGTATGTGATATGAGGTGGGTGTGGTGTGTTTATCTGTGTGGTCTGTGTGTGTGTCTATGTCTCTGTGTGTCGTGTGGTGGTGCAAACGTGGGTCTCCAGGGCTTGCACAAAAGTAAAAACAAACAAATAAACAAACAAACGAAGTTGGAGTGCATGTGTGCGACTCCATGGGGAAACACTACGTAGACTATTTCCCTCCACATCCAGGGAAGCTGACGGTGTGTCTTGGCTGCAGAGGCCGAGTGCACGTCCAGGGAAGGAAAACACGCAGGCGCTCCGTGCTGACCTGACCGGGCGCTGGCAGTGGCACGGGCCAGGTGCCGTCAGGAGTCCAGAGGCAGGAAAAGCCAGCAGGATGAGAAAGGCCACGGAGGGTGGGGACAATGCTGGGCCACAAAGAACGCTTGTTGTTTAGTCACTAAGGCATTACCGACTCTTTGTGACTCCATGGACTGTAGCCCCCCAGGCTTCTCTGTCTATGGGATTCTAGAGGCAACCTACTGGAGTAGGTTGTCATTTTCTCCTCCAGGGGATCTTCCCGGACCAGGGATCGAACCCACGTCTCCTGCACTGGCAGGCGAATTCTTTACCTCTAAGCCACCAGGGGAAGTCCGGGTCAAAATTCACATCCTTGTCTGATATGGGCTGGGGGTGGGGTGGATCAGTTAGAAGTTGGGGGACCAAGTCAGACCAGTGGAGCTCGGGATTAGCAACAGAGAGCCTGTATTTAGGGAGGACATTTCCCCAGCTTCTCTGAGAGCCACGGCCAGATCAAACTGAACCTAAAACCTTGGCTGAGGCAGAAAGCATTCATTGCTTTTGGAAGCCCAAGGAAGATCATCCAACTTAATTAAGACGGGCTCACCCTGGGCCCATCCCTGTTAGTAGCAGGAAGGCAGCAGGGAGTGGGAGGAGGGAAGGGGGTGCAAAGGGGGAGTGGCCCCTGGGCAGAGCAGGAGTCCCCCCAGTGAAGGGTCTGCTCAGTGTTCCTTGGGGTCTGCCCTCCGGGATCTGCTGTCTTGGACAGTGGGAGCAAGCAGCGTCTTAATTAATCCGCAGAGAGCACCTTGACCTCAGCATCACCCTCTGTTCTCAATCACTCAATCCTTCTAATTTCCCAGCAATTTAATTAAAGGATCTTCCCTCTTATAAGAATGTCTCATTTTCCTCAGAGCAGCAGTAAAAGAACCAGGAGCCTCTAGAGTTGTTTCCCTATCAGAACAGAAAGGAGCCAACACATCGACTCAGACGCCCCTGCCTCCACACCCCATCTCCCACCCCCATATCATTCCCCATTCCACCCCTACCCCCCACCCGATAATCAGGGCAGGAAATCGAGGCCCAGGGAGAAGAGGGGTATCCTCAGGGTCACAGGAACGAGTGGCAGACTCAGATCATGACAAACCCATCCCCTCCATCTCCCCTCCGTCCACGCCACGAAGGGCTGGAATCTTCAACCAGTGGCTCCAGTTTATTCCTCTTTAAAATGGCATGGTGCCCATCAAAGTTAAATTCAAGTGCAAAAGTGTTTGGTTGCTGGAAATCAACACTGAGACAAATGCCTTTGCAGTTCCTAAGAATCTGGCCTTGTAGACCCAGGCACCTAGGACAGAGGTCAGTTAACAACAGCCTGTGGGCCCCATCTGGCCCGCCTCCTATTTTTGCCAATAAAGTTTTATTGGAACACACACGTTTGTACACAGTTACCATTACCATCTATGGCTGCTTTCGGGTGACATGGGCAGAAGTGAATAGTTTGCCACAGAGACTAGGTGGCCCACAAGGCCTAAAATATTAAACCCCAGGTGAGAGTCTGTGATCTCATCAAGAAGCCTCCAAGGGCTGGAGGAATCAAAATACCTTCCCTGAGAAATCAGAGTAATAATAGCTACGGTATGTGGAGTGCAGGCTGCATCCTGAGGAAACCAGAGGCCGGCTTTTAGAACGCTGCCACGGGGAATTCTCTCGCTGAGCCCATGGGTGGGTGAGAACGTCCCCATGCACAGAGGAACTCACAGAAGCTCAGGGGGGCTGAGGGACCCCAGAGGCCACGGAGCTGTGAGCTGAGGACAGAGCCTCGCTCCACAACCCCCTGGCACTAGCTCCTCCGCATGGCGCGATGTCCTCAGCGGTCCTCCAGCCCCAACCCTGTGACCGATGGTAGGGAATGGACGCCCAGACAGTGGAAGAGACCTCCGAGGCCGCTCAGAGATGGAGGAAGGCCCAGGGCTCCTGGCTCCCTGCGCAGAGCTCCATCTGTCCCGTTGGGCTGGGCTGAGGTGATGCAGAGGCTGGAATGGCGCAGCACCTGCTCCGAGTCGGGTGAGGCACTGAGCAGGTGAGGGCGTGCTTGCCAAGTCGCTTCAGTCGTGTCCGACTCTTTGTGACCCCATGGACTGTAGCCCTCCAGGCTCCTGTTTCCATGGGACTCTCCAGGCAAGGATAATGGAGTGGGTTGCTGTGTCCTCCTCCAGGGGATCTTCCCGACCCAGGCATTGAACCCGGGCCAGGGTTCTTACATCTCCTGCGTCGGCAGATGGGTCTTCACCACTAGCGGCACCTGTGAAGCCCCGCTAAGCAGGTACCAAACCTCACGTCCAGCCACAGAAGAGCGACCAACACAAGTTCAGTATCCCCGCTTTTCAGATGAATATACTGGGGCTCAGAAACAGAAAGGGCTGTGTCCCAGGGCACCCAGCTAGCGGAGCCCACGCACGGACACAGGTTCCCACAAGCCCCAAGTCTGTTTCTTCCCTCTGCCCCAGGCTTCCTGGTGAGCTGGAGACAGCAGCAGAGAAAGTCGTGACCGCCTTCTGCTCTCTGGGGCAGTCCTGATTCTCTGAACCCACTGTGTGCCTGCCGGGCACCGAACCCGGCTCAGGGGCTTGGTCATCCAGGAAGCTCCTGCCTCCCCCTGCTGGTGTTGATCCCACAGCCCCACCTCTCTGAGTTAAAAACCTGCTCTGGCTCAGTTTTCACTCCCCGCTGCCCAGAACTTGCAGGTTACAAAGAAGATTCCACAGGCTTTGGCCCAAGGGACACGCACACAGACTATACGAGGGCGGAGGAGAACTGGAGACAAAGGGCTTTGGAGCTGGGCATACCTGCGTTCAAATCCCCACAGGCCACCAGCAGTCAGGGCAATGTCCTCCTGGCCTCTTTCCCCTCATACGATTACTGGGGAGAAAAGTAACAGTCAAGAAGTATTTGTTGAGCATCTACTGACCTCCTGCCCCACCAAACTTTGGGTATGCAGATGCCTGACTGTGTGACGCTGGCCAGATCTGACTTTAGTGTCTTGTGTATTTTATTCTGAAAATCAAGGAGGCTAAACTGGATCAAGGCTCTTTGCTTAGTTCCCATGAAGCTCCTGTGTGTGTGTGTGCTCAGTCCTGTCTCTTTATGACCCCATGGACTGTAGCCCACTAGGCTCCTTTGCCCATGGGGTTTTCCAGGCAAGAGTACTGGAATGGATTGCCATTTCCTCCTCCAGGGATTTTTCCGACCCAGGAATCAAGCCTGTATCTCCTGCACTGGCAGGCTGATTCTTTTATACTGAGCCACCAGGGAAGCCCCGCCCTGTACTTCTGATTATCATAAACCAGGGAGTTAGCTGTAGCCTCTCCCAGGCAGGCCCTGGGGCCCTTCTGGTGGTAACCCACCCTCCAGCCACTCTATCATTCATTCACACATTCAACGCGGTTATGAGAGAAGACGATGACAATAACTGTGGAAAGTGAAAGTTGTTCAGTCGTGTCCAACTCTTGGTGACCCTATGGACTGTATGGTCGGATCCAAATTGGTGAATCTGCGTCCTGTGGAAAAATACAAGCACCCCCTCGACCGCTATGGGTCGGGACCTTTCCATTGTCTGGAGAGGAGATCCTTCCACTTTACCAATGGCTTTGCATTTTGTATTACAAAGAGAGCATGTTGTAAAATCTGATGGGGAGAGCTATACTTAAACTCCCCTTCTTTTAGTTTTTGAATTAACAAAGCATGTGAGGGTAAATGATGTAAAATTTGACCACAATAATTTCCTATAGCAATCTGCCAACCATCATCAAACATTAGAAGAGCATCAACTTGTTCCTTATTACATGGAATTACAATCTCTGCTGGCTCTCTTTACAGTCAATCTGTTGTGACCAGGAGGCATGGTGAGCATCCCGCCCTCCGGGCCAGGCAGAAGCTTCTTTCAAGGCTCATTTCCTTCGAGGTATCTGGGAGGGATATGTGTGACCTAAGGACTCACCACAGGTAGTTCTGCCGCTGATGGTTCCCTCATCACTTTCTCCTGGACCATCACGCAAGGGGCACCCCCCGAGGGCGGGGCTGCTCTCCATCACCCGCTGGTCTGGTTCTGGGATGCGTGGCCCTAAAAGGGGTGCAACAAGGAAGGACCAAGGAGGGGGGAGGTGTGAAAACTCCACAGACGACTCCAACCTGACCTGCTTTCTGTCGACACCGACCTGCCTTCCTTTGTCTGTTTCGTGATAGTTTAGTATACCAAGCTGTCACTGCCTTCTTAGCCTGCAGGAAGTGTAACAACCGTTATCCACCACAAACCACCGAAGCCTTAAATTGCAGCATTAATAGTGACAGCAGTGATAGACTAGAATTTTTTAAATCAAACCCAAACATGTCCCCGTCACGGCTAAGAGAAGGGCCAAGTTGACTGGAAAATAATTTACTTAGAAGATTTTGTGATGCACGGTAAATTAAGTCCTCCCTCCAGAACACGTTTCTGCTTTTGTTGTTGTTTGTTTTTTTTTCCTCTTCCAAATTAATAGTCCACTTAATTGATTCCCAAAGACCTGCTACGACCTAAAACTGTTCCCACTGGGGGAAGCCGGACGTGGACCTGGACTTCATCTGTGGGTGGGATGGACAGTTCATTTTGAAATTTTAAAAGGGATGAGGTGGGGTGATGGAGTTGGAATCAAAGTCTTTTCAGCCTTGAAAGATGGAACCAAAGGATACAGGAAACATCATCAGTGACAACAGAGAATGTATTTTAAATACTACAAGAAAAATTAATTTGCTAAATTGGCCCTGTAGATACAGTTATAAAATAAGTCACCATCTCCTCAGACAACTCAAAACTCGGGCTTCCCTGCTGGCTCAGCTGGTAAAGAATCCGCCTGCAATGCTAGAGACCTGGGTTCAATCCCTGGGTTGGGAAAATCCCCTGGAGACAGGAAAGGCTACCCACTCTGGTATTCTGGCATGGAGAATTCCTTGGACTGTATCGTCCATGGGGTCAACAGTCTAAGATAACAGGAAATCTCCAGATAAAATAATTAAAAAAAAAAAAAACTCAGAGCAACTAATGCTGCTGCACATCCACGGCCACGCTGGGAGGTCACAGCCTCCTTACTGGGCATTTCTCAAGGGGGCAGAGCTGTCCCTCTCTGCCCGACACTGTGCCAAGCACCTCACGTACATTCTCGGGGGTGAATCTCACTACCTCTGAGTCCTATCGTCACCTGTATGATACATCCTACATACTAGACCAACTGTGGTGATCATTTTGTAATGTATAAAAATATCCAGTGACTATGCCATGTACCTAGAACTAACATAGTGTTGCAGGTCAATCACACAGCAAGAAACAAACAAAAACACAGGCTTCTAAATATTGAGGGGAAAAAAGTCCATCATTTGGTTGTACCATTCACTTTTACCAAGACTGGTAAAAAACTCACCATCCTTACTAGAGAATAACTCAAAGTTCATTCTGTAGTGTTGTTTATTTGATAAGTCCTGTCCAACTCTAGAACCCATGGACTGTGGGATTTTCCAGGCAAGAATACTGGAGTGGGTTGCCATTTCCTCCTTCAGGGGATCTTCCCGATCCAGGGATCAAACCTTCATACCCTGCATTCGTAGGTGGATTCTTTACCACTGATCCCCCAGGGAGGCCCCATTCTTCACTGAAAATGGGTCATTAATGCCTTCCTCGGCCACAGAAGAGAACCAGCCATTGTAGGATTAAAAACGATTCTCAAGCTTTTTTCTTTGTTACTGAACCAAAACTTTTGGCTGTTTTTAGTACCCAAATAGCATCAAGGACTTTGTTTCATATGAACAGTTTTGTGAGTCATCCTATGTCATGTATTTTCATTATTTCATTTTTTAGTCTAGAAATGTGAAAGTCTAAAACCATGAAGCAACAGTTTGGCATTTTACACCTCAAAAGTATGGTTTATTCAAATAATTGGTTAGAATCACTATAAATTAAATAAAACTTCATTTGATAAAAAAAAAAAATCTTGACCTCAGTGAGCTGGACAGTGAGTGACGCCATCAGGAGACCCCAGGGCTGGACTGGGGGTGGCGGTACTTGCCTTGACACCCCCACAAAGCTGTCACACAGCAGAGGCGCAAAAAGTGTGGGGTTTACCAAGAGTCCCTGGACGAAAAGGCCAGACTTAAGAGCGTCGGGAAGGCCTGACGGTGGGTTTACCACCCCTCCTTAAGTGAAGTGCCAGGAAGTGAAAGGGAAGACCACTGGCCTCTCATAGTGACCCCGAAACAAAGCTCATGCTTTAGAGGGAGAACAACAGTCACCGTCGAGTTCTGGGGCCCGGGGTCTCAGAGGGGGTGGGACGTGGCGGGGGGGCACATAAACCCGCCAACCTAAAGGAGGAGGACTCAGGTAGAGAAATGCTTTGATTCTATCCACCCCACCTCCTTAGAGCAGGAGGCAAACAGAAAAAAGTGCATTTATTGGAAAAGCAAAAGAATTCTGAGAGAGGAAGTTGAGACCCCTCCACCTGGGATGGGACTGGGAGGGTCAACAAATCACACTCACATCACATGATAGTAAGCGCCTTGGAGGCTCCAGGGGGGTGGGACTCTGCAGGCCCATCTCTCCCCTCTCTTCTCTGCTAAGTGATTCAGAAACGCTAAGGTCACCTCCTCTGGCGGCTGTCTCTCGGTCACCGGGCTGCAGGGCAGTCCCAGATAAAGACAGGGCAGCTACATGGGGTCAGGGGTTGGGGCCATGATTCAGAGAAGGTGCTGATGAGGACTGGGGTAGGGAGGGGTGGTCTCTGTTTGAATCTTGATGCAAAGGGGCTGCCCAGGGAGGACCCTGTTTGGGGGAGTTGATGCGAAAGTCCTCCTGGAAGCGGATGAAGTTGGGGAGGGTGTATGTGTGTGTGTCTGTGCTGCGGGGAGGGGAGAGGGGGCCTCCCGTATTGCTGGTGATGCCAACCGATGGCCTTACCCACCCAGAGGAGGGCCAGGAGGGCCCCACATGGCCACTGGAGCCGGGAGGGCAGACGCGAGCGCATGCGGAGCACTGGGCTGGGGCCTTCCCGGGCGCCCGGCAGGGCAGGCAGCCCTGCCTCATGGCTCTGTGGCACACCCCGGGTCCTCTAGAGCTCAGGGGCCGGTGGCCCTGAGGCCTGCTCCTCCATGGGCTGCACGGCCTCCTGCACGTAGACGATGAACTCCGAGGTCTCCCCACCCTGAGTGTAGACGGTGACCGTCTCGATGCCCTCCACGTCGTCGGACGACACCACCAGGTGATGCTGCTCGGCCAGCTCGACGGAGGCCTGCTGGAGGGTCTCCTGGATCATGACTGTGTGGTTGGAGCTGGGCTCCTCGTCCGTGACCTGCAGGAGGGTGAGAGAGAGGTTATAAGGTGGGCCCCGCTTCCAGTCCAGCTGGGACCAGAGGAATCCCAGCGACTGGCTACGGAGCAGGCCAATTCCAGATAAGGCCAAACTCCAGCTGGTGCTAATGCCCAGACTCTGTTCTGGTTTGTTTTACAACTGCTTTTGATCTTGAGAAGAGAAATAATACAGATAACATAGGCAAGAATTAGAAAGTGTTGAGACCCTAAGAGGTGCAAAAATGACTGATAGAAAACCAGCTGAGGAGGAAAGTGAAGGGCCCGGACTTGCTGAGCTGGGGAATGACTGCACTGGACACAGAACAGATGTCAGGGAGACTGGCCTTGCCCAGCGGGGTGTGAAGGCAAGGCAGGAAGAACCTCTCTGTCCTGCACTTGGTGGGGCGCAAATAGCACCTCCCTCGCTGTGGGCTATGAGCCTGGAAAGGCCACTTTCCCCCATGACCCTCCGTTGTCTCATCTGTGAAACAGAGATTAGAATGCCCACTTCAGAGAATGGCTCGGAAAACTGAAGAAGCTTTTGTAAGCAGAGTGGGTGCTTAATAACATCACCACACCTTCCAGGCCCTCATTCAAGTACTAACAATGTTTCCCTATGGTACTGCAGCATGTCAGTTACTCATTCATTCATTCATTCATTCAACAAGACCGTCCTCGTTTCATCAGGGTCCCAGTGGACTGAGCTCTCTGAGGGCCAGGCTGTCATTGCCATGGCACAGCTCTCCCCAGATACAGGCGGGCGGGGCAGGTGTGGGCCCAGAGCAAGCACCCACTATCTGTGGAAGGGTGCTCCGCTGGGTGCAGGTGAATGATGAATGCTCAGGGAGCACAAGGGGGAAAACCAGTCTAGGGAGCAGACACAGGACAGGGCGGTGCTCCGACAGAGCGCCAGGGCAGCCTCCAGGGGAGGCATGGGGGTGGGCCCCAGGCAGAGTGGGGACAGAAGGAGCAAGGACCCCCAGGACCCCCAGGAGAGACCAGGAGCAGTGGGCTTGCTCAGGTGGCCTCTGTGAGCTCCCATTCATGAAATACGTTCTGATTCCCCGCTGGCTGAAGCCTGGGTTACACTTTCCTCCCTGTCCAGCCCTCTGTAAACATGACCCACACCATCTCTGGGAGCCACGTTCAGGCTTCCAGGGGCCTCCCTCGGCCCTGGGCCTGAGCCATTCCCTGCTAGCAGGAAGGGCTGTGTTGAGGGGAGCGTGGTCAGGTTTAATTCAGGTTTAATTCAGGAGGAGGCCCATCTGGGGTAGGCATCACACAGTTACTGACTGGAAGGAACCTCCAACTTGCACAGAAGTTTCCATAAGCTAGAGAGATATCCTGAGTGGGAAGTATTAGCACATTTAGCCTGAGCTAAATGTCTTTCTAGAGTAGATGGAGACCTTTCATCCCTCCTTCTTTTACTGTTTGTTTCAGTTTCATGAAATGGGAAAATGTACTGTGAACTAAGACTTTAGAAGTAAATATTGATTTACTTCACTTTGAAAGAGGGAACCTGACAGAACGCTGGGAAAGGGAGGAGGGAATACTGGACAAATGCTTTTCTCTGAACTGTCAGTCAATCCTACATGAAAGTAAGGAGTCGGGGGGCACGCGGGATTTACGCTGAGGTCCCAGGACCTCACGCGGGCAAATCAAGCCCATCGACTTCAGGTAAACAGATGCCAGCAATGGTGATAAAACAGGTGAGATCCACCAATACACAAGCTTTAAGATGCACTCCTGGCACGACAGCACAATTCATATACACTGGCTGCCATCGGAGGTGAAGCCTAGAACAAGGATGAAGTCACCAACAGCAGACTTCACTGTTCTGAACAGCTCTAACACCTGAGTGCTGATCAGGGCTGACCCTGCTGCCCAGACAAGGAGGTCCCTCCGGGCCCAGGCCTCAGATGAGCAGAGCCTGCAGTGCCTGTTCCCAGGGTGGCAGGGCGGGGTCCCAGGAGCCGGCCCAGGATGACCCAGGTGCAGGAAGAAGGGCAGAGACCAAGATGAGGCCTCCAGGCTCGAAACAAGGGAAAATAGCTCTGTCCCATGAGGGCTAGGGCCACTTCGTGGAAGGCGGTGGTGTCTGCAGACAGTAGGAGAAGGCATGGTGGGCAGAGGGGAGGCAGCAAAGAGCAAGGCGTGTGCTCACCGCCCTGCCAGTCACCAAACTCACTGGGTAGGTCCCCAGCTTCCAGATAGGATCACCAGTTCGGTTCATGCACTGCCAATTCTGAGAGCAACATGAACTTTCCAAATGCGATCCTCTGGGCTTACTTCACCAGGAAGAGTGATGGAGACGAAGGTGAACGTGCAGCCGCAGAAATCCTGTGAAGGGTGACCCTCCTGGCCGGCACAGGTGTCACGGGAGGGGCGTTCAAAGCGTAACTATGATGCCCAGGGTTCGGTCGCCACCTGGTACTGGCCCAAGTTCACGTTCTCATGAGCTTGCGTGTGCAAATGCCCAGCTTCACGCGAGGCCATGAAAATGGGACCTGGGGGGCGTGGAGGGCTACATCACAGAGGGGGTGCTGGCCCCACCCCACCCTCAGGCATGCCACCCCTGACAGGACTCACACTCTGCTTCTGTGTTTTATGTTTCTGCAAACCATAGACTTCCTTCTCTGCCCCCGTGGCACCCAGTGGACACTCTCCTCACCCGAGGCCAATCACTTGCACACGGCGTCTTGTGGCCTGGGCATCTCAGGGAAACCTCTAGTGCCCAGTGACTCATCTAAGGTCACTGGGCTGGAAGGTAGCTCAGATCTGGATGTTAATCCAGGTGACCTCAAGTCCGGGGACCTTCCCTGGCTGGTGTGGCAGTGACTAAAGAGATGATGCGTCATAGATCAGTAGGGTTAAATTATGACTCTCTACCCGTCCTAATCAGTTTAGGGCTGACTGTATAGCTCTCGACCATTTTCTTTGTTCAGAACGATCACTCTGGCAGTTTAATCTATTAGCACAGACTTACAATTGTTCTCCACGGTAGAAATAATCTGCCTTCACGGTGTCATTATCCCCTGAGATGGGCACTCCATTTTCCCCAAGTGCTGTATCTAACACATCTTCCAGCTAAATTATTAGCAGCACAGAGAGCTTAATGGAAAACCTTAACCCACAGGACTGTGCGAATTATTCAGTAAATCAGGCTCTCAGTTCTGCAGCTCTGCCCACCTTGAGTGTTCCAGAATCTAGTTTTCTTCCCTGTGCGTGTGTATGCTAAGTCGCTTCAGTCGTGCTCGACTCTTTGCAACCCTATGGACTGTAGTTCACCAGGCTCTTCTGTCCATGGGATTCTCCAGGCAAGAATACTGGAGTGGCTTGCCATGCCCTCCTCCAAGGGGTCTTCCTGACCCAGGGATTGAACCAGGGTCTCTTATGTCTCCTGCACTGGCAGGCGTGGTCTTTACCACTAGCGCTGTCTACAGCAGATCACAAACAGAGCACAGGGCTCTGCAGGGCTCTTCTCTCCTGGAGTTTTCCGCCAAGACCCCACCCTCTCCACAGAGATACAGCAGCTAAGGGGCATCTGGGAAATGAATGGGGTTGGCCTGTGCCCCAGTCCACACCTCTGCCCTGCCTCCCAAAGATATGGAGGGGGTCCCATCTCTAAGACCCAGATGCTTAGCACCCCCCACCTGCCCTACAAACTCGGCCATAAGTGACAAAAGGGCTTTTGAGCAAATAAATGAAAAGAGGGCAGCACACAACCCTGTGTGCCATACTGCATGTCCCCACGGGTGTCCCTGCCTGGCCGGAGCCTGTGTGCCCGGAGCCTGTGTGCCCGGAGCCACCACCCTGCGCCCAGTACCCTGCCAGCCACCTGGGCCCTCCCCGAAATGTGACTGCCTTGCTTGGAGCCCCTCTGTCACTCGAGCTCCCCAGCAGAAGCAGTGGCCTCAGACACACCCCCGCTTCGCCTGCCCTTGCTCTTTCACTGCACTGTCGCCCGTGGAGACCACATCACCTGCTCATCTATCTATTCCTCATCAGGAGCTTTGAGAAGGCAGGGACCTGGGCCGTGTTTTGGCTACTTGACTCCAGCACCTACGATGTGGCCTGGCATGAGGAAGGGGCTGGCCAGGGCCTCAGGAACAGTCAGCCTCTGGCCCCACGACTGCATTCGGGGGGGATCTGTATTCTCCACGGTCGTTTACGTGCTTTGCAACCAAGGGCCCTTCTGGTCTTTGTTCTGTTACCTAATTTTTTTCTTTTCAAATAACATAGTCCTTTAATAATTGGGGAGAAATGAAGCAAAAATTAAGAGAGGAAAAAGGAACATGCAGAATTGTTTCTTTCAAATGCCACAAGGTGTCTTGGCTGAGAAAACATTCTCCCTCTGACGTGCAGGATAGTCATCAGCGCTGGGCTGGGCACAGGGCGGGCACCTGGACAGCTGTGGAAAAGCTGACCTCTCAAGAGCAGTCCATCAGGCACTTGGCCTGCACCCCAAGAGAAGACGACAAGGGAGGAGGTCCCAAGGCCACGTGCCCCTTCAGCCTGCACCCCGAGAAGATGAAAGAGGTCCCGTGGCCACGTGTCCCCTGCAGCAGCAGGGATGAGAGTCACTGTGCAGAGTGAATGCAGCGGACCCTGCAGGAGGCGGATGCAGCTACCGGGTGGAGGCTGATTTCCTCAGGAAGACGAGGTCTGGTTCTGAAGGGACCTTGCAGCATAAAACGCTGCTCGCTGGGGTCCCCACGTGCATTCAGGCCCCTCGGAGCATTGCCTGATGATAGTGGCCAGTGGGCGGGCGGAACAAGGTTACCCGGGCCCAGGGTGACTGAGAAACCAGAAAAGGGATGAAAACAAGCTTTAAAATCAGGAGCAGATCTGAAGGGCGGGTGCCTGCAATGGGCTGCAGGGCAGCAAAGGTGCAGACTTGGTTGGAACAGGGACGTGTTACGTTAGCACCTGCTCTGCAAGACAGACAGAGCAGTGAGCTTCGTCTGGACACCTCTGAATACTGAACCATTTACTGAATAAGCCACTGGACAAGTGTCTGGCTCTCGTCTGTCATACACGCAGCCCTCTGTATTTCAAACGCTCTCGCTGAGAGTTAATTGTCAGACACTCTGCTAGAGGCTGGAGACAGAACCGTGGGTCCCTCACGTTCTAGACACAAATAGGTTGCCAGTTCAGTGGAGGGGCTGGAGAGGACACTTCTCCTGGACCCTTAGGGTGGGGCGGAGCTGGGTGGGTGGGGAGCAGGTGGTGGTCAGCAGTGGTTTCCTGCAGGAGATGACCCCGGTCTTGAACACTGGAGGGTTTCCAGGAATCAAAAGAATGCAAACATCCTCTAAGGTCCCTTGCACTGCAGAAATTCTCAGACTCCAGGATACAGTGAGAATTAGAGTGCTGCAGACAAAAATCCAAACACGACAAACCGGAAAACAATAATGAAAAAGAACCTTACGGTCAGTTCCTTTAGGTGAAATGTTCCCCTGGGTGTGTTGAAGCTTTAGGGAAGGTGTCTTATTTTTTGCAGCAATTAGGGTTTCACTCACTGCTTAAATTATAGCCAAGCAAGAGCTTCCTCCAGCATTCTCAACAGGAGACTGCAGACCCATTTTCCAAGGTTAATAAGCAAGCATGTTTACTGTAACAACCCTAGGTCAGGTGTGGCGCTGCCTGAATCGGAACCAAAGGGAAACGGTAAATATGATCCTGAATTTACAGAGGAAACAAAAGGTATAAACGAATGTGGTTTATAAAAAAGCATCATAAATTCCCAACTCTAAAAATATATACACATCTAGGGGACCAAAAAAAAAGAGGAAGTGAATACTATGTGCAAGAAATTTGTGGAAATATCAAAAGATAGCAAAAGATATTCACAGACAGGGAGAAACCATTCCAGAGATCAAAGAAAATTTAAAGCCTTTAAAAAAAAGAGCACGAATCCCCCGGGGAAGGGAGGAGGCCTGTGACGCATGCCCCCATTCGTGAGACAACAGCATCATCCCTCCCCTCCACCGTATTTTGCTCTTGGCTGCAAGGAGACAGCAGATACTTTCTTCTTTTCTGAAAATACCCACCCCATAAACAGTGCAAAATCCGGATTGTAAAGACTGACTGCCTGATAAAAACAGGCCCCGCTAGTGTGTCCTTGCTCTCAGATATGCTGAGGGGTCCATCTGGCGACACTGGGCCCCCGGTGCCGACACGCCAGGGCACTGGGGAGCCCCCTGCACAGAGTGGCCTTGGTCGGGGGTGGGGGAGGGGGGCGGCTGGCCTGAGGGGAACAGGCAGGTCTCTTTACCCGGAAATGGGAAGAGAGACCTCGAGCTCATCACAGGATGAGTGTGGAAAGGCTTGCACGTTGGCCAGACAGACTAGGCAGGCAGCCGGGTTAGAGGCAGGGGCCAGGGCAGCAAAAAGCGGGAGTGCGTGGCCAGGACCCATTGTGTTTCTCAGGCATCTGAGTGCAGATTGGTGTGATCTCAGGAAAACAGGTGGCTCAGGAAAACAGAATCCTTCTGTGAACAGTGTTACAGCGGGGAGGGCCACATGGCCTCACTAGAGAATTAAGAAACAGCAGGGACCCAGTGCCTGGCACGGGGGGGCGGGGAGTGAAGCAGCGTGAGGTGCTCACGATTGCTGGCAGGTCGGCCCCTCCAGGGCAGCGTCCCCACCACTGCCACCTCCCCACGGCCCCCCCACTGCCCCGCCCCCCGGGTCTTGATTAGCACACCCTCCTCTGGACAATGTGCACGCAGCAAGGAGCTTCCCGCAGGCCTGACGTGAATGAGCCTAATGTTTGCCGCAGGAGATGTTTTCAAACGGAACCCAAACAGAACATCCTCCCAGCGACAGGGAAGGAGGGGGCAGGCAGTGGCTTCTGACCGCCTCTGAGTATCTTCTGATATTTAGACAAGTTTGCTGTGCAGGATCCTGCCCTTTGGCAACCTGTCACCACACATACGTTAATTTCCACTCAATGCCACACATGCCTGGGCTCCGCATCGCTGGCAGGCACCCGGCCCCAGGTAGGGGTGGCGGGGAACGTGCTTCTCCTGGAAGCCTCCCCCTACCCGGAAGCCCGTCCAAAGGTGGACCACTCTCGGGTCAGGCAGGGGTCCCGACACCGTGCTCACTGAAGCCCCCTCCACTGTATTTGGGGGGCATTTCCCTCTGCATGTGGCTCAGGACAAAAGACCTCTGCCCACCTGATGTTCACCAGCGCCCGGACCTGACGGGTGGGCGCTCCATGGAGACCTGGGCCCATGGACTCCTCCCCTCCCTCTGCCGTCCCCAGGGCCCCTCTCCGTGCGGGGACGGGGAGGTGGCACTGGCTTCTCACCTCAGTGATGGAGACTCTGCTCCCTGCAAGCCAACAATCTGTTTCCTCTAGAAGTTTCTCTCTGTGTCCTTTTACACAGGTGACGGGCAGCCTCCAGGAGACCCTGGGGACAAGGACATGCACCTGGCAGGGCACACCCTGTTCCCCCAGGACCTTCAGAGCCGCCACCCCTGCCCAGGGGAGACAGACTAAACTCCCAGCCACGGAGCACATCCGAGTTCTGCTTGTTGTTGTTCAGTCACTAAGTCGTGTCTGACTCTGAGACCCCATGGACTATAGCACACCAGGCTTCCCTGTCCTTCACTATCTCCCGGAGTTTGCTCAAACTCACGTCCATTGTATGGGTGATGCCATCCAACCATCTCATCCTCTGTCGCCCCCTTCTCCTCCTGTCTTCAATCTTTCCCAGCAGCAGGGTGTTTTCCAGTAAGTTGGCTCTTGGCATCAGGTGACCAAAGTATTGGAGCTTCAGCTTCAGCATCAGTCCTTCCAATAAATATGAAGGGTTGATTTCCTTTAGGATTAACTGATTTCATCTTGCAATCCAAGGGACTCTCAAATGTCTCCTCTAGCACCACAATTAGAAAGCCATCAACTGTTTGGCACTTGGCCTTCTTTATGGTCCAACTCTCATATCCGTACATGACTTCTGGAAAAACCATAGCTCTGACTAGGTGAATCTCTGCCGGCAAGTGATGCCTCCGTTGGTCTTATATGAAGTCTAGGTTTTTCAGAGTATCCTGTTTAAAGAATGTTAATCATAACAAAACATAAACTACTTCAATCACTCTTCAAACTCACACAAGCAGGTTTGTTGGGAACAAACTAGGTCTAAGAACAGAGTCAGGGACTGTGAGGGTCTTACTCTGAGGCCAGCACAACTCCGAGGTTGGTGCCCACCACGTGCGCTGACATGAGCAGCCCCAGGCCGGGGGTAGGAACCCCACATGGACACCGCCTCCTGCTCATCCAGCCACAACTCCTTTCCTTCCTGTACTTCTCTCTCTGAGCAGGGAGATTGCCCACCTGGGGTCTCTCCTGCCCTGCATCCCTTCTGGCTCAGAGCACCCCACCCAACTCCCTGCTACTGTGGGCAGGAGGTCCCATGATGCTGCTTGGCACCAGCTTTTCCATATCAGCTTCCTCCAGGGCCTTCTCCAGGGATATGTGAGTGTTCGTCGCTCAATTTTATCTCACTCTTTGTGACCTCATGGACTGCAGCCTGCCAGGCTCCTCTATCTGGGATTCTCCAGGCAAGAATACTGGAGTGGGTTGCCATTCCCTTCTCCACTCTCCAGGGGGGTGACCCCGAATGTCACAACCACAGCACGTGGGACAGACGGGGTCACATTGTCTCCAGCCGTGAACATGATGCAACCATCTACCTGGACCAGGTAACAGACTCTCCTACATAGCAGGAGGCATTTCATCCATGCTGGGACTTGTACTGCTGAGCACGGGGCCTGGACACCTGCATCGGAAACTGCCTGCTTCACAGAAGCTTCCAGAAGCAAAAACAGTTATGGCTGACTTCTAGGCGCTCAGACTGGAGTTAAGGAGCTATGTTACTCCTCTGACAGGAGCTAAGATTAGACACAACCAGAGCCAGGCACCCCGCCAGCGGCTTCATTTGCATAATTATGCATAACCCGCACATCAGCCCCACAGGGTAGGTTCTATTATTTTCCCACTTTACAGATGAAACAAGAGAATTTCCGAGAGGAGAAGGGCTTTGCCCCAGGCCACACACTATTGAGGGAACGATACAGGGTCAAGTGCAGCCAGTCTGGCTCCCTTTCAGCTGCTTACTGCACTACTGGCTGCATCCTTCTCCACCCACTGTGACCTGGCCTAGGGTGACCCCGAAAATGGGCTTCTCAGGAGTCCCCCTGTGCACTGCTCATCCAGGGAGGGGCTCCGTCTTCAGGGCCTGAGGCTCCCTGGGCAAGGCATCCATAGCAACTGGAAATCACAGGCTGCCCCAGCACGGGCACCCCAGCCCACCCAGCTCGGCGTCGGGAGTCTGGTCCCCCAGGGATGCCAGGCTCTGATTCAGGTTTTGAAAAGATCACTCTGTCTGAAAACTTGAATTTAGAGCAGCAGGAGAGAAAGTACGCAGCCTGGTGAAGAGCCAGGTCTTTGGCCAGGGAGGGAGGCTGACAGCTGAGGGCGGAGCTCCCTGGGCTCCTCGACACTCACGACAGCGCAATGCAGAGTCTGATTCCACAGGTCTGAGGGGCCCAGACAGTCTGCGTTTCTAACAAGCTCCCTGATGCTGATGCTGCTGGCCCTGAGACCACATTCTGCGTAGTCAGGGCTTCATGGGGGCAGCAGCCTGGGGACAGAGGAACTATTCAAGGTACCTTATAAAGGGAGTGCCCACAGCAGGGAAGGACTTGCTGACGTGGATCAGACGTGGGGGTGAGAGAGGCCGAGGAGGGAAGACAGACTCCCAGGAGCAGGAGTGGAGAGCTGCATTTACTAGATGGACAGGAGGCAGGGGGAGCTCCTGGGCTAAGATGGGCGCTCCCGCCCGAGTGGGAGTGATAAGCAAGAACCAGCCTGCAGCTGCACTGCCCTGGGCTGAGCCTGAGGCTGGAACAGACCCCCTTCGGATGGGAACTGCAGCTCTGGTTCCTCCCATCAGAGCCCTGCCTTTGCCCCAAACCTGCAACAGACCTAGAGATCTCAGCCAGCAAGGGGACGCTGCAGGGACAGGAGGAGGCAGCTAAAACCCAGCTACCCTAGCCAAGGACAAGGCAGATAGAACCCAGTTACCCTGGCCAAGGACGTAGATGAGGAAACGGGCACCAGAGAAAACAGTAATAAACACGAGAGTTGGGTTGTTGTTAAGTTGCTAAGTCGTGTTCAACTCATTGTGACCCAACCCAAGGACCGTAGCTCACCACGCTCCTCTGTCCGTGGGATTTCCCAGGCAAGAATATAGGAGTGGGTCACTGTTTTCTTCTCCAAGGGATCTTCCTGACCCAGGGATCATACTCGCACCTCCTGCATCATCAGGAGGGTTCTTTACCCCTGAGCCACCAGGGAAGCCTCAAACACAAGAGTATTAACACTCAAATAAAGTGGGATTCTGCAAACTGCACCAACCGAGATGCAGCTTCTGAGGCACAAGGGGAAATCGGGTCTTAGGAAAAAGTATAAAAGAATCAGGGTTCAATGACAGACACCTTCAGGTCAGCTAACAACGTCTTATGTGAAAAAGAGTGTCAGGATGGAGTAGAGAAAAGCTTTTATTCTGTTTTTTCAGACAATTTCCCATATGATCATGCATATATAATGGAACTTACTTTTACTTTTAAAATTTCACAAAGAGAGGGAATTTTCAATCACTGCCACGGAACAGGAGGGCTCAGCAAGTAGTAAAAGAGCCGTGAAAGGAAGCACTCGTGATTATCAGCCTCAGACATCATACCAGGAGCGGAAATCACTGAGGGAAGTTGAATTTGAGACAAAGATTGAAATGGCTGAGGGAGAACTAAGGCAGGCTCAGCTAGGACAGCAGCTGGCATGACGTGACCGGGAGGGTAACCCGCAGCCAAGCCCCCAAGCGAACCGTCTGGATCTATATGCTGAAGGTCACCACCCAGCTCGGCGGCAGGCACTCCACAACGAATGTGAAGTGGGCAAATATTTGAAGAGGCTACCTGTGTGTGTAATTAGACGCTTGATGTAATTCAAGTTGGCAGAGCCCCAGAATCAAATAAATTGTGCCACAAAGTTCTTTAGGTAAGAGCCAGACCTCACCAGTCAAAACATGCAGGTGAAAACTGGCTCTCATGGGAAGGGGCATGAGAAGAGGGAGAAACAGAGAAAGGAGTCAGTGAGGCGTCCCCATTTATATACCAATCAGAAGAACTGGGAACCAGAAGATAAATGGTAGATGTCTATCTGGATGGCAGGCATCACTTCTACCACTAACAGAGAATCCAGAATTAGATCATCCAAGGGTCAGCAAGCACAGGGGACGCTGATGCCTCAGTTCTGCAGTCTACATCAAATCTGACCGCTCACGAAAGGCAGGTGGTTTCCCGACATGGGCCTTCCCAAGGCACAAATCCATCACGACTGCCATCACCCTGTAGAGTCAGCGTGCGTGGGAGGGCGTGGGCCATTCCCACCACACGACGAGGACACACAGAGACACCAGCAGTACTCCCAGAAGGGCGAGACTGCAGCTGCCATCAGTTCTTTCGACTCTATATACAGTCTCCCTCTTCTAGGAAAGAATCCTTAGATGAACCACAGCGGTAGTAAAGCCACTGTATCGGGGAAATAGAACAGATAGAAGGTGCCAGGGTTTGGCAATGAGGAAAAGAATAAAAATCTGTGATTATGACGTCTCCCGCGCTCACACGCAAGTGATCTGAAGACAGAGCAGGTTCTGAGGAGAGATGTGAATGGAGAGAAAAGAAGGGGTGGCTCTCCTGTCACTTCCATGCATTCGGGGGAGTAGGGGAGAGGTCTGTTTACGGTGTGAGTCCAACAGAGCCTCTGCAGGAACGAGGAAAGGACGCTCATTAATTCCCAGATTATTGGAGCTTAACGCGATAAGAGAACAGGGTGTCTCCACCCAGCCGTGTCTGCGGGCAGGACGAGGGGGAGACCTCAACTCAGTCTCCCTTTACGGCAACACGGGCGGCCGGTATCTCCTATGATTTCCACGGTTTATAAGAGCATCTCGCGCAGACTTGATTCTTCCATTAGGTCTCTCGCTGAGAGTTAAGAGATCAAATTCAGGGGATAGAGTGACTGTTTTTAAATAGTAATGAAAATAGCTTTTGTTCCCTCACACAAATCATCTTCCAGGTCCCTCCCCCCATTATTTTGCCACAAATCTTATGAGGATGCTCAACATCCGCCCCCAGCGGGTCAGGAAGTCCATCCTGGGCTCCCCTGGAGGATGGACCACAGCAGCGAGGCCCCCCACTCAGAGGCTGCACTTGAGGAGTCCCCTCTGAAGAGTGGCTTCTCCCCACCAGATGCCTCCATACAGACGGACAGCATGAAAGAGGTTCCAGGGACCACGTGACTCAGGGCCTTACATGAAAAACAGGACAGGCTGGACCCCACTTTCCCTGAAAACAGGCAACTGATATACACGGATGGCCACAGGAGTGGACAGCATTTCCTCACTGAAATGATGAACTGCAAATAACAGACAGCAGTTCCAGTGTTGGCTGCCAACCAACGTACCCCTTCCAGCGAGACCTGCTGCAGAAACTGCCTCTCGGGCTGCCTGCTGAGCCCGCAAGGGAGGCTGGGCGGGTTCCGCTCCTCCAGGCTGGCACGTACTGACCTCAGCTTCCAGTGCCAGCCACCACAGGGGACCGGCCCGGAGGTGACGGGGGTGCAGAAAAGCACCCTCGAGAGGTGGGGTGCTTTTGACAAAGCTGGAACTTCTGCTTTGAGGTTTGATTTTTGCCTATGTTTTTAATCAGCAGTAAAAGCAAACGGGAAGAACACTTGGGATTTAGAACAGGATGGCGGCAGCATCGTTCTGGGCTATGCCAGGCTGAGGGTCTTCAAGGGGAAATGGGTGAGTGTCTGCAGGTCTGGGGCAGTCTTAACCTCCAGCATGTAGGGGGAAACAAAAGCAGGAGAGTGGCAATTCTAGGAAGCGTTGCAGAGACGCAGGAGTGGGGACAGAGACGCAGGCCTGTCCACAGACAGTCTGCAAACCACAGTCGCTACTGAGCCCCTCACTCCAAGGGGGATAAACAAGGAGAACCACCTGCTCGCTCTTGACCTGGGGATGAAAGTGGAGGACCCCTGAAGGCCGCCCCTCCTCAACCATGACTTTTTCAAGGCCCTGCAAGGTGGCTCTCATTCTGGAACCTTGAAGCGAAATGTCACCTGTGATTAGAAACAAGGGTGTCTCAAGGCTGCCACCTCGCCCTGAAGCCCGTGACTCAAAATCATCTCTATGGCAATGGAATATCTCAGTGAACAGTAGCCTGGGTTAACAAAGACTTTCCGCTGACAAAGAGGCCCTCATACTTTTGAAACGTGCCATGTGAACATGTGTGAAGGTTAATATTGTGTGTCACCTCGATTGGGCCAGGGGGTGCCCAGCTCTGCCGCCTACTGTTTAGGGGTAACCTCCGCAGCAGACAGCACTCAGATTATCTCAGGAAGACACTGGATTATCACGCGGCCATAAGATACTGTGACCCCATGGACTGCAGCATGCCAGGCTTCCCTATTCTTCACTATCTCCTGGAGCTTGCTCAAACACATGTCCATTGAGTCGGTGACACCATCCAACCATCTCATTCTCTGTCGCCCCTCTTTCTCCTGCCATCAATCTTTCCTAGCATCAGGGTCTTTTTCCAATTGAGTTGGCACTCCCCATCGGGTGGCCAAAGTATTAAAGCTTCAACTTCAGCATCAGTCCTTCCAATGAATATTCAGGGTTGATTTCCTTTCAGATTGACTTGCTGTCCAAGGGACTCTCAAGAGTCTTCTCTAGCACCACAGTTTGAAAGCATCAATTCTTCGGTGCTCAACCTTCTTTATGGTCCAACTCTCACATCTGTACATGACTCTGGGAAAAGCAAAGCTTTGACTATATGGACCATTGTTGAGAGTACCTTAGACAGCAAGGAGATCAAATCAGTCAGTCCTAAATCCAGGCTGAAGGGAACATCACTAATTCCCAGCAGGTGCCCCAGAGTCCACAACTGAGTGGCCTAAGCACACTTGGTAAACAGATATGATTTCTCTACTGGAAAATCCTAAATCAGAATTTAGTTAAAAGAAAAAGAAACTGATTTCTGTAATAAAAACAGCTATATTGGGACATTCCCAGTGGTCCAGTGGCTAAGACGCCACACAACCAGTGCAGGGGGCCCGAGTTTGATCCCTGGTTAAGAAACTAATCCTGCCTGCAAGCTGCAACTGAAGATCCTGTGTTAACGCAAATAAGGAACTGGCATGGCCAAATAAATAAAATTTTAAAAACAGCTATATTTAAGCTTAAATAGGACAACTGAATAGAGAGGTCATTCCTTTAGCTAGGGGAGCCTGACACAGTGCAACCCCGTAGGCACTGCAGGGGCCGTCTGAGGCCTCCCTGCCCATCTGTCCATCCATCCATTCTCCCATCCATCATTTCATCAACAGTCTTAGAGCTCCAGGTGCCAGCCAGGAGAACAGGACTCACATCCCCACTAGGCTCCTCTGTCTACGGAATTCTCCAGGCCACAATACTGGAGTGGGTAGCCGTTCCCTTCTCCAGGGGAGTTTCCCCACCCAGAGAGTGAATCCAGGTCTCCTGCATTGCAGGCAGATTCTTTACCATCTGGGCCACCAGGGACGCCCCCAGTTAGCCCTTGATGTGACAGGTGCCAGCCAGGCAGACAGGACTCACATCCTCAGGGAACATTTCCAAGTGCAGCAACTCAAGTCCATGTTAAACAGTGACACTCCTCTGAGCCCTGCAGTTCCAATAAACCCAAGACTGAAGGGTGCCCCTGTTTTCCACCACTGCGAACACATTATCCCTCTTTCCAGGGCTGCACCGGAGGCTTATCGGCCTTATCCCTCGTCATGCTGTCACCCTAAGGCCTCAGAACACAGCTAAGCTATCTCCTCCACCCGCAACCTCGCATATCACCACTCCGCCTGAGACGCGCAATAAATCATGTCTCCAGGGAGCAGCAAATCCATCCTTTTCCTAGAAGGAAGTCGTGAGTCACAGTGGTGGCGCCTCCCTGCAGTTCTCCAAAGGATCTGGCATGCCTGCAGCAGCCAAAGGGCCCCTGATGCCCTTCCCGAAGTGGCAGGTCTAGCTAGGGATGCCACATGCCACAATACAGAGGAGGAGTTTCAGAAGAGATTACAAGACATACTGAAGACCGCAATCTAACAAATACAAAGAAAAGCTGAGAGAGCATTTGGGCCAGAGGTGTTATGAATCTGCTCCCAACGATGCAGAACACGCAGGCCCTGCAGCCTGAAACATCAGACTCTTGCCGTCCTCTCTGACCTCTGCCCAGGGTCTCACTGAGAGAAAGCATCCTAACGGAGGAGTACGAACACGTGGAGTATCCCAACGATCACCTAGACACACTGAGTCTTGTCTGAGGAGCCGGAAATCCAGAGCCGAACCTGCATGCACCAACTCTGCTGGGAGCTCCCTAGCCTGAACCCCCTGCTTGCACTGTGGCCTGGCCCTGGGCGCACCTCACGGGGGTGGGTGGGCAGTCAGGGGGGCAGCACCGGGAAGTCCACCAAGTCATCGGAGGCAAGTCACAAACAACACATCACTCAGGGAGAGGAGAGCCGCATTAAGAAATTATTTGTTATTTGCCAAGGAAACCTTACCTCTTCTACTGTTAACTGTTTCATGCTTCCTTCTTGTTATTATCAAACTTGGCACCACACGTACAGCAGAACTTAGATCGTTCTAGTGAAGCCCACCTCTCCCAGGTCTCGGGGCAAACGTCAGAGACCTGTCCCAACAATCCCTCATGAAACAGCCCCCAGCCCCAACTTCCTCAGCCCCCAGCCCTCCCCACCCCTGCTCCCTCAGCCCCCGGCCCTCCCCCTTTCTGAATTCACTCTTCTCCACTGCCCTTGTTCACCGTGTGACAACCTCTCTGTCTTATTGATCTTTTTCCCACTGGAGTAACCACTTTGATGGCAAACGTCGGTTCTCTCCTGGAGAGCCAGCAATGAGAACACTGCAGGCACTTACTAAACACTTCCTGAGTGAATCGCTGAAACAATGGATAACCTAAAATGCTACTGTCTGCCATTCAACTTTCTCCACAAACTTGAACTTTGATTCTAAACGACACACGCTGGGTCTTCCCTGGTTCTGACATGCTTGCTGTGTTGGTTTTCTTAAGCATTTGCGTAAGCCAGCTTACAAGTCTTGTACAGTGAAGCCGGAGGCAGCAGACAAAGAGAGAGGTACGGACAAACAGGATGGCCTGATCATGACACACACCACAAGTCTCCTCTGAGGTTAAGAGGAGAGGAAATGAGCCAAATGGTGTAACAACCATCAATAAGTGGAGTAACCTTTCCTCACACAGTGGCCATCCTCTCCCATCCGTTTAGTTTGGCCATCCTCTGTGCTGATTGCATCAGGCGATGTTTAGTATTTAAAAGGCCAGGCCCTGGAAGCCCTCCTGGCTCCTCTGGCGGTCCCCATGGCCCCGCTGCTCCACTGACCTCGCGCCTTAGGCACCAAGGCTGCTTTTGACCACAGATGTGTTCAGACTGGTCCACATCACACTCGTTTCACTCGGGGATTCCTTTCACTGAAAGGAAAGGAATGAAGTTTCCGGAACTTCATTCTGGAAGGGGTGAAGCACCTTCCTCAGCATCACGGCCTCAACATATGGAGCTCTTGCAGATACAATCAATCCTGTAATAAGAGGAAGAAAATGGGACCTCCCTGGTGGTCCGGGGGCTTAAGGATCAGCCTGCCAGTGCAGGGGACATAGGTTCAACCCCTGGTCTAGGAAGATCCCATGTGCTGCAGGTCAACTAAGCCCGCGAGTTGCATCTACTGAGCCTGTGTGCTCTAGAGCCCGTGTTCCGCAACAAGAGAATCCGTCGCAATGAGAAGCCCTCGCACCGAAACTAGAGAGAATAGCTCCTATTGGCTGCAACTAGAGAAAGCACAATCACAGCAACGAAGACCCAGCACAGCCAAAAATGAATGAATAAATAACTTTAAAAACAAAAGGATAAGAGAATGTATAAGACTAGATCAATTTCACTCCAAATTCCCCATCGGGTAGGTCAAAGGCCTGAAAACCAAAGGGGGCAGGGGGCAGAGGCTGTGTGGCAATGTGAGGAGACAGTATTTAAGGACGAGGGGCGGGTCCTACCTGCTTCACGACGGTCACGGTCCCCGGTGCCATGGCAACCACCGAGGCAACGGCGGTGGCGTCGTGGGTCTCGGTGCCCAGCTCGATGATCTGCTGGAGGATGTTGACGGCCGTGGGGTCAAGTCGGTCACCTGTGCAGGAAGAAGCAAACAGGAGATGGTCAAGTCCAAGGGCGGTGAAGGTCACTGAATGCAGAAGCAGCTCTTCTCGAGGCCATGGTTGGGTGGTGCCTTTTCCAAGGATGCACGCGTTCTCAGTAAGCGCTCATTGTGACCACAGAAACAAAGTGTGTGGTACGTCACAGCTCACAACACACTCCCTGTAAGAACATCTCCAAACTCCACACAACCTGTGAGGAAATGACACTGTGGTGGTATATCCCCACCTTATAGATTAGTCACTTCACTGCAAAAAATCGAAGACACCTGCCTTGGGCCATCGGATTGGCTACGTCACAAGGCCAGGGCTCAAGCCTGGATGTTCTGAATGCAAACTTGTGGACACAGGGCTGCCTCTCAGAACGGAACTCCTGGGAAGCACACCGCAGAGCTGGTTTCCCTCCAGCATGGTGGGAGGCGGCCCCTGAGTGTGAGCCAGGTAAGTTACACAGGATATGGGCAGGACATGCGAGGATGTCCCAGTCATCAAGTTGGTGGTCTTTCGACTTCTAAACCAACGGAAGCTCAGGGTTCTCTTTTACTCATCTCAGAAGCCTGGAATCGACATCATCAGGACAGCTACTGAGCGCACCCTGCCTGCTTTCGCCATATGCTTGGCCATCTGCAACTCTCCTGAACATGCCACTCTGACCCCGATTGTTAATTCACCAGGAGGGAAATTATTGCCTCGTCTCCAGGTTAGCATAATAGTACGAAGTCTCCTCCAATGTCTACATCCTCCTGGACAGCTTTCTGCGGGCCTCGTTCCAACGTGAATCATTAAAAGATGAGAGAAGGGCATTCATTGTGTTCTACACGGAGGGTAGGACGTGGCATACAACTGAAGCAATGCTGTGGGCACCTGTTCACCATGCACAGGCCTGGCGTTCCCTGCACACACCTCACACATAAACAGACACACACACACTCCCGGAGGGCGGGGGGAGGGCATGCCTTGCAGCCAACCATTCTAAACAGCCAAACACTAAACAAAACATTGACCCTTTAAAAAATGCACTGAAGTAAGATTTTAATTCTTCATCCATTTCCTTTGTTAATGACCATTTATCAAGCCCCAAGCGTCAGCCAGGAACACGGTTCCCAGTGGGAACACAGGCAAACCTAATGCTGCCTGCTCACTTCTCCTTCCAGGGCTTGCAGGTGACCGAGACAGACGGTAAGCCACTGTCTCCAGCCCCTGGTCAGTTCATATCAGGAGGGCGACTAGGGAGCTCTGCAGGACAGTCAGGTGGGCTCCTGGGAGGTGACACACAGCCTGAACCCTAAGGATGAAGATGCCGTTGGTAGGAATAGTGCTGGGTGGGAGAGGAGCAGACTCAGTTCGTGCTGAGACGTGCAGAGTCTGGCCCGTGCGGGCATAGCTCGGAGGTGGCTGGAGACGCAGTGCAGGGAGGCCAGGACCCAGAGCGGAGGCCCAGTTGCTGAGCTGCATCATTTCCTAACAGCCAGGAGGAGACACAGAGAACCTGTCAAAGGAGAGAGGGAGAGTGGGAGCGAGGGAGTGTGTGTGCGTGGGGGACCCCGGCTGGCCCAGCCCAGAATGAGCACTCGCTGAAGTCACTGCTCATAAGGGAAGGAAACACGAGCAGACACAGCGTCAGCTCTGGGAACCACGCTAATGGTGGGGCCTGGACGCCCCATCTGCAGGGCCTGCCACTCTCACAGGCTGTGGGGTGTCTCCCGGGTCACCACAGCTCATCAGGCGGTGTGCACAGCGCCAGCCTCAGATCTTCTCCAAAGAGAGCGGCCCATAGGACGTTCTGTGCATCCTTCTAACCACCTGGGGCTTAGGGACTAAGAGCTCGGTGAAATGGTGAGTTCCTATCTCCTGTCACCATCTGACTTCACTGCGCGCTTCCTCTAATCCCACCTGCCTGACCTCTGCTCCCACCATACACAGAGTGCTACGGCACCTTATATTAACTTGTCTTCTGTTCCTGTTTATTAAAGAGCATTAAGAAAAAGTGTTCTCAGGCCAACACCCCAGTTGCCACTAGGCTGGCACAGTGGTTTGTTTTTAAATTGATCTAACATTTGACAGTGATGACATCTGCCATGAAGATCCTGACTTGGGGCTTTTCAGAAGAACTGGACAGCAGACAGTCCTGGGCCCCCAGGTCCATAAGGGGCCATTAGGAAGGCCAGCAGACTGGCCCCTGGTCTCAGCCATGGCCCCCATCTGCCTCTTGTAGACCCTGGAACAAGCACCCCAGAACAGATGACTCTGAGGGAGCCTGGAGCAGGGATGGCGCTCCAACAAGAAGTTAGGAGACCTAGATTCCAAGACCAGCTCCAACACCCAAGAAGTGGGTGAGCCTCAGCTAGCCATTTACAAGGAGGAAGTCTCCTGCCTCTTGTGAAGTAAGAACTGTAAGACCTGTCTTCCCACACGCTGCTCAGAGACATGATGAGTCTACGGCCATACCACCATGAACGGGCCCAATCTCGTCTGATCTCAGAAGCTAAGCAGAGTTGGGCCTGGTTAGCACTTGGAAGGGAGAGACGTGATGATACGCATGGACATCTGGCAACACCGTTTGGCAGTACCACCTCACCTGCAGCTCTGTTCTAGAACACTCTGCAAGAGATCTCTACCTCCAAGCCTGACAACCAGAGCGCTCCTGAGGGCACAACGCAGCTGAAGGAGATCAAGTGACAGACATCACTCATTCACAAGTTCATTCATCCACTCAGCCTGTCAAAGACCAGCTCTAAGGTGTCGGGGAGGCGGGGCCGCTCTCACCGCTCTCCGAGGTGTATCTCAGATCCTGGAGGGCGGCCACGGCAGCCTGTGTGCCCTGAACGTCCTCTTCAGCTTCTGCGATGTGCAGGTACTGGGTGGAAGGCTCCTCGGGAGTTTCTGTTGCTGGCTAAGTGAAAACACAGAATCATTGATGGGACTGCCTAGAAGACCCCTAGAAGGTCCCCAGAAGCCCTGGGATAATGGATTCAGACAAAACAAACACCCACCAGCAATGCGTCTGCAGCAGCTCATTTGCTTGGCACCCCTGAGAAACCAGCGCTCCAATTAAAACCCATCTCCCAAAGAGGAAACTTCTCTGTGGCAAGTGCCGAGACTTTAAAACCAGCTTCGCAGGAAAGCCTCTGGTGACACGTTCTTGCCGCAGGGAACAGAGGATGTTGTTCACAACGAGACAGGAGACACGCAGAGAGACCCTCGTGTGTGCTCTGCTCCACCCACTGCCATCAACACTGCTCTGATCCCTCGTGCCCAGGGCCTCCTGCCATGAGGTCAAGTGGGAGGCACAGCTGTGGTGGCGGTGGACGGGAGGAGAGGACCAGTCACCACCACATCTGGCCAGCTTAGAGCATGGGTCCCAGCACACAGCAAGATCTCAGCTACTCGTGCAGCCTGTGGCTCGTTTTATTTTTACAGGATGGGTATGACAAATGCGACTGAGCAGAGAAGATACACCTGTGCAGAATCAGGACCCCATGAGAGAAGAAGCTAAAGGGACATTTACAGAAATCTCACACCGATAAGGAGAGGAGAGGTGGACATTTCACATGAACTAGATATTCATAATCACGTCTTCCTGGCACTGGAAGGCAGGCAAGCATGAATGTCACCAATAAAGAAGAACGAAAAGGAGATTTTACACACAAATTATAGGAGCCAAAGTTATCACACTCTGTAAGCACTTATCAGCTATTCACAAAGGTTCAGAATAGAATGTGATTATTCTTTTACAGCCAAGTGGTCAAGTTCGTTTAGTTCATTTCCAGCCTGACATTTAGTAGACATCCAATGAGTATCTGATTGAACGCATAAATGAACAAAAAGAAGCATGCTTCCCTGTAAGTACCATTAGGCAACACTGTGGCCAACGCAGACTGGATCTCAGCCTGTGATGAACAGGAAGGGTGTGGCACGGCTCGGCTTTGGGGTACTCTCTGTAATAACCATCTGTGGGAAGGCAGTGCTTTATAGGGCACTCCAGGGAGCCTGGCGACAGCGTGACTGCTAGGACAGGCAGCCTATCATCACTCGGGGACCACCCCTGGCCAGCGTCTTGGCTGCTCAACTGTCGTACTTCTGGAGTCTAGTGGGTGACTTTGTGTCAACTGTATTTGTAGACTCACAGCTCTGCTGAAGGTGTCGAGATCTGTAAGAAGCCAGGTCTTCAGAGGAGAGGGGCGTGGCTTCACGAACAGAAGCACCAGCTGGCCGGAAGAGATGCTCTTTACTTCAGGAACCAGCATTCCATGTCTGTTTGTTAACAGAGAGCAAAGCCCTGCAAGTATGGACTCGAAGCACCAGAGGATTTCTGTAGATGGGCACGCGATGGTGATGTTGCTGACACCATCACCACTGCACCGCAGACCCGCTGGGGACTAGACAGTAACCCTGGCATTTCATATATCCTGTCTCTCAATCCTTTTGACCTGTTGAGTGGCAGCAGCCTCACCACAGACATTAGAACACAGCGGTCACAGAGGTTCGACAAGCAATGGCTCAAGGTCAAACTGTTTACAGGAGGAGCCAGGAAACCACAAGGAAGTCTGTCCAAGTCCACATTCCTTAAATTTTCTTACAGAAAATGTCGAACATATGCAAGACAGAGAAGCGAGCCTCCATGCTCACAGCACCATTTCAGCAGTCACCACCTCACGGCCAGTCCTCTTTTGCCGATGCCCCACCACGCTCCACACAACTGCCCTTTGATTTTGAAGCAAATGCAGACGTCATATCAATTTAAACATTTCAGAATGCACCTCTAAAAAATAAAACTCTTTCAAACCAGAACTACACCACCACCATCACACTCAGAACACTTAACAGTGATTCCTGAATTGTCTTCACATCCCTAAGCGGTGTTCGAATTTCCCCAATTCATTTTTTCACAACTTAATCCTCCAAGTCGTACTTAAGTTATTGGAATCCATATATTTGAACCGTCTGATAAAATATAAGACTTGCATTTATAGGCTCTCCTTCCACTCTTTCTCCTCTGCTTATAGTTTCACTGTGAAAAGCGGTTGCTTGCTGTCAAGAGTTTCCAACAGCCTGAATTCTGCTGTCTGCACCACCAGGGAATCACTGAGTGTGTCCCCCATCCACTGTATTTCCTGTACATTGACAGTCAGACGTGGAAGTTTAATCGGGTGATCAGTTCCCTTTACGGCAGGAGGACTCCACGGTAACACTGTGTACTTCCATCAGGACACACTCTGTGACTGAGCGTCTCTGTTTTTGCTGTGTTGTCAGGAGACTATGGTTATCGCTAGACCCATGATGCCAGTGGAGGGTTGTAAAACAGAAGTCATGAAAATCTTCACTTGTTGGCTGGACTACTTCTACACAAAGAAATCTCTCTCCTCCAACATTTGGTTATTCTGAGCTACGGTTTGTTTAGATGAGGTAGAATAATTGTTCGACTCTGAGCCTTACGAAAGTAACAATTTTATTTATCAAAATAGAGTTGATTCACTATTACTCTGCACAGGTAACTAAGGAGTTTTCTCCCAGGATTATTATAAACTCATGGATTTAAACACATTTGATGTGCTTCACTCCACTCTGCAAATACTAACAACAGCCTTAGAGTAACCATATCAACCGCTGCTGGTGGAATAACTAAGAACAGTATTTTTTTTGCCAGTTCCTTTCGCCCTTAGGTTCTATTCCACTGGGGAGGAACAATCCAATTTCTATCTTAAAATCTCTTAAAATAGTTCTTCTCTATGTGGTTCTGCCATTGCTTTGACATACAGTTTAGATCCTTGATTTCATTCTACTCTTAATTTTCAGGGCTTGCTTTTTTAAAGTTCAGTTTTGTTTTTATTGTTATATAAAATCAGAAGGGCCGTCAATAATCTTCCAACAATCCGGCGGCCCCTACCTAATCACAAGAAACCATCACATGAATCCAAACAGTGCTATGACGGCCCTTCTGATCACGTCACATCGGGGGGTACATGATGTCACTGTCTTACTACCGAGAATTCTGACCTCGGTCGTGTGGCTAAGGTGGTATCGGCCAGGTGTCTGAACTGTGATGTTACTACTTTTCCCTTTATAATTCATAATTATTTAGGGGGAGATATTTTGAGGTTATATCAACACTCTATTTCTCCTCAAAACTTCTGTTGCCTAATTCTGGCATTCATCAATGGACCTTGGCTACTGTAAATATTACTGTGGTGTTCCAATGGTAATTTTCTATTTCCCTCATTTTTTCTAGATCTATTAATCAGAATTCTTCTGTAGGTAAGAACTGGTCCTTCTCTACTATTTATTCAATCATTTATCAGTATGGATGCAGAGATATTTACTCCATGCTTTGAGTGATTTTTTAGTCCAATACTATCATGATTTACTTTGTTACTCAAATTGTTCCAGTTTGGGGCCATTAGGAACTCTCTAGGGGATTTCCTGGTAGCTCAGCTGGTAAAGAAACCGCCTGCAATGCAATTCCTGGGTCAGGAAGATACGCTGGAGAAGAGATAGGCTACCTACTCCAATATTCCTGGGCTTCCCTAGTGGCTCAGCTGGTAAAGAATCTGCCTGCAATGCGGGAGACCCCAGTTCAATTCCTGGGTTGGGAAGATACGCTGGAGAAGGGATAGGCTACCCACTCCAGTATTCTTGGGCTTCCCTAGTGGCTCAGCTGGTAAAGAATCTGCCTGCAATGTGGGAGACCTGGGTTCGATCCCTGGGGGTTGGGAAGAACCCCTGGAGAAGGGAAAGGCTCAGAACTCTCTGGATTGTCTCCTGTGTCATTTTTACACACGTCTGTTTTACTTTTGTGAAGCACATTGGTGTTACTTTCCAGCACTACAAAATGCTCCAGGATCATCTTCCGTAATTTCTGCCTTTGACCTGAAGTCGACCACTTTTTCCAAGGGACCCTTGGTTTCTCTTCTTGGAGAATCCTGTTAGAAACCAAGACCTGGAGACTAGGTACGCTCACTGCCAGTTAGGGTCACTGTTTCTAGGCCCTCTGAGCACAAAAAGCTAAGAAATACACGCATGTATAAAGTTTAAAGTTTAGTCACTCAGTTGTGTCCGACTCTTTGCAACCCTATGGACTGTAGCCCACCAGGCTCCTCTGTCCATGGGATTTTCTAGGCAAGAATACTGGAGTGGGTTGCCATTTCCTTCTCCAGAGGATCTTCCTGACCCAGGGATCGAACCCAGGTCTTCCACATTATAGGCAGAAGCTTCACCATCTGAGCCACCAGGGAAGTCTACATGCATGTATACTAACTGTGTACACACATATATCTGGAATTATTTCTGCATCAATCTATTGGTATATACACACACACACACTCTATCTTCACATACTACATTAACAGAGTTGTAATAAACAGCCTTGTGTAGACACCTTCCCTCATTTTTGTCAGTATAACCTTGGGAAAGTTTTCTAACGGTGGGATTGTTTAGTTAATGGAAAAAGAAGCACATATGTAATTTCAGTAGATATTGCTAGATTCCCCTTCATAAAGGTCACACTGTTTTACACTCCCACCAGCAATGTATAAGAATGCGTATTTACTCAGCCTCTCCAGCAGAGATGATGTTAAACTTGTGGATTCTTGCCAGTCAGATACGTAAGAAATTCTATCTCTGTTTAGTTTTAATTACACTTATTACATGTGAGGCTAATCACGTTTTCAGATAGTCAAGGTCATTTGCATTTCTCTTTCTTTGAACCTTTCTTATCTTTTGCATTTTGGGCTGTTGATCTTTTTCACCAGTATTGCTAGAAGAAGCCTTTTACAACATTAAGGTACTCACCTTTTTTCTATGATATGACTGAAAATAGTTTTTTTTTTTTTTTTGTCATTTGCCCCTCTATGAGTTCTTTTACATAAGATTTTAAAAATGTTTTTCATGTGGTTAATTTGTTTTCAATCATTTTCCTAATTGAATCTGGATTTTGAGTTATAGTTAGGAAAGTTCTCCACACTCTCAATTTACAAATAGACTCACTTATGTTTTCTTCTGGTATTTGTAAAATATCTCTTTTTTCACATTTAAATCTCTGTTCTTTTGTTCTAGGTTATCTCTCTATAAAAGCCATTGATTATTGTATATTGATGTTTTAATCTGCTGCTTATCATGTGTCGTAGATTTTCATTCATTCTTAGATTTTCAAAGATTTTCATTCATTCTTAGATTTTCAAAAACATAATCCTGTATCTACAGAGATACTTCATTTCTTCTTTTCTGATTCTTACATCTCTATTTACTCTACCTTGTCCAACATGCCAGCTGAGGCCTCCCATGCTCTTAAAAGACCAGAGCCCCTAGGGCATCCTCCTCTTGTTCCCAAATCTAATAAGAAACTTAAGATGTTGGCTATTGATCTGAAACATATATATTTTGTTTTTCGTCTTAAAGATGTATGCATCAAATTCTGCTTTATTGACTGTTTTTAATCAGTGGATGTGGAATCTTGTCAAATGCCTTTTCTCCATCTATGAAGATGATCATTTCAGTTTTTTCCCTAGTTCTGATACTATGATGGGCTATGTTAACAGATTAACACATTTCCTCCCACTGGACAACCCTTCCCTTGCTTTCTGGAATAACCCCCACATTGTCATTGGATTTGTTTCTGAGTCCTTACTCTTAACTGGAGTAAACCCACTGGATACCGTGATATGACGGAAACTTCTCAGGAAGTAGTCCTCAACTGAGGAGGACCTGAGGATCATCTGGACTGCTGGGGAACCCGGCAGTGTCTCTACTTTCTGTCTGGTTTTCTTAACTGGCTGTGCTAGTGGATCCTCGTGGGCAGAGGTCAAGGACGCTACTAAACATTCTAAAATGTGGAGAGTAGCCCTCTACAACAAAGAACTGTCCAGATCATAATCTCAGCAGCACTGAGTTTGAGAAACTCTGTCTCAGGTAAACTGCAATTTGGCAGTGACCCCTGGTACCTGAAAAGAGAAATAGCTACTGGCTTACAAAATACAGCTACTGACTTTTATAGAATTCAGCCAGGAAACTGGTTCCAACATCTGATTGGAAAACAAAGGTGACAGGTAGGAGCACCTGCCTTCGGTTGAGGGAGACGAGGACCTAAAATCAGCAAGTGGGGCCCTTCTCTGTTCTCTGGGCGGGGACCAACAATATATACTGTCAAGCATTTTTCTTTCAGATGCAGTTTCTGAAACTCTGGATTCAAGATAACAGAAGTAAAGGTATCAATGAGTCCAATGCAGACATTCATTCACAAACCAGTCTCAACACAACTCAGCATAAGAAGCCACACGCATGGCCCAGACCTCATCCGGTATACCCCCATCAGATGGGAGACGGGGTTCGAAAAGATGTCCAAGTTTCCCACCAGAAAACCCATTGCTCCAAGGAACGGCACCGGGCTTGCCTGGTTTGTCGTCTGTGCTGAGGAAAGTCACGATCAAGACCAAGCTTTCAAAAGTACCTCCCACTTGGGGTCTCCTTCGCTCTCCACCAACTTCAGGCCGTGCTTGTTCTTCAGGTGCCTGTTGAACTCCCACTTGGTTCCATAGACAAAGCTGCACACCGGACACTTCAAACCGCCTGGAAGCACAGACACAGGTGAGAAAGCGCTCACAGCCTTCCGTCCCAATGCCTCCAACCTAAGACGTGCGCTCGTCTCCAGTATTTACCTTCCATCCAAGCCTACTTCACCAGTAAACAGAACAGCAGCAGTTCAGTATGTTTTTCCAGGCAGAGATTTTAAAACTTAACGCATTTCTTTTCATTTATTGAATCAGAATTTGCAGAGAATCTAATACGCATTTAATATTTTAGGTGACAGAGAGTCAAGATGAGGAATATTCCTTTGGCCAAGTGGATAAAGTGGCTTAAATCATTTTTTCACATTTTTATTTGGAAAATAACAAGCGAAAAATAACTGAAGGACAAAGGTTGCTTTTCTCAATCTCTTTTGTCCCAAAACACTAAGACAGAGGGCCAGATGCTCAGTCTCCTTCATGTCAGAAGTGAAGCCAAGGATACAAATCCCCACTTGAATATCCCCGTAAAGGACAAATGAAAAAGCTGGTCACATCCTGAAATGTCACTATTTATTTAACTGATTAAATTTGACACATGTTCCAGGAAGTACCTGAATGTTTTAATTAAGAGAATATAAAACTCTAGAATTAAAAAAAAAACTGAGAGTCATACAAAGACTGCTGCTGCTGCTGCTAAGTAGCTCCAGTTGTGTCCGACTCTGTGCGACACCATAGACGGCAGCCCACCAAGCTCCCTCATCCCTGGGATACTCCAGGCAAGAACACTGGAGTGGGTTGCCATTTCCTTCTCCACATACAAAGACTAGCTAAGATTTAATCAGAAGCAGTAACTAAATTTGGAGCTGGACAGAAATCACTTGTTTATTTGTTCATCTGCAGCGCAGTTGGTTTACAATGAATGCTGTGTCAGTTTAACCTACGTGTTGGTACAGGGAAGTGACTTAACAGGATGTGCTTCCAGAAGCAGACTAGTCCCCTGGGAGGCCAGCCGCAGTCCCAGCAATGCTGCGCGTTGTGCTCAGGTGCATCCAACTCTTTGCACCCCATGGACTGTAGCCAACTAGGCTCCTCTGTCCATGGGATTCTCCAGGCAAGAACACTGGAGTGGGTTGCCATTTCCTCCTCCAGGGGACCTTCCCCACCCAGGGATCGAACCCACATTTCCTGCGTTGGCACATGGGTTCTTTATCATCTGAGCCACCAGAGAAGCCCGGCATCAGGCCTCTAATCTACCAGACATTGAGCAGGCTAGAGTCAGGCCAAGTGCTAGCAGCATCAAGCCTGCACCCGAGGGGCCGGGGCAGTGAGATGGGAACAGAAGGCCTCTAACTGGTTTCCCACAGCCACAGTGGGTCTGCTCTCCATCGGGCACAACAGCTGGTCTTAAAAACTCAGCTGAAATCACATCTCTCATAGGTGTAAGCCCCTCTACCAGCTTCCCTTTACAGCCAGAACAGGAATTAGCAGGAATGGAAGCTAACGCAGGTGGCTGAGGGCACAGTCCCTTGAACCCCGGCCTTTCCATGCTGGGCGAGCACAGAGGAGCACAGCAGGTGCAGCAGAGACGCTGGCCAGAGTCAGCACAGACAGTGCATGCGGGAGAGTGCTCAGTTGCTTCCGCCGTGTCCAACTCTTTGCGACACTATGGACCACAGCCTGCCAGGCTCCTCGGTCCATGGGCGTCTCCATGCAAGAATACTGCCATGTCCTCCTCCAGGGGATCTTCCTGACCCAGGGGTCAAAACAAACCTGTGTCTCTTTTGTCTTCTGCCTTGGCAGGCGGGTTCTTTACCACTAGCATTACCTGGGAAGCCCACAGAGACTGGCAACAGTTACCAAAGCCTGAACTTCTAGGACATTCTACAAAAAAGGCAGGTCAGACAGTTGTTTTTCTGAAACTCAAACACACTGCACTTTTTTAGGCAAAATCAAATGAGCTTGTTCTTTCTTGCCTGGAGGATAATTAAGCTTAGTTCTTAATCTTCTTTGTTATTGCTTGTTCATCATCTAAAATGATGCATTTTCTTACAATCATCTTTTAAAACCCTCCAAGGCATGAGAACCACTACCTTGTCTCTGGGTTAAGCTGACGTTGCTTCTATAAATACTTAATCTGTGGCAATGAGCACAAACAAATTACCAAAGGTTAAATTTAGGCTTTAAAATGAAATTAAGGATTCCTTCTGGGCTATTCTTTAATGGAAACTAATTTAGGGAGAAAAAACATCCTGATATTATGCTTAAATTAAAATTAATATGAGAATGCCCCCACACTAATTAAAACTCCCACCTTTATCACAGTGGCTTTAATTAAAGAACAACAAATGGAAATATGTAATCTAGATGGAAGGTGTAACTGTGCCAGGTAACTGACATCAAAGCCGAGAAAAATTAATTTCCATTTCAATTCATTAAATGCTTAGGCAACACTAGGCAAAGGTCACGGGGAGACCTAGTGAGTTTCCTTGCAGCCCTGATATTAAGTGCACCCCATAAAAACCACAACCCCCACTCCCCGCAAGTTGCAATCTTTCTCATAAGGAAAGACGAACCAAGCCAAAGGACAGAATTTCAGGAGCAATTTGGAAACGCCATCATAGCATCTTTTGTTCTTTTTGGAATTCAATCTATTCCAGGGGAATTTCAAGTAAACTATTTTCACTTCTTTGCAGTGGCTGACGTTATTGAAAATTCAATTTCATTTTCAATAATATAACTCCCAGAATGGCACGGACACTCGGGTGGACAGTCAGGAGATCTGCATTTGTCACTTGGCTCACGTGACTCAGAACCACTCCCTTGAATTCTTGGGTCTTGGTTGTTTTTTTTTTCCTATGAAGGCAAAAATGCTAAAGCTTATATCCTTATAAAAGGCGGTGTATTAAGTCAGAGAAGGAGAAATATCTTATGACATCCCTTATATGTGGAATCTAAAAGGAAATGATGCAAATGAACTTACAAAACAGAAAAAGACTCATAGACTTAGAAAACAAACTTACGGTTGCCAAGGGGAAGGGACTGTTAGGGAGTCTGGGATGGTCATGGACTCACTGCTATATTTAAAATGGATAACCAACAGGGACCTATTATATAGCACAGGGAACTCTCTGCTCAATGTCATGTGGCAGCCTAGATGGGAGGGGAGTTTAGGAGAGAAGAGATACACATATATGTATGGCCGAGTCCCTTCGCTGTTCACCTGAAACTACCACAGCATTGTTAATCAGCTATACCCCAGTACAAAATGAAAAGCAGGGGGAAAAAAAAAGACAGTGTAGGGTCAGCAGAATAACAGGCTCCCCAGAGATATTCACGTCCTCCACCCTGGAACGTGTGAACATAAAACCTCAGGTGGCAGAAGGGATCAGGTGAGGGGCTGGAGATGGGGCTATTATCCTGCACCATCTGGACGGGCCTAATGTTATCACAAGGATCCTTCTAAGAGTGGGCAGGACAGCAGACCCCAGTGCCGTCACCTAACAAAGATGGAGGAGGGGGCAGAGCCAAGGACTGCAGACCGCCTCCAGAAGCTGGAAAGAGAAAACATCCTGGTCTTGAGACTCCAGAAGGAATACAGACTTGTCAGCAAAGCTGACTTGAGCCAGTGAGACCAGCTTGGGCTCCTTACTTCAGAATGGCAAAATAATAAATCTGTGCTGTTTTAAACCACCACCAACCGTGTGGTCATTTGTATCAGCAGCAATAAGAAACTAATATAGATGCTCAAGGGTAACTGGACCAAAGACAGCTTAATTACCAACGGAAAGTGGACGCAGAGAACTTTTATTTTATTAACATGTGAAACACGAAATCGGACTTCGGGAAATACTGCAGAGGTAAAACAAAGTGCCTTTGACCCTGAGTCAGGCTAAGTCAGAGCTTAATCAAGGTCTCCCTCATCCCTTCTGGTCCTCCCACACACTTCTCAAAATCTTGGTGATCTGAGATCCTCTGGACAACAGGGGAAGGGCTGGAAAGAGAGAGAGAGGCCCCAGAGTCAGTCTTGGTCAGGTTAGCAGTCAGACCCAGAGGCAAAGAAGCAGGAAAAAGCAGACAGCTCCCGCATGCGTAACCTTTCAACACGTCCTCGTGAGACCTCGTGTGACCACCAGCAAATGCAAACCAGTCCCCAACAGGACCACACCTCCTCCTCTTCCTCTTCCTTCTTTCCTCCTCAACAAGTGCACAGTTGAGACTCACGTCAGGGGACGCAGCCCATCCGTGGTGAGAAGCCAGAGTCTGAATCAGGACCCGGGTCTGGCCTGATCACCTGCTCCCTGTGTAGCTGGGGTCCAGTCCTTTCTCCTCTCTGTACTTCCTCATTTTAAATTGGGAAAGATGATGCTAACCTCATGAGAGATAAGCTAACATGGAAAATAACAACCAACAGCACAGCATCACATCACTGGAAGCATCTTCCACTAATGTATGGGATCTGAGCCCTAATAAAAACGATTTTAAAATAAAAATGTTCACAATTCAAATAAAGGACTCTAGGTTGGCTGACAGGTTCTGGATTTTTCTCTATACAATTTTCCCCGAATCTGGTATGGAAAGACTTCCCTGATAGCTCAGTTGGTAAAGAATCCGCCTGCAATGCAGGAGATTCCAGTTTGATTCCTGGGTTGGGAAGATGCTCTGGAGAAGGGATAGGCTGCCCACACCAGTATCCTTGGGCTTCCCTTGTGGCTCAGCTGGTAAAGAATCTGCCTGAACGTAGGAGATCTGGGTTCGATCCCTGGGTTGCCTGACAGTTTCTGGATTTTTTTCTACACTATTTTCCTCGAATCTGGTGTGAAAAAACTAAGACATGAAATGTACATCAAAGGTATGGATATACATGTTTACATTCTTAATATAACTGTTCAAAACAACACAAAGATTTCAGCAGATGCCACAAACTAAGCCTTCTCTGGCCCTCTTCCTCATATCTTTTCTTATCTCCTTTATCTACCCCCTGCTCAATGACTCCTTAAAATGAGGGACCTGAGATAATGTTCACCACCTGGGAGAAGCAGTGAACTCTCCTACAGCAACGTGGGACATGTTAAAGGAGCACATACTTTCTGTTAGAAGATCAGAACACGGAAGAGCTGCCCAGGCTTCATCCCCAACCCAGAATGACAACAAATGCCACCACATCCCAGTGCCTCGCACAGCGTGGGGAACACGATGAGCTTAAGAGACACTGTGAAGAAGGCAATGGAATAAACACAATAGGGAATGTGAGTCATTTATCAGGCGCTTGTGACATGTCAGGTACGGTCTGGGATCTTTGAGAATAAGATCTCGTCTTTGCAAACTGATGCTCGGAGAAGCTGAGTAACTGGTCCAGGGACCACAGGGATCACAACGGGCTACAGGGCTGTGCACCCGACCCTAGACTTGTGCCACTATCCTGGGGTGACTTGAAGGAGGGCCATGAGGTCCCCAGAAAAGGACCAGCCCATCGTTACCAGGCCGTGAGCTCCGGGAACGAGCTGAGAATTTGTGACGCTGAGCACCGAGCATCTGATGCCTCTCACAACCTCTGGTTTTAGTGAACCAGCGCCTGAGCTGGCTTCATCAGGCTTTTTAAGAGGAGGAAAGGGGCAGGACAACTGAAGTGATACAACAAGAAAATGTATATTTTGTGGGAAAACGCCTCAAATCCATATTAATGAACAAGTGACTGACAGGAATAAACAAGAGATTGATCTGCTTTCAAAACATCAGAAGTAGATAAAACACAAGCAGGGGATAAAGCATTTACATAGCATTCAGTACAAGTCTAACTGCCAGAAAAGCACTGGAGTCCAAGTGCCTCCGGCTGAGGCCCGGCTAGCACATGCTGGCATGCGGGTGGCACACGGCTGGCACGTGGCCTGCGCCCCAGGACCAGACATGTGCTGGAGCCAGAGGGAACCAGCTCAGTAGCTGGCTAGGCACATCCCTACCCAACTCAGCGATGTCACATGGGAAGCTTGAAATTGGCCCCAGTGGAAATATTCACAGCACAGAAACTGGAAAATGCTACATATCAGCGCCCTGTCTCCTGCCCCGGGAAAGCCAGCTGGTGAACATTTCCAGAACACAGCGGGCGGACACCCCAGCAGCCTCCACTCCAGGGTTCGGAAAAGGACTCAAACTGCAGGGACAACACCACAGTCCCTTCCCTGAGAAACCTGCCCGGAGCGGAAACCTCAGCCTTTTAGGTCCTCTTCCCGCCTCCTCTACAAAAGTGCTCAGACCCCCTCCCCAAACCCCTGAGCCTGGGGCAGAACCATCCTTCTCAGCCATCAATGGCTCCCGTGTGTCACTGTTTCAACACAGCGGACGGACAAGGAGTCCCTGCACTTGGTTTCAGGTGACTGCAACATCATTTTGAGAAAACTACATTTATGATTTTTTTCTTTAAGTTTTTGTATTTTTGGAAATACTTTTTAATTTATTTATTCAGAGGATAATTACTTTACAATATGTTTCTTCCATACATCGATATGAATTGATCATAGGTATATATGTGGTTTTTTATTATGCCATTTTAAGACCTATTCCTCTATCTCAAAACAAGAAATTATGAAGTCCCAGGAAGATAATTTTTGAGGAGTTGGTAGAAGAGGAAAGTAAACCCAAACAAGGATGGGGAGGATTACATGAAATTAATCAAAAGAAACTGACAGTGAGTGATCCCAAACAACTCAGCATTATGATCCTTTTTATTCAGCCCCATCTTCTTCCTCTCTCCTTCTCTCCCTCAGACGCAAGGTCAGAGAGAGCTGTGTGCTCTTGAGGGCTCTGAGTTGCACTAATCCTCAACCAACTCTCAGATTTCAGAGACAGTTCTCCTGCCAAGACACAGAGGCACGGTGTCTCCTATGAGCCAAAACACATTCTGTTGCTTCCTTCCAGGTGAGTCTCTTGATGGGGGCATAGCAAAAATAAATAAACAAACACATGAAGGCCAAAAATAGCCCTTCAAAATTAGAAAACCCAGACCTTGTCAGGGAATGCCAACTGATTATAGAGCAAGTTAGAAAGTTAACTTAGGGCATGAAGAAAATGTAGGGCATGAAGCAACTTGACCTCGGCACATTTTGTGCAAGGTAGTGATGAAAGTCTGGAAGCAGGGAACTATGACAGAGGCATCAATCAGATCCCTACACCTGTCCCAATGACCAAGTAAATGTCTATTTCCCGCCAGTCCAGCCTAAGAGTGTGAAGGATGTTGAAATGAATCACCAGCCCTGTACTCCAATGATTTACTGTGACTCAAAGGCAATCCAGGAGAAGGGGAGGACAGAGGATGAGATGGTTGGATGGCATCACCAACTTGATGGACATGAGTTTGAGTAAGCTCTGGGAGTTGGTGATGGACAAAGAAGCCTGGCGTGCTGCAGTCCATGGCGTCAAAAAGAGTCGGACATGACTGAGCGACAACTGAACTGAAGGCAATCCACCCTCTCTTCTGTGATTCCTGGACAGCGGGGTCCTCAAAAATGATACACCAGCTCTAGAAGCCTTAGCATAGTTTCAGGAAAAAAAAAAAAAAAGAAAGGCATGCAAATGTACTGAGTGCCAGACACTCAAGTGTTTTGGTTTCATCCTCCTGCAGTCCTGTGTGATGGCAGCTGTGAGCTCCAGTTGAGGTTCGGGGCTGCCAGTGGAGGGTGGGTAACTTGCCCGAATGGCAACGCACTGGCCTGCCCTCCAACTCCTAGAAACTGCCTTTAATACCAACACGAGGCACATGCTCCCATTATCCCAGATGGATGACTTAAAATTACCCGAGAGTTTTCTGCTGCTTGTCTACTTCCATGTGTCAGCCCTGTCACCGGAAGTGCTGAAGGACACAGTCAATTCATTTGTTTTACATTAGGACGCCATTCATGGTGGTTACAGCAAGTGGAGCTTCACGCACCAGGGATGGGGTGGTGGGGTAGGGGATAGGTTTCTAAAATGGTCTTCAGCTTCAAAGAGTCACAGGATCCAGGGAAGAGCAACCACTGACACACCGCACTCTGCAATCACTTTTCAGCTGAATTACCAGAGCACAGATGTAAATACAACAGCGTTTCTATGCAGCAACAGCATGTGAGCTAAACCCTTGCAAATGGAAATGTGACCATGTATTGAAAAACCCCCAAACTTTTCAAAGATATTAGAGTTTTCATTCATTCTTCTTTTCAGGAGGAATATGTTAATTTGAGCACTCAAATATTTTTGGATAAAGAACCCCACCTATAAATGTGCTTAATATAGTGCTATTCATAATTGCAATAAAAGAAAAATCTAGAAACCCTACAATGTTCAACAACAGAAGTATGTTTAAATATAGTAGAGTGGGACTTTCCTAGTGGTCTGGTGGTTAAGAATCTACCTTCCAATGCAGGGGACAGGGGTTCCATCCCTGATGGGGGAAACTAAGATCACACATGACTTGGGGCAACTAAGCCTGTGTGCCCAACTACTGAGCCTGTGTGCTGCAACTAAGATGCAATGCAGCCAAAAAGGCAAAGTAAATAAATATTTAAAATAAATAAAGTGGGGTGCTCCCATTTCATGCTATACTGCAAAAAGCCCTTAGAAGTTAAAGTAGGAAGACAGTGTAGCAAAGGAAAACAAACTGTGTGTGTTAATCAACGTTAAGTGAAGAAAGTTAGCCATGAACTTTCATTTGTTCAAAATGTGTGCATGGACTAAGGACAGAAGGCCGTATAGTTGACCCTTTGAACCTACAAGTTCCACATCCTATGTGGGGCTGAAAATGCAGACACCAACTGTTCTCTGCCATTTTACATAAGTGACTTGAGCACCCTCAGACTGGGATCCATGAGAGTCCTGGAATTGATCCCCTGCCGACCAAGGGATGACTATACCGATAAATGAACTTTATGGGAAGGGTGGTAAAATGCGTGGGTAAGTGATCACTTTTTTTGTTTAAGATTTCCATCAAAAGTGAAAGCGTTAGTTGCTCAGTGTGTCCGACTCTGATCCTGTGGACTATAGCCCGCCAGGCTCCTCTGTCCATGGAATTCTCCAGGCAAGAATATTGGAGTGGGTTGCCATTCCCTTCTCCAGGGGATCTTCCTGACCCAGGGATTGAAACCAGGTCTCCCACAATGTAGGCAGATTCTTTACCATCTGAGCCACCGGGGAAGCCCTAAGGTTTCCGTTAAGGTTGCTATAATATGGTCCTGGCCGCAAGTAACACTGACAGTCACAGGGAGGAGGAGGAAGCGAACAGTGATGACCAGGCATGTGGGGGTCGTGCTGAGGGAGGTCGCAGAGCTGCCCCGGGGGACCTGGCCAGGCACAAGGGCGCAGCCGCTCACCTACCTTGCTGGATGAGAGCGTCGGCCGCCAGCTCCCCGGTGCCCACGTTGCTGTACTCCTCGTTGGGGTGCTTCCGGTTGTAGTGCCGCTTCAGGGAGCCCGAGATGTTGCATGAGTAATGGCAGTGGGCGCAGCGGAAAGGCTGGGGGGACAAGGAGGAGGGTTAGGGCCAGGCCAGCCCCTGTGCCATCAGCCTCCACGGGAAGGAAGGGGGTCCCCCACACACACACCCCACTCGTCCTCCACGACTCCCCTATCCTTGGAGCATCCACTTCCTGGAAGGCCTGCGAGGAGCAGACCATCCCTCGGGAAATGCTCCAGGAAAAGACACGAACCTGGGGTGGCTGAGTCCGTCCTCTGCAGGGAACCCCCCAGGTGACCGGGCAGAAGTCCCCAGAGCAGGAGACAACTCTGCTAGACGAGGCTGCTTTCATATCTTTCTCTGTTGTTCACCCCACAGTTTATATTTTTTGTTCCAGAAGAAAATCACAAAAAATCCAACACAGGAATCTATCACCTTTTTTTTTTCAAGTGAATGCTATTCAAGTGGCTCCCCTTACCATTAATTCTAACGTACTTGCCTATCTCCATATAAGCGAGTTCTATGAAACTAGTTTTGGAACATTAGCATTTGCACAGAAATCAAAAAGAACAACCAAAAAATGCTCTCCTGCCGGTGCTGGGTGGTCAGTGGCCACAGAGGCAGGAAGGGGCAATTAAAATGAGAAATGGTCCTATGAACCTAACTTCAGGCTCAAGAGTCAATTCCATCTTTCTTAGAGCAAAGCAGATAAACTGCCTCATAAGAGTTTCAACTCCATGTATTTCCCCATGCCTGCTCCTTGATGGAAATGCTAATGAAAAGAACTGCCAAATCGTTTGAGTAGATAGGTCAAAAAATGGACAGGTAAGTCCAAAAGAGAAGTCAAGTTTCTGAGCTACTGATTTCTACAGACATCTTCAATTCTTAAAGCCAGAAGGGACGCTTTCAAAGACTGGCTGTGACCAAACCTCCCTCCGTGATGAGACAGCCTTCTTTCGTCTCTGATGTCCGTGATCTCAGCCTTTGTTACAGGCACGGAGGTCAGCCCCCTGGCCCCCTGCACTACTGAACGGCTCCAGGGTCTAGAAGGACAAACCTTTCCATCTATTCCATGCTCTGGTACCATCGTCACCTTTTACAGGAATTTAATCACTACCTAACATCTTCTTGGGACCCTCTCTCCCTAAACGATACGGCTGAGCCGCATCTGGGCTTTTCACGCGGAACAAGCTTGAACCTGTGGGATGTTGCCACATTTCAGCAAGGACTTCTGCTGGGGTAGTCACTGCAGGGCAGGAGACAGAGGCAAAGTGGAGCCTGGGTAATGCCCCATAGCCACTGCCAGGCATAGGGTCTGACTGCATCATGAACAGGGCACCTCTTGGGATTCCATTTATGAAGCATATATTGTATTTACTGACATCCTGCTATGAGTCAGACCGTGTTCTCACATGGGGACATGGTGACAAATGAGAGACTTCTGATTCCCTGAATGCACACGAGATTTTGGACTTAAATATCAACTGCAAAGATTAAATGCTATCTAGGCAAACTAAATCACAACACTTGTTTCCTAAGTCAGATACTTGCAGAGAACAAATGACGCTACATCTCAAAGGAAAGTTATTTATTGAGAGCTTTCGGGCCAGCATCCAGCTAAGAGTTACGAGGAAAATATATGCAGGCTGCAGCCCTGTAGCGCGTGTGAGACTAAACGACAAAAAAGAAAGTGGATCAAAAACAAGGCAGGAAGCTGCCATCATGCCCACAACATGGTGTTACAGTGCATCTGTGAAGTAGCGTGACCTAACATAATTTATGACTATTTTAGCTTGCCTTTACTTATAGCTACCATATGCCAGAGAGTTCTAAGTCTTGCATGGATTAATTCCTGCAAATCTCACAACAACCTCCTGCAGTAGGTACAACTGCTATTCCCATTTCACAGATAAAAAATACTGAAATGCAAAAGGGTTAGGGAATGTGCCCAAAGCGTCACAATCTCCCAGCCCTACCATTTGTCTGTGCTGGATTTTGGGCCCCTGGTCCAGCCAGCAAAGAAGAGATGATCTGACTTCCCACCTATCTTCCCTGGGAGGGGCATGGTTTGGTTTGCGTGCATTTCCCGGACATAAGGCAGCCCACATCTAACTGTCAACTTGGACAAACAAGGACTGCCAAGGTAAGGGGGAGGAATACAGGCCATTCCCGGAGGGCTGCGACGAGGCGGGGGTGGGTGGGGCTGGGAAGAGGGAGGAAGGCGGCTAGGTCACAGGGGGATGCACTGCCTTAGGAAACTGACTCCGGATGGGGTTCCCGGTGGGTATCAGGCAGGGGATGACACGCCAACTTCAGAGTTTTCACTCTGGTAATGAATGGAGGGCGGATTATTTGAAAGGAACAAGACTGGAGGCAAGGAACCAAGCATCCAGCTGCTGCCATGGTGAAAATGAGATCTAGAGGCCTAAAATGAGAGAGTGGAATAGAAAAACCACAACTAAAATTAAAACTCTGGATGAAATGTTTCTTAAAATGACATTAAATGTAACAACTTTAAGAGACATTATATGAGGGGGTAGCGGTGAGGGGATAGGGAAGCCACAGCATGAGAGACTGTATTTATAACATGTAACCCAAAAAGTGATCCCCACCCCAGATACATGAAGGATTCCTGAAAACAAACAAGAAAGCAAAACCACTCAATAGAAAAAAATGGGGAAATATTTGAGCAGTATTAAAAAAAAGAAAAAGGAAAGAGAAATAAATCTAAAAGGCCAGAAAAATTTATGGAAAAGGGCCCAATTCCATTAACCATTATGAAAATGAAAATAAAGCCACACGGAGAGGCCAGCGCAGGCCCAGCAGGCTGGCCATCCTGCACGTTCCCCTGTCCCCTCCCCGACATGGAGCAGCAGAGAATCCAGGCCGGGCACCCCTACTGCTGGCATAAACTGGCACAACCACTGTGGAAGGTGGTTGGGCTTCGCCTTATAAAGCTGAAGACATGCCTACGGCCCTGCCAAGTGCTCGCCAGGGGCGTCCACCCCGGAGGTTCTCGTGGACGGGCACACCAGAACACGTGCACAGATAGTGCACAGCAGCAGAGCTGGTGACGATGACGCAATAGAAAGAGACCCACCGTCCCCCTACAGCTGAGGGGATGAACTGAGCGGATGAACATTCCCGCGAGGGCTGCGCAGCACGCACTATTTCACACTGGGGAGTATGGACCGGGACTTCCCTGGTGGTCTAGTGGCTAAGCGCCGAGCCACCAATGCAGGAAGCCTGGGTGTGATTCCTGGTCAGATACTGCATGCCACAGCTAAGACCCCAGTGCAGCCAAATAAATAAATAATGTTTAAAAGAAGAAAAAAATGACAGAACCATCAGTTTAAAAAGAAAAAAATGGATGGAGGAGGATGACATACAGTCTCACCAACTTACCGTTTGGTAAAAAAGCCAAGTTCAGAGCAAAGCATAAAATAAATTCCACATATAAATCCATATATCTAGATATAGATATATATCTAGATGTGGATTTACAAATGTATGTGTGTGTGCTCAGTCACTTAGCCGTGTCCCACTCTGCGACCCCATGGACTGTAGCCCACCCGGCTCCTCTGTCCACGGATTATCCAGGCAAGAATACCGGAGTGGGTTGCTGTGCCCTCGCAGGGGATCCTCTCCACCCAGGGATTGAACCCTGGTCTCCTGCATTGCAGGAGCATTCTTCGCCGTCTGAGCCACCAGGGAAGCCCTTATATATATGTAAATCCATAAATAGATACATATCCAGATCCAGATATATGGATAATATAAAGTTCAGAAGCATACAATGTTGCTAAATTACGCCAACGGTAAAACCACTAAGAAAACCAGAAAGTAATTTTCAGGTTAACAGTCGTACCTCGGGTAGAGAAGGGGGTGGGCCCATGAAGGAGGTCTGAGGACAGGCAACGGTCCATCTCCAGGCAGTGGGACATGAGTGTTCACATCACAATTATTCATCCCCTCCCACATACTCGTGTGTACATCTGACATTCTGGATGTACATTCTATCTCACAACAACAGAAGTACAAAGAAATGGGTGATCAAATGGGATGATATATGACCAAAAAAACTCTCTTCACAAGGGTTTTGATGATTACACGTAACTTAGATAAGATGCCTTGAATGGCATAGCACCCAGTGAGCAGCATTATTAATAACAGCACAGCAGCAATGGCATTTATACCCTGACATATAAAGCAATTTTTACCTTTATTTTCCTTCACCACTGTCATGGAAATTATGCTGACACTAGACCGAGGTTCTTACACATCCGCCCTTCGGCATGTCTGAAACGTCCGAAAAGAAGACTGCAGTTGGGAGCTCTCTCTAAAAGACGTGGTGACAGGTCCGGAGGAAGTATGAACTATCACAGTAGCATCACCAAACCTGACTCAAGCTACAAGGTGGAGAGATGTCCTGGACTAGGCGAGCGCTGCCCTGGGGCTTGGACTGTAGGACACCTCTAAGATTTACAGCCGTAAATCTGCAGCAAAGAAACTCGGCCGGAAGATGAGATTTTTCTTTCATGAATGTCTGAGGGGGAGACCAATTTTCTAAAATGCAAGCTAGCACCAAGTCAGGCTGAGGAGCATGAAGCTGGGCTGGGCTGGGGGCCCTCAGCCACTCGTGCGCGGACCACAAGGCCTATGCAGACAAGCCCCACGTTAGCAACAATCTCACCCGGGGCATGGATTAAACAGATGATTTCTGCAGCTTTCCCTATTATGATGTATTTTCAGTTTTGCAAATGACTTTCTGTTTTCAGTTACAGAACCAGAAAGATAGTGCTGTTTTCATAGGAGTATTTCCAGCCTGGAAATTTCTGGTAAAACAAACTGCTCATTTTGCTTCCCCAGCCTCGCTATCCCCGCCCCCCCCATGGGGACCTTTCACTGGACAGCCCCCCATCTGCATGGCCCATGGAGCTCCCCACTACCTCCAAAACTGCGGGTCAGATGGTAGGCAACACTGCCACACCGAAGTCCCCCATGCCTACATTTCCACCGGTTTCCAAGGAACGCACCAGAAAAAGATTGCACACATTCCCTTTGACAGGAATCTCCACTGAGACACCTCCTGAAAGAAACACAACGATGAAGCGGGGCTTACTGTGCCTGCCGTGAAAAAACACCAAGCTTCTAGACATTAAATCTGCACTTTGCTGAGAACAGCTCCTGCCGGGCCACGTGGGGCCTCCTGACTCATGCCATGTCTGGCTCACAGCCAGGGGTCAACAGTGCTGGGTGAATCTAGAGACCCTGGGACCTTGGGAGCATGCCTGGTTACATGCGCTTTTTCTCACTTTAACCTCACTGCCCCTCACTGCTACGAGGGAAGGAAGTACTGAGGGTGCAAGGCCACGCAGGGAACTGAGGGCAGGGTGAAGAACAGGCAGGGCCCAGCAAGGACGAGCCGCTGAACTCTGTGCCCTTGTGGCTACAAGCCTTGCTAGGAGTCCAGAAGCCCACCTCCACCTGGATGGCTTCCGTGATTAGTCTTTGTCACTGCAGTTCTATAGAATCGATTCATTTACTCATTTGCTCACTCTACAAATGATAATTAAGTGTTGCCTCCATGCTGAGTCTAGAACAAAAAATAGAACAAAGTGCCTCACAGGCGAAACATTCTAACGTAAACAAGGAACCACACCATCTGCCAGGTACTGTAAGGCTCGGAGAACCGCACTCTAAAAGGAACACTCAGGGACAGCCTCTAGTGGACTGACAAAGTTTATTATCCAGCTGCACACTTTTATGGTCTCAGGGAACAGAGCATAAAGCAGACTTGCACGTAGCCTTTCTCGATAAACATCAAAGCATTTAAGCATAAAACAGAGTTCCCACCGCCCAAGACATAACATAGCCTTGGAGAAACACTAAAGGGAGTCTTATCATGAGACAACAATCCTTGCTCCAAGAAACAGGTGGTCAAAAGGAAGCCTTTGAATACCTCAAGCCTGGGCGTATTGACCCTTCGTCATCCGTTCCCAGCCTCAGGCACTGAATGAACACTCATAACCCTCCGTTATGCTCGTTCCAGCTCCCAACCTTCGTCATGAGTAGAGCAAATACATTTTCAGTATTTGCTCAAAGCCTTCCAGCTCCTCCATAGGTACCATCAGACATCATGGAAAAAATCAAAAGCCTGGCCTTTGGCAGATGTTCAGGATGAGGTCCTGAGCTAGGAGACTGTAACGCTTCACAAATTTTCAGAGCACGTCCTCACAGCCTGCTCCCTTTCAGCAGAGCCACGTACAGGCCCCTGACCCTGTAGCAAGAGAAACACACATTGGCCAGGTCAATCGCCAAAAGGTATGTCTGCACCAGTCTGGGGAGTGAGCCACTCAAAAAGAAAAACATGCATGTGGTGATGCTGAGAAGGGACATTCCTAGAGAGCATTTGTATCCAGAATCCTGGCTCCCTCGCCTCCTCCTCAGCCTGAGTTCAGAGACAGATGTGAACTACACACATGCAGAACCAAGCGCAGGGACCGGTACACTAACCCCCAACCCAACACACACACAAAGAGCCTAAGGATGCACAGACGGCCCCAGGGGACAGACAAGGGAAAAAGGGACACAGAGGCAGAGGCAAAGAGATACACTCCAGAAAGGAAAGGACCTGCATCCCAAGCAGGGCTGGGGACAAGTGCACATCCATGGACTCATGTTCCTGATGGTCAACCCTTAAAGAATTTTGTGCCAGAAATTCCGACGGTCCAGAGGTTGGGCTTCCCGGGTGGCACTAGTGTAAAGAACCCACCTGCCAATGCAGGAGACGTAAGAGATGTGGGTTAGATCCCTGGGTCGGGAAGATCCCTGGAGGAGGGCACAGCAACCCACGCCATTATTCTTGCCTGGAGAATGCCGTGGACAGAGGACTGCAGCCTGGTGGGCCACGGTCTATAGCACTGCAGAGAGTTAGACATGACTGAAGCAACTTAGCACGCATGCAGAGCAGTGGTTAAGACTCTGTGCTTCTACTGCAGGAGGGTTCAATCCCTGGTGGGGGAACTAGATCCCATATGCTACATGGTGTAGCCAAAAAAGTTTTTTCATTAAAAAAAAAAAAAAGAGGTTTGTGCCAAAGCCTTTGAAGGGATGCTGCCGATGTGAACGAGAGCACCACCCTCTTCTCCTTGTCCCACCAGCCACACCATGCTCTGCAGCCTGAGTCCTCAGTCAAAGCTGCCCATCTATGCAGAAGAGAAGAGAACTGTGATTTTTTTGGGGGGGGGAGTTGGGGGTGCTTGTCTTTTGAGGATTGTAAACCTGAGAGCACAAGGCTGGGACTTCATTCCTGGCCCAACCACAACAGGGAAACAAAACCAAGCCTGGGACCAAGGATCCAAAGAGAAAAAAGCCAGGTTTTCACACAATTCACCAAGCACAAAGCCACCTGTACTGTAAAATCTGGCCTGAGACAAATTAAACAATTTAAAAGAATAAATGTTTTAAAATCATGGGGTACCACAAGCTCCAAAATGGCTTTACATTGAGGCAATTATCTCATCACAATAAAATAACAGTAAATCAATCCATACTAATTGCTTTCCATGAAAGAGCTTAGAAGACTCTTCAGCGTTCTCCAATTATTGATTCTTTTGGTAATCACTTATGCTGTCAAAATGCAATATTTCCCGAGAATATACTGCATACTATTAGACAGACAGGATTTTAATTCAACATAAAACAATCCAATTTCCCTTTTTTATCCCCCCACCAAAGTGTTTTAAAAAATCTAAAATACAAGGAAGCTGAAGATGGTGTAACAGGTTTTGAGCAGAGATGTTTCAGTTCAAAATAAATAAATGGCCCCCTCTGACCCTCTGCTCCCCACCATGACCCTTCCTCTTCCTCCACACACACACACACACACTTAAAGGAGAAAAAGGGAAACAATCTCAGATTCTTCACTTTTGTGGAAATTAAGAACTGAAAAGCAAAATAAACACTACTAACAACAACCCTCCACTTGACTTCTTACTCTCTTTGTACCATGGTTCAGTAATTTCCACTGAACTTGGGAAATGCTACGGCTGCTAAGTTTACACTCAGTCAGCATTTTACATAAAGATTTTGTTTGAGTTTTGATGGATAAACATCTAACCGCAGGCTTACACAATCAAAGCAGTGAGGGGTAAAGAGGTCAAGGGGGTCAAATGTCCCTCCGCTTGGCTTGAGAGTAAAGAAAGTGGAGGGTGGGGGACGAGGGTAGCTTTGTCTACGAAGATACAGCTCAACATCCCAGCTCCACTACTCACCAACTGTTATTTCTGAGTATATTACTTAACGGGGCTCTGGGCCTGTTTCCTCATCTGTAAAATGGGAAGATTAATACCTACATCATAGCATCTTTGAAAGCAAAATAAGGTAAATACTGACACACCTGTTGTAATGCCCAGCAGATGGCCATTATAAAAGGGATCAGTCCATCTGTCTTTTTTATTCTGACACAAGATACTTAAACATTCAACACTGTGGTGGAAGTTTTTTTTTTTTTTGTATTTATTTATTTGGCGGCACCGCACCTTAGTTGCAGCATGTGGAATCTAGTTTCCCAACCAGAGGCCAAACCCAGGCCACCTGCATTGGGAGCTCGGAGTGTTAGCCACTGGGTCACCACTTCCCTGTGGCCGAAGTTTCTGGTAGAAGCATGAAAGCACCTCCTGGGTAACAGATGTTGTAACAGAAATAAAGCCACGATGCTTGCTACAAGCAACACCAGGTGACTCAGCATGCTGGGGGATACTGAGGCTCTCAGACTGAGGATTAACTTGAATTCTTTACGAATGTGTGGTTCTCAGCACTCTGCTTCTTTGAGATCATTTCTGTACTTACACTTCCTTGTTTACTAAGTTTAGACTGGAAGCTGGGAGTGATTTAGTTATACAACCACATCCTGGCTGACTTTGTCCAAATAGCCCCTCTGCGCAGTTTAGCATCTAAGCCCCTTACCCATCCCATGAGCTCAGCTGTCTGGCATCTTCTATATGTATACTTGACTCAGCTTCCCATGGACACATTGTGAATGAACACCTCTGGGACCGAGTTCATTGTCAAAAATATAACAAGGGATTACACGAATTCCCTCTGATTTGTGGACATCGGTCAACTATAACTTTTTGGTTGCTATAAGTTTCAACAGCTATAGATTTTATATGATAACATAATACTCTATTAACTCAATTACAACATAGCTTCTAAAAAAATGACAGAATTGGAATAGTTAGCTGCTCTTTTGGGTTCCCACAGAGCTCAGCGCATAACTGTCTCACAGCAGATAATGTACTTGCTTTTTACACAAAGATGGTTCTCCCCAGACCCACGAGCCTGGCGTCAGACACATGCCTGGCTTCACCCCAACACTGCCTGCCCTGGCACACGTTGGGTGCACAGAAAAGGCAGCAAGGACTCTGGGCTGACACGGGACAGGGGAGAGGAAGCCCACCACCACCCTCATCAAATGCATGGAGCCTTCAGCAGGTGCACTGCATGCTCTCCTGAGGCTGGGCAGAGATGGGAAAGAGCTGCCCAGGGAGCAGAAAGCCACAGAGGCACAGGACCATCCCAGCAACCACGCACCAACCAAGGGCCACGCTCGCAATCACACCTTTGAAAGGACAGCATCAGGCCTGCTATCCTCTGTGCGGTCCCCACTGCAATGGCCTGATGCAGACAGGGATCTACTTTTCCATGGCCATCAGCCTCTACTGTTCTTCCACATGTAACATCAAGCATCCAAGTAAATATTATGAGATGTGCAAAGAAGAAAATGTAACTCAATTCAAGGAAAAAAGTCAGTAGAAACCGAGGCACAGATTGCTCAGATATTGAAATTACTAGACAGAAATATTTAAATAATGATGATAAAAATGTTCAAGACTCTAATGGAAAACATGTGTGAACAAATGATATGTACTTTTTAGCAGAGGAAAAAGAATGAAATGTAAATGCTATAAATCAAAGAAACCCGGAAATGAATAATTCATTTGAACATCTAAACAGCAGAACTGACATATCAGAGAAAGAATAAGTAAACTTAAAGATTAATACAAATCACATAAACTGAAGCACAAAGAGAAAGAAGAATTAGAGAGAGAAAGAAAGAAATCATCTGAATGCTGTGAGATATCAAACAGTTCAATACAGGAGGTATTACAGTCCTACAGGGAAAAAAGAGAAGACAAATGAGGCAGAAGCAGTATTTAAAGAGATCACGGCTGAGAATGGCCAAAACCTCACACATGATATCAAACATCAGGAAAGTAAACACTAGGAAACCACACCTAAGCTTAATGACGTTAATACGATGAAAAAACAAAGAGGAAAAAAAACCTTAAATATTTAAGTCAGAGGGGGGAAAAGCCACTATATATAAGAGGAAATGATAAGGCTCAAAAATAATAAAAGACAAAATGTAATGGAACAATACCTTTAGAGTGATGTCCCCCTAGAAATCTACAGTCATCAACACGGTCCTCTAGAAATGAAGACAAAGAATTTCCAAACAGACATAAGCTAAAATAATTAAACTCCAGTAAACCAGAATATAACAAATGCTAAAAGAAGTTCTCCAAATTGAAGGAGAATTTATCACATGGAAGCTAGGCTTGCAGGAAAAGATAAAGAACGCCAGAAAGGCTAAGTAAGTAAACGAAAAAGAAATTTTAAGATTATTTTTCATATGTGTTTTTAAATGCTCTTTAAAGAAAAAAATACCACTACATTGAGGAGTTTAGAACACAAAGGGAAATGATACATGTGACAATAAGAACCCAAAGGGTAGGAGGGGAGTAATATGAATTATGATTCATAGGTTTTCCATTGTTTATGAAATAGCATATCTGCAGTTAGTTTTAGAATACATAGTGTAGAATATGTTAGAATATGCATAGTGTAATGTCTACAGTAGTGACTAAAAAAGAAAAAAAAAACTAAATTAAAAAAAAAGGTATATCTAAAAAGTAAACAAATCCTAGCTGAGGAATATGCTGTAAAATACCTCATCAGTACTCCAAGGGCTTCCCTGGTAGCTCAACCGGTAAAGAATCCGCCTGCAATGCAGGAGACCCCAGTTCGATTCCTGTGTCGGGAAGATCTGTTGGAGAAGGGATAGGCTACCCACTCCAGTATTCTTGGGCTTCCCTTGTGGCTCAGCTGGTAAAGAATCTGCCTGCAATGCAGGAGACCTGGGTTCGACCTCTGAGTTGGGAAGATTCCCTGGAGAAGGGAAAGGCTACCCATTCCAATATTCTGGCCTGGAGAATTCCATGGACCGTATAGTCGATGGGGTTGCAAAGAGTCAGACACAACTGAGTACTATTCGCTAGTACTCCTCAAAACTGCCAAGGCCATCAAAAAACTGGGGAAAGTCTGAGACACTGTCCCGTCCAAAAGCAGCCTAGACATCGTAACTAAATGTAATACAGTATCCTAATAGGCTCCTGGAACAGAAAAAGGACATCAGGTAGAGTCTAGGGAAATCTGAATAAAATATGGACTTTAGCTAATAATGACATGCAGCTCATGCAGCAAATGTACTATATAAATGTCAGATGCTAATAACAGGAGAGACTGGGTATGTGGAATATGGAAACTCTCCATATTACTGTAACAATTTTTCTGTAATTCTACATCTGTCCTAAAAAGTGTACCTGAAAAAGAAAATTTCTACTCTCAGAGGAAAAAGTCAACAGACGAGATAAAATGGAATCCTGGAAAACACCCAATTCACCCGAAAGAAGCCAGAAGAGAAGACAAGAGGGTCGAAGGACAGACATGACAGAGAATATCAACGTTAACTCCTCAGTGAGGCGCGTCAAAACTTACATTAAATGCAAACGGACTGAGTACTGCCATCAAAGAGCAGTGTCAGAGGGGCTGTGCACAGGCATGCAGACACACACACACGGGCACTAACAAGATCAGCTCTATGCCATGCACAGGAGCGCACTTTATATGCACACCCAGACAGGACCTTTCCCTCACAGTCAGAAACCCAGCAGGCTGGCAGCTTGGACTTGTGGAGTGCCTGCGTCAGAAGCACACAGGACTGCAGTGGAGTCGAGGATGCCGGGCTGGCCTCCAGGCTTACTGAAGGAGAACTAGTCTGATGGGAAAGGTGGCCGAGGCCAGAGCTGCTCCACCCTCGATCTTGTTACTAAGAAAGCAAGTCTGAGGTCCTCCCAGCACCTCCTCCCTCAGGCTGGCCTACACAGGGCTAATGGTCCGAGTCTGTCCCAAGCTCTGGGGGCACTTTCCTTCTAATCTGCTCCTTCAAATCAACCCCTCCTTCTTAAAGCAGCCCTTGAAATAATGGTATCATTGTTCGTTCGCAATTTCCAAACAAGGAGACAATGACCCAAAAAGGCGAAGGATCAGAATCCCAGAAGGTAACCTAGTTAGTAAGCAGTGGCATCCAGATTTTGATCCTCGTCTGCCTAACTCCAAGGCCATAAACGACAACAAAAGTAAAATAACACCAACGTCTTAAAAGTACATACAAGGAAAACCCAACACCTGGAAAATACTTAGAATGAGTGATTTGCAAACATAAGTTGAAACTATGATCAGACTAAAATTATTTTTAAATGTTTTTAAATTAAATAAAGTTACTCTTTACTATTAGAGTGCAGGGAGACTGGCATGGTATCCACCAGCCCTATGACTGAGGACATTTCTATCAGCACAGTCACGGGTTCATCTGAGCCTAACGGAGAAAACTCCACAAGCGAGTCTGTCTGTTGATCATGCTGCTTACAGCACAGTGTGTGGGTTGTTTACGTGTAAGAAGCAGAGAGCTTCCGGGATGCGAGAACAAGCCTGTGTCTGTTCAGAGACTCCCCGCTCAGCACTGGTTCCTCTCATCCGAGCATCTTCCCTGGCATCTCTTTAAGGTTAGGTGTCAGCTCCACCCTAGGGAATGCACTTTATTTACAGCTTCAAGAAGCACATACAACACCTTCACTCTTTGTGAATCCTCAGTGGTCTGGCAGGCTTCGCCTGGTGTTTCACAGTCCATGGAATTTAGGGTGACATGGAAAAGCAGAGACATTACTTTGCCAACAAAGGTCCGTCTAGTCAAGGCTATGGTTTTTCCAGTAGTCATATATGGTTGTGAGAGTCGGACTATAAAGAAAGCTGAGTGCCAAAGAATTGATGCTTTTGAACTGTGGTGTTGGGGAAGACTCTTGAGAGTCCCTTGGACAGCAAGGAGATCCAACCAGTCCATCCTAAAGGAAATCAGCCCTGAATATTCATTGGAAGGATTGTTGCTGAAGCTGAAACTCCAATACTTTAGCCACCTGACGTGAAGAACTGACTCACTGGAAAAGACCCTGATGCTGGGAAAGATTGAAGGCAGGAGGAGAAGGGGATGACAAAGGATGAGACGGTTGGATGGCATCACCGACTCAATGGACATGAGTTTGAGTAAACTCCGGGTGTTGGTGATGGACAGGGAGGCCTGGTGTGCTGTAGTCCATAGGGTCACAAAGAGTTGGACACAACTGAGTGTTTGAACTGAACTGGAAATGCTTTTGGGATGATGACCACTACAGGGCTACTTACAACAGCAAGAACTGGGAATGACCAAACTGTGCAGTTATGAGGGGAATGGTTAATTAAAACTATGAGTCTCATCCGTATGCAGCCATTAAAAGTAGTTAATAAATGAATTTTCATGTAATGAGAAAAGGCCTATGAAATGACAATTTAAAAAAAAAAAAAAGGCAGTACTGGGCCGGTGGTACAGTAGTTAGGAATCCATCTGACAATAAAGGGAACACGGGTTCGATCCCTGATGCTCCATTAAGATTCCATATCCGTCAGGGCAACTAAGCCCACGTGCCACAACTACGCAGCCTGAGATACAGAGCCTGTCTCCACAACAAGAGAAGCTACCCCAATGAGAAGCTCGCATACCACAACTAGAGAAAGGCCACGAAGAACCAACACAGCCAAAAATTTTATTTATTTATTTTTGTAGTCATGAAAATTTTTTTTAATTTTATTTTTACTTTATTTTACTTTACAATACTGTATTGGTTTTGCCATACATTGACATGAATCCACCACGGGTGTATACAAGCTCCCAATCCTGAATCCCCCTCCCACCTCCCACCCCATATCATCTCTCTGGATCATCCCCATGCACCAGCCCCAAGCATCCTGTATCCTGCATCGAACATAGACTGGCACTTCGTTTCTTACATGATAGTATACATGTTTCAAAGCCATTCTCCCAAATCATCCCACCCTCTCCCTCTCCCTCAGAGTCCAAAAGTCCATTCTATACGTTTGTGTCTCTTTTGCTGTCTTGCATAAAGGGTCATCATTACCATCTTTCTAAATTCCGTATATATGTGTCAGTATACTGTATTGGTGTTTTTCTTTCTGGCTTACTTCACTCTGTATAATCGGCTCCAGTTTCATCCACCTCATTAGAACTGATTCAAATGTATTCTTTTTAATGGCTGAGTAATACTCCATTGTGTATATGTACCACAGCTTTCTTATCCATTCATCTGCTGATGGACATCTAGGTTGTTTCCATGTCCTGGCTATTATAAACAGTGCCTGCGATGAACATTGGGGTACATATGTCTCTTTCAATTCTGGTTTCCTTGGTGTGTATGCCCAGCAGTGGGATTGTTGGGTCATATGGCAGTTCTATTTGCAATTTTTTAAGGAATCTCCACACTATTTTCCATAGTGGCTGTACTAGTTTGCATTCCCACCAACAGTGTAAGAGGGTTCCCTTTTCTCCACATCCTCTCCAGCAGTTATTGCTTGTAGACTTTTGGATTGCAGCCATTCTGACTGGTGTGAAATGGTACCTCATTGTGGTCTTGATTTGCATTTCTCTGATAATGAGTGATGTTGAGCATCATTTCATGTGTTTGTTAGCCATCCATATGTCTTCTTTGGAGAAATGCCTATTTAGTTCTTTGGCCCATTTTTTGATTGGGTCGTTTATTTTTCTGGAGTTGATCTGCATAAGTTGCTTGTATATTTTTGAGATTAGTTGTTTGTCAGTTGCTTCATTTGCTATTGTTTTCTCCCATTCAGAAGGCTGTCTTTTCACCTTACTTATAGTGTCCTTTGTTGTGCAGAAACATACTTGGGAATATACCTACCTAAAGAAACTAAAGACCTATATATCGAAAACTATAAAACACTGATGGAAGAAATCAAAGAAGACACTAATAGATGGAAAAATATACCATGTTCATGGATTGGAAGAATCAATATAGTCAAAATGAGTATACTACCCCAAAGCAATCTACAGATTCAATGCAATCCCTATCAAGCTACCAACGGTATTTTTCACAGAACTAGAACAAATAATTTCAAGATTTGTATGGAAATACAAAAAACTTTGAATAGCCAAAGCAATCTTGAGAAAGAAGAATGGAACTGGAGGAATCAACTTGCCTAACTTCAGGCTCTACTACAAAGCCACAGTCATTAAGACAGTATGGTACTGGCACAAAGACAGAAATATAGATCAATGGGACAAAATAGAAAGCCCAGAGATAAATCCACACACGTATGGACACCTTATCTTTGACAAAGGAGGCAAGATTATACAATGGACTAAAGACAATCTCTTTAACAAGTGGTGCTGGGAAAACTGGTCAACCACTTGTAAAAGAATGAAACTAGATCACTTTCTAACACCACACACACAAAAAAGCTCAAAATGGATTAAAGATCTAAACGTAAGACCAGAAACTATAAAACTCCTAGAGGAGAACATAGGCAAAACACTTTCCGACATAAATCACAGCAGGATCCTCTATGATCCACCTCCCAGAATACTGGAAATAAAAGCAAAAATAAACAAATGGGATCTAATTAAAATTAAAAGCTTCTGCACAACAAAAAAAATTTTTTTAAGTTTTTTAATTAAAAAGGCAAGGCAATATGTACAATGCCTAAAGCATGTAGGTGCCCCAGTCTAGCCTTTAGCTGTTGAGATTACTCAAACTTAGGAGTGGGGTATTCTTAGCAAACCATCTGGCCACTTGTCTAAGCCACATTCTCCAATAGAGCTTTATCACTGATAAAGCCGACATGCTAATCCCCATCAAAAAAATAAAGTACTCATTTATGGTGTGACCTCAATCGTGTCTAAAAATATCACCAAAGATTCCTCCAGGGAAAAAGATCAGAAAGCATTTTCCAAATCTTATTTAGTGAACACATTTTAATTTTATTCTTAAAAAATACATAAATTATATCACGTAATTTTAAAAGGTGATACAGGAGTCTGCCCTTATTACCATGTTTCCTGATACAAATTATATATTGAAAATCACACATCTAGGTCTAGAGAGGCAAACTGTTTCCAGGCAAACTTGTTTCCTCTAGCAAGCCCACTGCAACAGATGAGCAATGCTGCCCCAAGACTGGAAGTCTCATCTTGGGATGGGAAAACACCGAGGCTTGACTTCTTCATCACACTGAGGGTAGGAAAAGGGAAAGCAGGAGATGCATGCTATGTTTATTGGCATGCATGAAAATTCTCTACCACAGAGTAGATGTGAGAGGAAGGAAAAAGAGGAGGGGAATTCAGGGGCAGAATAACACCCTCCCTGAAGATGACTGCTTGCAAGGCAGGAGACCCGGGTTCCATCCCTGGGTTGGGAAGATCCTCTGGAGAAGGGAATGGCTACCCACTCCAGTATTCTTGCCTGGAGAATGCCATGGACAGAAGAGCCTGGCAAGCTATGGTCCATGAGGTCCCACAGAGTCGGACATCACTGAGTGACTAAGCACAAAGATGACCATGTCCTAATCTCTGGCACCTTATGTATAAGGCAAAAAGGAATTAAGAGTCCAGGTAAAACTAAGGTTGCTGACCCTCTGGCTTTACGATAATACTGTCCTGGGTTATCTAAGTGCATGCACTGCAGTCACTAGGGTCCAAACGAGCTGGAAGAGGGGGCAGAAGAGAATCAGAGGAGGAGAAGGATGAGGATGGCCACTGGCTTTGAAGACAAAGGGGCCCATGCTGGCATTCTGAACCACGGAGACCCTGAGACAATGAACTTGTGCTGTTTAAGTTACAAAGGTGGAGGTAACTTGTAACAACATAATGGAAAACTAATGGACCGAGAGAAAAGGAAAGGGACAATTACTGTTGGGATGAGGGCAGCTGGCAGGCATCAGCTTCATTTTGCCTCACTGGCCCCAGGCAATTGAGAAGCATGACTTACACACGTGTTTACAAGAAGAACACCAAGACCTAAAGGAAGGGAGGAGCCCAGGACTGACTCACTGGTTCTCACTCAGACTGAACCTCATCCCCAGCAGGGGCACCACTCAGCCGGGGGTTACACCTACAGGGAGCCCACAGGAAACTGGCCAAGACTTGGGGTCCAGCTTAGTGAGGCTCCCAAGGCCCCCCAGTGCAGCTGTGGATGGAGACCACACACACCTCAATTAAACCATCCCAAATGCACTTCTTCTGCACACAAACCAGAGATGTAAAACTCTGAGGAACAAATCCACAAGGATTTCAGGGCAGAGAACCTTTCAGCTATGTCTGGTTAGGAAGGGAAGATGCTCCACACTGAGACCGGGAACAGATTAAAAGTCTAACTCTCACCCTGGAAGAGCAAGGACAGAAATCAGCCTCCCCAGGTCTGCATCTCTCATCTGTGAAGTGAAAGTCGCCCTGACGTGCATCCTCTAGTCCTGTCACTGCGCCAGTCTAGGGAATCCAGAGTCCCTCCTCAAAGAATCACGTTTAAGAGCTGCGGAATGGACATAAAGCCCTGAACTTTCACTACGTACAATGTACGCAAACACAGAACATCCCGATTGAGACGTTTCGCACTCCCGCTGGGTGACACGTGGGTCCCACCTAAGAAACCCGTGTTCAGTACAGACGCTAAAGCAGCTACAGAATCGACAGGCATGGCAGCCTCAGATGCCACAACTGGCCCCTCTCTGCCAACAGCGAAGGGCTGAGATCTGGTGAGGGACACCCAGGCCTGGGACCCCGAGGCCAAGCCCCAGTTCCGGCTCTCTCACCTCCTGGACAGTTAAACCACCAGAGCCCTCATCCCACCCCAAGCCATCTGGCTTCTTAACAACAAGAGGAGGGATCATGGGCTTCCTGTGACTTCACCCCAAGGCTGTTCTGAGCATCAGATGAGCTTGTTATCAGGGAGTGTCCCCTCAGAAGGGGTGATAACACAGGCTGGCTGAGATTCTAACAGCGACTGAAGTCTGTGGATCTGGGCATCAAGTCAAGACTCATGGGGGTCACTTGTCTGAGATGCAGGCTGTTCAGATGTCAAATCTGGGCAATGACATCTACTGTGTGGAATCAGAGAGAGGTGGGTGAAGTTCCTGGCACGATGCGGGCACACAGGAGACGCTCAATAAATGCAACCTCCAAGTGTGGTCGTTCACAGTCCCTTTCACGTTCTACTGGGACCCAGTGGTGGACCTGATTTCAACAAACATCTCACAGCATCCTGTCCCTGTCTCCACATGTGCATGCCAGCAATAGCAGCACTGATTTTAAGGGTCAAGTTGCCAAGTGCTGAGCAGTACTTTTTATGAAACAAATTCACGGGACCAGAGCTCTTGCTGCCAGTAACCACCATAAGCCATGGTCCAGGGGAATTACCATCTACATGGAAGAAACGTCAACTGGAGGTACTAAGAGAATAAGCAGAGATCAGGAGAGCCAGGGTCTTCAGAGCCCCTATTGCAGGCTGGTGCTGTGCCAGGCATGTGAGCCTGTCTCCAGCTCTCTCACTGGTGCCTGCCAGCCCAGCATCATCACACCTGCCATGTCGGGGCAATCCAGGATCTGACAGTGCACACACTTGTCCTTAAAAAGATACTCTTTGCTCTAAATCACGCCAGGTTTTTCTAAGATACACACATTTTTAAATCTATTTATTCATTTTAAATGGAGGATAATTCCAATATTGTGATGGTCCCTCTAGGCTGTCACAGAGCGCTGGCTCTGGACGCTCTGTGTCATGCATCAAACTCGCACTGGCTGCCTACTTTACATATGGTAATATATGTTTCAACGCTATTCTCTCAAATCATGCCACCCTCTCCTAATCCCACCGAGTCCAAAAGCCTGTTCTATACATCTTACTGCAGCAAGAGTAAGCCTTTTCTCCAGTCTGCATCCTCGTAACACTCTTCCTAGACTTGGTTCCCAAAGTACAGAGAAGTGCTACACTTGCACGAGGAGTGGGCCTGCAGCCCTGTGACTGCCCCACATGCACTGGCTCAGCCCGGAAGGGGAGGGGAAGGAGGCTCTCCCCGTCTTTGAGAAGCGGCACACTTCCGACCTGGAGGTCCGCTCCGCCGGCCGGGCGCCCTTACCTTGAAGGAGGCGTGCTGTTCCATGTGCCGTAGCAGCTGTGGCTTCTGGGCGGCCGTGTAGTCACACACCGTGCACTTGAACTGCTTCCCTGAAGAGAAGGAGAAGGAGGTGAGCGGGGTCAGGCTACAGTCCTGCGTGTGCCTGGGGCGGGAATGAGGGCCCCGGGACACCCCAGGCCATCGGGAGGTAGGGGGCCCAGGACCTCAGGGGAAACCAGCAGGGAAGCACAGGGCAGCAGCCTCGGCTTCGGCCTCGGCCGGGGGAGAATCGGGAGTCAGACGAGGGGCCTCAGGGTCTTCCTAGGAGCCGGGACCCCAGCCCGAGCCGGGAGGAGCTGCAGGATGCCCTTCAGCCAGAGAAAAGATCTGTGTTTGGGAATTCCCAGCTCCGGCAGGGAGCTCCCCAGGTGGCTCAGGGGTAAAGAATCCGCCTGCTCATGCAGGAGACACAGGAAATGCAGGATCGGTCCCTGGATCAGGCAGATCCCCTGGAGAAGGAAACGGCAACCCACTCCTGGATTCTTGCTGGGAAAATTCCATGGACAGAGGAGCCTGGTGGGCTCTAGTCCATGGGGGTCGCAAAGAGTCAGACACAACTGAGCGACTAAGCAACAATTCCGGTAGGCGTGTAAAAGGCAGATTCGAGGGGGTGCTAGAGAGAAAATGACAGAGAAATGTGAAATACCAGCCTTTACAGAGGATTAACGTTTCAGAAATTTGTAAACATTCAGCAATGCAATAAACAAGCCCACGTGTTAAATCGACGGATACATGAGGCAGGCTACATTTTTTACCCCCCGATGAGGAAAAATAAAACAACTTGCAAAAACAGCAACGTGCAACCAAATATAAAGGTGGCCTACTTCTCCCGGCAGCATCACTCGTCGTGAACTCCTAATGGTAGCTGAGCTCTACTCAGGGACAAGGACCACGGTCACTGCACATGGGACCATAGGAACACCGGCCCCTTGTGGGGACGCGCCCGCCTCTCCTATCGTGACAAGCTGGCTGAAAACGCTGTCCCCCTCTGCAGCCTCCACACTCCCTTCCTACTCGCTCTTGAACCCACCCTCTGGAAGATGGCACCAGCTCACCCCAAAACCTGTCTCACCAAGCTGACCAGTGACCAACGATGCCAGCCAACCAAGCCACAGGCAGGTTCCAGCCCTTATTTTTCAGTTTCCGCTGCACATGGCTCTGCAATGGGCCGTGCTTAGGGAGCCCTCTGCGCCTGACTCCACGCCCCTCCCGCCCCTCCGTGCCTCTCTGTTCACTCTCCGCGTGCTGGAGACATTGTCTCCCATCTCCACCCTTTACACACTGAAGTCCAAGTGCCCCAGCCATACTCCCGTTCTCCTTCTTTTGTGAACCTTTGATATCAAAATCTATCTTCTACTCACACTTGTTCTAATCCGGACTCACTGTCTCAGCCATCAAACGGGTTCCACTTCTGACCTTCCTAGGGGATCACTCACCTCATCACCCAAGTTAGAGACCTGGCAGCCTGCCTCAACGTCACCATGACCCCAGCCTCACTCACCTCATTTTTTTAGCACCTGATTTCAACTCCTAATATGTTTCTATTTCCCTTTGTTTCTAAAACCTCCACATGGTTTTAGACCCCAATCATTTGTTTTCTGGGCAGTGGTAATAGCCTTCTGAACCAGTTTCCTTGCCTTCAGGTAACCCCCTCCACCCATCACCCACCCTCTCCCCCCTCTCCACCATCCATCCATCCATCCTGAAGCCCCATCCTCCATTCTGACCTAAAACAGAAACGCCCACAGCCCTTTCTGCTGAGCTCCCCAACAACTCCAACAATGGGTCAAAGCTGAGGTTCCAGGGCTGGGACATAGAAGGTTCCCAGAACCAGAACAGACTCTCCCCTCCCGACTCTTCTCTCTGACTTCCTCTTTTGCCTTTGCAGTCTAAGACCCCTGAGCCTCTGCTAACATTTTCCATGCCTGGGATGCACTGTCTCTTGGCATCTGGTCATTCTTCACTTTAACACAAAACTCAAGCTGATCAACATCTCTGGCACAGGCAGGCAAGGAGCCAGCACTCCACACACTCTGTTGATGCCCCGGCTCTGCGGCATCGTCACCACCTGCCATCGGCCACCCACAGGCAGGAACCGTGTCTTACTCATTCTGGCACTCCTAGTGCTTGAATGCATGGCACACAGTTAAACTAGCCTGTGCATTTTACCAAACTGAGCTGGGCAAGAAACAAAAAAGAAATTTTGAACAACTCACATGAATAATATTTTCAATAGGAGCAGCAAAAGGGAAACAGTTAACAGAAATACAGAAAAACAGTTAACAGAAATACAGAAATATAGAAATAACAGAAATACAGCAACTGTACCTGTCGTTCCAGGTGAATGACCCCCAAGCTCTAGAGTCTAATTCTGGAAGTCCAAAGCTTGAGGAAAACCTTTTCATGCTTAAGGCAAATCAGTCATAATTAGAGAGCAATTTCCTTAGAAGAAAAGCTATGACAAACCTAGACAGCATATTAAAAAGCAGAGATATCATTGTGCTGACAGAGGTCCATCAGTCCTAAAGGGAATCACCCCTGAATATTCACGGGAACGACTGATGCTGAAGCTGAAGCTCCAATACTTTGGCCACCTAATGCGAAGAGCTGACTCACTGGAAAAGACTCTGACGCTGGGAAAGAATGAAGGCAGGAGGAGAAGGGGATAACAGAGGATGAGATGGTTGGATGGCATCACCGACTCCATGGTCATGAGTTTGAGCAAGCTCCAGAAGATGGTGAAAGACAAGAAAGCCTGGTGTGCTGCAGTCCAAGGAGTGGCCAAGAGTTGGTATGACTCAGCAACTGAATAATAACAAGAGAGCAATTAACACCTTTTCTTGAACACAGTATCATCTTTTTTTCAAGAGAAGGCCATCCATTGCTGTATATCTCCTACCTAAACTCAGACAATCATACTTCCCTCCTGGCGTGTGATTCACCCAGAAAATCATTATTGTGCCAGGCAGCCTGAGCAGAATGGTGTCTGGGTTCCCCACCGGCACAGCATGAGGAGGAAAGCTGATAAAACCACTCTCCACATTGATAAATATTTTCACTCATTACTAATACATCTGGATCAAAGAGTAAGAGATAAAGTGCTAAAAATGTTTAGTGCCTGAAATGAATAAATGGAATCACCTCGTTGGAGAGCCAGAGTCAGCCTTTTATGGATATATTCCCGGGACTCAGCAAGAGACAAGGAGAGAAGGCAGCTCCTAAGAGCATCCCTTACGAGGCACAGAGCTCAGACAATAAATATGACAAATGTTTCCAGCAACCGCTGACACCCCCACCAAACAGGCCTGGGAGAGCACTGGACAGAATCTTTTGCTGCCTAATTAAAGTAAGGCAATATAGACACATGACTATAGACACATGACTAACACAAAAAAGCAATGATTTGAGACTATCAGATTGCTTTCCATCAAGATACTCCTGGGTATCACAGGGAGAGCCGGCTAGAAATGCAGAATTTACTTGAGGTTAGAGTGACCTCAAAGGGCTGGGCGACGCACAGCAAATGGCTGTGTCAGTGTGAGTCCCAGAGCAGCCCGGGAAGAGAAAGAAACGATGACAAAGGAAAAAAGAGGTGGGTTTAAAAAAAAAAAAAAACTTCATTCATTTTTCACACAACATGCCTGGCAAGCTCTGCATACTGAGCTGCTGGCTATCAACAGCTGTGCCAGGACTTGGCCTGTCTGATCTCACCCAGAGCCCCCAGAGCCCCGGGACACAGGCAGGACACCCCTCCTACGAAAGAGGAACCAGGAACAAGAAGCTGAGCAACTTGTCAGGTTGTGAAGCAGCTGGTGGTAGAGCCTGGATGTGCACCCCAAAGCCCTGGATCACAGCTACATAAGAATCCACATACACACGACTACATTTAAAATGGATAACTAACAAGGACCTACTGTATAGCACAGGGAACTCTGCTCAGTGTTATATAATAACCTAAATGGGGAAAGAATTTGAAAAAGGATAGATACGTGTATATGTATAACTGAGCCACTTTACTGTACACGAGAAACTAACATAACATTGTTAATCAACTATACTCCAATGTAAAATAAAAAGTAAAAAAAAAAAATGAACACAATGTGACCTACATTGGAAAGGAAAAAGAAAAGATTCCTCTCACTGATTCATTTTTGACATCCCTCATTTGGTGCCATTTTCACATTGAAATTGAACCACCTCATATTCATACTTGCATTTCTCAATTGAGGTATCTTCATAACTCAGTTGTAATATACTCCCCCACCCCGTTTTATTGATCTGTCTTGGTTCTCATTTAGCGTCATGATGGTGGGGGAATCTATGTTTTCTCTCTGATTGCTGCTGTCATTACCTGTTGCTGTATCCAAAATGCCTAATTACCTGGGGGGTGGGGGGGTGGCTCATGGAGTCGTCCCTGTGGTGCCCTCTCAAGGTGGCTGTGCTTTTGGCGACAGGAGAGTGGACATCTCATCTCATGCCCTTGTGCTGGCAGCTCCGGTGACAGGAGCGTCCCAGCAGGAGGCTGCTCAGCCACACGCCCTGCCCCTCCCCATGCCCGCTATCCCCACAACCTCCTACCCCCACTCTCCATGCCCACCCCCCCCGCCCCTGCCTGCCACAACCCCAGCCCCTGTCCCCCCGCCCGCAGCTGCAGATGATGGGACCACAGTGGACAGTGACCCGGCAGGGCCCGGAACCTGAACTGTGGGGACTGAAGCACGTAACTCAGGAGATGCCGGTCATTAGACGTCCACTCTGTGGATGAAGCAAGTGAACAAACCAACTGCAAAGGGAGACAGAGAGAGAGCATCAGGACAAGGAGGCCAAGAGAAGCGAAGGCTGGGGGGTGAAGACCTCCACCCCACGAGCTCTCCCTGAGGGGCCACGCAGGGGCGGGGAGCCAGTGTGAGGCCAGGCCTGGGCCCGGAGCACAGACGGGAGCTGACGGGAGCCCGCGCCCCCCTGGGGCTCAGAGCAGACATGCACTGGAAGCTAAGGGACCTCGACCAGTCACAGTGGGCGGTGGAGGGAGCGCACAGCCTGGCAGGATGGGGGAGGAGGGGGCTAGGGTGGGGCCAGGCCATCAGGGAAGGCCTCCGTGGGGAAGCGACGGGCAAGCTAAGACAGAAGGGTGACAGGGCCCAGACACAGGAAGAGGAGGCAACAACAGTCCTGAGGAGGAGAAACCCAAACACCAGGGCCCCAGGACTTCCCAATGGGCCAGCAGCTAGGACCTCGCCTTCCAATGCAGGGGTGGGGGATCGACCCCCAGCCAGGGAGCTAAGACCCCACGTGCCCCAAAACCAAACCATAAAACAGAAGCAGCAGTACTGTAACAAATTCAATAAAGACTGTAGAAATGGCCCACATCAAAAAAAAAAAAAAAAAATCTTAAAACACACAGGCAAGTGTCTAAGTCTCTACAGTTCAAATCAGCTCAGCCGCTCAGTCATGTCCAACTCTCTGCGACCCCAGGACTGCAGCACACCAGGCCTCCCTGTCCATCACCAATTCCCAGAGTTTACTCAAACTCATGTCCATCCAGTCGGTGATGCCATCCAACCATCTCATCCTCTGTCAGCCCCTTCTCCTCCTGCCTTCAATCTTTCCCAGCATGAGGGTCTTTTCTAATGAGTCAGTTCTTCACATCAGGTGGCCAAACTATTGGAGCTTCATCTTCAGCATCAGTCCTTCCAATGAATACTACTGGTTTCATCTCCTTGCAGTCCAAGGGACAGTCTCTGCAGGATACAATAAACGTCCCTTTTCTGTTTCAGTGACCTCAAGTGAGCTTCTGTCAACAGCAACCAAAAGAGGCCCAGCAAATACAGATGTTGAATGAATCCATGAGTGCAAGAATAAAAAATACCAAAACTCCTCAAAGCAAACACAGAAGAAAGGGCATGAACAAACAATGCACTCAAGAGAGGATTAAATCCAATTTAATTAATCAAAAGAAGTTCAATGACCGCAAAGAAGTTTACACACACTGCTAGGAACTAGCCAATGTTACAAATTCCTCACGCACATTACTGATTTAATCCATCATATCCTCTGATTCAGCAGTCCCCAAGCTTTTTGACACCAGGGACTGATTCTGTGGAAGACAAATTTTCCACAGATTGGGGATAGGGGAATGGTTTCGGGATGATTCAAGCACACTACATCCATCGTGCACTTTATTTCTAACCTAATTTCTAATCTAACGATCTGACAGGAGGTACTAGTCCCCGGCCCAGAGGTTGGGGACCCCTCCTCTAATTCACCTGATATCCTGAGTCATCAAAATACTAAAAAGTATAATGAAATGATAATATTTGATATCCACTGAACTAAGAAACTAAACATCTTTAATAAGATGCGATGCTAAAAATGAAAGAGTTCAGCAGGAACACTGCTAAGTTTCTGATGTAATTTTTTGAAAAGTAAGCTGGAAGTGTGGTGCATGATTAAAAGAACCAAAGTGGAACAGCCCTCCTGGCTCCTGGAAATATGTCCTAGGAAATTAACTCAAAAGAAGGAAAGGTTTATATGCAAAAAAAAGTTCCCCGCAATGTAAGTTGTAATAATGAGAGGGAAAAAAGAAAACCATACTCTGCCCCCAATAACTAGGTGATGGATATTAAATAACCTTACAGTGGCAGCCACTTCATAATGTATACGTGTATCAAATCATTATGTTGTACACCTTAAGCTAATACAACATTATATGTGAACTGTATTTCAATAAAACTGGAAAAATTTCTTTAAAAAAAAAAAAGGAAAAGAAACACACACCTGCTGTCTTTCTTTGTTTCTTACTACACCCTCATCTGGCTTGATGAGTTTCCCCGAGGATGGCTCCAGCTGCTTAGTTACTATAAATAGAGCTCTATATAAAACCAGGGACGAATGGAATGACAGAAAAACCTTAAACTGTCAGAAGAAAATAAAACTGTCCCCTTGTCTTCTGGCATTTGGATTCCATCAGAACACAAAGACAGAGATGGAAAACATGCTTTAAGGCAGCATGTTTGAAATATCTGCTAAGTTAAACAATTCCTGCCAAATCAAGCTTCGGGTGTACCTTAAACTTGAAGAAGCACTAAAATACTTAGAGAAAAAAAAAATCTGTATAAACTATAAAAATACCAGGAGGCATAAAAGTGAAAATGCCTTCCTATGACTGTTTATCCAGTCTTACTGAAAAAGGTGGTATTTTGCATAAGCAAAGTTTTCAGAAAACTGCCTTTACCCTTTTCAAAACTGATACTCTTCAAATATTAACTACTGAGCTGTGCCTTCCTAGTGAAGGAATATTTGAAAGAAAAGGAATTTGATCTTTCCTAAATGATACAGGTGATCCAGATTAATCACCACAAATATCTATCTGTACCTGTGTCAAGGTGCCCCCTGTGTCGAGGTACACCCTGTGCTGAAGCCCACCCTGTGCTGAGGTGGCTGGGTACATGGGAACACTGATCACTAAGAGAGAAGGCACATACGCCCAGCACTGAGAATGAGCGGACACACTCGGTGTGTGGGGGCCCAGTTAACCTCCCCACAACTCCACTGTGCTAAGGCAATCGTGCCCTCCCCCCAAAAGTGCTGCTTAGTTGCTCAGTTCTGATAGTTTTGCAACCCTGTGGACTGTAGCCTGCCAGGGTCCTCTGTCCGTGGGATTTCCCAGGCAAGAATACTGGAGTGGGTTGCCATGCCCTCCTCCAGTGGATCTTTCCAACCCAGGGATCAAACCTGTGTCTCCTGTACTGGCAAGTGGATCAGAGCCTGTAAAGTCACCTTATATGCAGAAGGGATTTTGCAGATGGGATTAAGTTAAAGATCTTGAGTTAGGGAATGATCCTGGATTATACAGGTGGGCCCAGAAAAACAGCAAGGGTCCTTATTGGGGGGAGGGGGCAGACTCAGAAAGGAGACGTGAGGACAGAAGCACAGGGAGAGAGGGAGCGAGAGTTATGTGCTGGCTGAGATGAAGGAGGGGCTCGCAAACCAAAGGATGCAGGCAGCCTCCAGAGGCCAGAGAGCTTAAAGGAACAGATTCTCCCCAGGGGTCTCCAGAAGAAAGGCAGTCCTGCTGACCCCTTGATTTTAGACTTCTGACCTCCAGAGCTGTCTCATAGTAAACGTGTTGTTTGAAGCCACTACATGTGTGGCGGTCTGTTACAGCAGCCGTGGGAAGTGAATGTACTCACAACGCGTAGGAATCGTCATCGACCCCAAGTTACAAACAGGGATGATGAGGCACCTGCTCAAGGGCACTCAGGCAAGAAGTGGTTCAGACCCAGGACTGCCCCAGGGACCCAAGGTCTCTGCCTCTCCACACAGCCTGGCACACACGGGTCGGCTGCCTCAAGTGAGAAATGCACTCTGCGGGAGGCATCGCAGGCAGGCATTATGCAGCAGGCATTTTGCAAAGCGAAACATGTCTTTCCAGTTCTGGCATCTGTGGTAATTTGTGCAATGGCAACTCAGAACAGAAATAGCTACAGCAATAAAAAGGCCGTTTAAGAAGTCTCTGCACTTTAGTAGGTGAACTTGAAGCCACCGCAGCGAGGGACGGATGAGTCTCTGTAATTAGTACACCGGTTTTGATACCAGGAAGAATGGATCAGCATTAGACAGGGAGAGAAACAAAAGGCAGAGTGCGATAAAAGACCAGCGAAGGACGTGGCACCAGATCTGGATTAAATTCGAGACACTGTGCCAGGTATTTGCAGCTGAGACTCCTCTGCCCAGGTGAGACTGTAGGTAACCAAGCCTAACTCAACAGTTAAATCTAAGCTAACTTCAGTCAGCTCAGTGGTTCATTTTAGAGTATGAGTTCAGTTACTCTTATGGTTCATAAAAACCTCAGAAAAAGAACTTCAGGTGGCCCTGGGCAGGGTGCACGGAGAAGTGGGTGTCCTGGATCCTGGAGTTAGCCCTCCCCTAACCCACCCCATCACCAGGACCCAGCCCATGAAGATAAGTCACAGAAAAAACCCACTGTGTTCACGTTGTTGCCCCAGTCCCACCCAAGACCCTTGACCTTCTCTCCAGCAGGAAGTCAGCGGAAGAGCAGGAGAAGGATGCTTCGGAGAGGCCAGGCTCACTGCAGCCTAGTCAGTGGACTTGCTAAGATTACCCAAATGGCTGCTCAAGTACCATCTTCTTTTAACTTCTTGGTTCTAAAGTCCATGTTCTTTGAAGTAAAGAGGACACAGATAAGTGGGTCTACTTTACCCTAGAATGACTGTGTTTTTCAGAGGAAACAGGACCTTGCAAAAACTCCGGACTTAAATCTCCTAGAATATTTCAATGTGGAGCCATGGGATCTCTTATTATAAATTGAAGAAGCAAGGGGAAAAGTGGTACTTCCTCTGCTCAGACCTCATTTCCATATTCAACTCTCCACTTGTCCAATTACTACACACACAAGAGAGTTTGAAGCTTGGGTAATTCCTCTTTGCAAATTTTACCAGGAAACTTCATCTCCAGTGTAAGAGGGAAGGTTGGATTGGGGGAAGAAGGGGACCCAAAGGAATTAGCATTGAACTTCAAAGAGCTTTTCATTTCATGATTAGAAAATTCCTGTTTGATTACATAACACAAAGGCACTACACCACTGAACCTTTCCCATCTGTTCTGGGTGGGCAGAATCATGTACAAACCTCTAGACCACGTAACATGTGTCTAGACCCTCTTTAAAGTTAAAAGTGAGGAGATGTGTTACCAGCATGGTTTCTGCATTAAATTCTTGTACCTGTTGGCATACATGCAAAGGGTTTAATCGGGCCCTTTATAGATCAGTATCTCTCTTTGTACATGTCAACTGGCAATTCTCTTTAACTAAAACCGTCACCCATTCCGGCCTATCACTTCTAAGGCACAGTAATGAGCTCCTTTGGGAAATAGGAATGAATAAATAAGGCTAGATCACTTTAAAGAAGCCAATACACATGAAAAATTAAGATCCACAAGCAGGTAAAGGAAGGATAATTACTCAGTTCCTTTTTACCTCATTAAAAGAGACCCAAGGACTTCCCTGGTGGTACAATGGATAAGAACTCACCTGCCAGTGCAAGGGACATGGGTTTGATTCCTGGTCCAGGAAGATCCCAGCTGTCAAGGAGCAACTAAGCCTGAGCTCCACAACCCTTGAGCCCGAGCTTGAGAGCCTGTGAGTTGCAACTGGAGAGTAGCTCCCACTCGGTACAATTAGAGAAAGTGCTTGAACAGGAACAGACCCAGCGCAGCAAAAAATAATTTTTAAAAATTGTGTGTAAGGTCATGCAGCAGACTGGACCGCTGAGGAGGCAGCTCTGGACAGAAGAGTCCTCAGTGTGAAGATTGGGGCTGAGGAGGCACCAGGAAGAAGACTGAGTTGGGGGCCACAAGAAGGCCTGGGCGAGGAGCAGGGCATCGCCTGCAGCTCACCCTCACACCTAGTAGACAGGGAGGCACAACTATCCCCACTTCTCTAGGAGGAAACCGAGGTGCAGAGAGGTCAGTGGACCCAGGTCACTGTACCAGGTGGGAGCAGCCAAGACTGATGCCTCTCCAGCTCTGTTTGCTCCAATGTAGCTTCTCTGTGGAGCAACCTATGGAATTATCACTGTTACAACAACTGCACTGAAAGCCGAATCATTTCAGGCCAGCTCTAAAGCCACACGTGGCTCTGAGTAAAGCGGGAACCCTATGGCTACAGGCTGGGAGCCTCATCAAGGTAGCCAGGCCCTATATGAGCACACTTCCCCGAGGATTCAAAGCCTGTTTCAGAAGTTGCCAAACAGCTCATGAGGCTCCCTAGCTTACCCAAAGAAACAACAACTAAATGAGAAAAACATCTCTCTCCATCTGAATTCCCCTCCTTGCCGACAAACTCGGGGAAACGGGTGGGGAGACAGGAGGGACGGGCTGAGTGTCCCGAGGATGCTGGCTGGGACATGGCCACTCATGCTGATCCCATCCTCCCAAGACCCCGACAGCCTGTCCGCGGTGCCCAGTCAGACGTGAGTGCCATCGTCTCAACGCCCTTCAGTGCCAAGCCCGGAGCTTGGGGCCAGGCGGAGGCCACGGTGCCCCTCTCGGCCCTCCAGACCCCACCCCAGTGGCCCAGGGACACACCAGGCCTCCCTGGCTCTGGGGGCGGCCGCGTCTCGTAACTGGGGCATCACTGGGGACTTCAGGGAATAACACGCTTACCCTGTCAAGAAACATCAAAGAGGCTTATTGCTGGTGGAGGTGTGAGAATTCATGAATAATTACACGACTTAATGCTTCCATTACTCAGGATACAACGGCCCTACTGTCATTGTATTTTTAATTATTTTGATTACGGATTTATTAATTTACAGCACACTGCTTGAGTCTGAATGAACAGCAGGGCTCTGGCTTTGGTCCAGCCCGAGGCAAACCTGATCCTAAGTCCCGACGGATCTCGGGCTAAGCACTCAGCTTCTCCCCGAGCCCCTCGGGCTCACTGGCAGCACACACGACAGATCCCCAGAACCACCCCAGATTAAAGGCAGGACAGACCGGCAGGATCCTCCTCTGTGCACTGAAGTAAAAAATCTCTGTTGAAACCACTTCACTTTTTACAGCAGATTCCGATTTTTGTACATAATTGTGCTAAAATAACATTTCGTTGGTACAGTTTATTAATCTCATTACATGGAATATTGAGAAGACCCTCATATGATTGCAGTTTAAAGGAGAATTTTAAATGTGATAGCTCTTTTACCGTATAGCTGCCTGTCTTCCTAAAATAACTGTGCAATTCTGCCTTTCTCTGTCTCTCTGGCTCCTTGCCGGATGACTTTCCTGCTGACTGGGACACACACCAGGTGGAGTCACGGCTGCTCCTCAAGGTCATCAGGCTCGGGCGGGGAGGGAGTGTTGAACAGGACTGAAACTTCCAGATCAAGGTCTCCTGAGGATGCCTTATTCCCCTCCATGCCCACCCCCCGCACACGCATGCACGTGCTTACACACACACAGACACACACACGTGCAGCAAGTGTCCAACAAGCACAGGTGGGGTCAGCACAGAGCCTGGGGCACTGAGGAAGCAGGCGAGGTCACTCTGCCCTCCTTCAGAAGAAAAATTCCAGACCCTGGCTCCTCCCTGCTCCACACACAACCACAGCGTAGGCCAGATTTGGAAGGTCCACCTCAAACCACAGTCCTAGGGGAAAAAGCTCGCTGTAGAGTCACTCACTCACCATTGGCGGTGTGAAGGAGCTTGTGGCTTTTCAGCGTCCCTTTGGACTTGAACTTCTTGCCACACATGTCACACAGGTGGGTCTTCTCAGTGCTGTGACGATTCATGTGAGCCTTGAGGTTGCTCTTGCTACGAGTCGCGTACTCACACAAGGAACACTTGAAGGGCTTCACACCTGTCGGAGGAGAAAAACAGAGAGAGAGACAGATGTATACGTGTGTGTCTGCATCTGAAGGAAGGTATACGCATACATGTCCACACACACACATGCCCCTGTCCACTGTGAATAGAGTAGTGCACACAGTGCACACTCCCCCAGGCCTCTCTCCGACCCAAGCTATTCCTTCCAACCACGATGCCCTTCCACCTCGGCCTGCAGCAGAATTCCTCCTGGACTCCTAATCAGTGCCCCCGAATCCCGTCATGACTGCTGCACCGTCCACCGCACTTGACAGTGTGTCCCTTACGGCCCCTCCCCATGGTCTGGGATCTCCAAGGGCACAGACGCTGAGCACGGGAAGCAGCGGCCATTCATTCCACTGAACTGAGTTACACTGACAAGCATTAACCGAGGGCCTTGGCAAAAGTCGTCAGGCCCAGGCGCAAAGGACCACATGTGAGAGCGTGTTTCAGCTCATAAGGTGAGGGGAGCTTTACGACGCTCGTCACTGCTGCAGGGCTGACGGCTCCGCTGCCGAGGCATCCTTACCATTGGGCTAGTCGTCCTCCGTTCCCCAACTATCCACCAGGGCCCACGAAAAAGTATCTCCCAACCTTGGCTTTGGTCTCAGCTCCTTTTGCCATGTCCATCAGTTCCTGATCTCTTTACTGAACCGTTCATTTGATCACAGATTGTAGAAAATACTTCATCTGTCCCCCTGGGGAGCTGTCCTGCTTTCCTAACTGCAGCACTGTGGGTTCCCAACTCACAGGAAGGCCGGCCCCAGCCTCAGGGCTCCGAGCCTTTTCACTGGGAAGGCCACGTGCCCTCCCAGGGGGAGAAGCACAGCCCCACTGTCTCTGATGGCACTCCGACCATCAGCTGCTGAGTGCCCGCACGTGGCCCACTCCCTGCACAGGTGAGCGCCCTGAGGCAGGGGCTGCCTCCCTCCTCCCCTGCTCGGTCCCCACCCAGGTCTCGCCTGCCCGCTGGAATCGGAGGATCTGCTGTCCTCGGGGCATTCCTTTGTCCAGCCCCCCAGAGCCGCCTCAACGCCCCCACACGCAGGTCACCGGGGCGACCACCAGGGTCACCGCCACGACCAGGCTGGCGCGTTGGTCCCTGCTCTCCTGAAGCTCACTTTCCGCACAGGAATCGTGGTGACTTGCTCAACTATAGCTCCCAGCAGGCCGTGAAGACTGCACATCTCTGCTCACTCCAAGTCATGCACAGCTGAAACCACTGGTCTCAGCTGCCTGACAGACACATTTTTGCAGTAGGTAAAGAGAACTCTAGCTGCAGGGGTTGTGGACATGGCTTCTTCCTAAAGAACCCCAAGTGAAAGTGTTAGTCACTACTCAACGGTGTCCGACTCTTTGTGACCCCATGGGACTATAGCCCACCAGGCTCCTCTGTCCATGAGATTTCCCAGGCAAGAATATTGGAGTGGATTACCATTTCCTTCTCCCAGAGAATCTTCCCAGCCCAAGGATCAAACCCGGGTCTCCCAAATTGCAGGCGGATTCTTTACCAACTGAGCCACCAGGGAAGCCCCAACAACTCTCAAAGGCAGCTCTAAAACCACACATAAGCTCCGTTCTGACAGAGGGACACGCACCTTCATGAGCCCAGATGTGACGCTGAAGGTCTGAGCCATTCTTCATGAAATAGAAATCACAGTATGGGCACTTCATGGCTCTCTTGCCAATGAGCCCTTTCAGCTGGACCCTCCTCCCGAGAACCTCGGAAATGGTGCTCATGGAAACCTCTAGAAGAAAAGCAGATGACAACCAGAAGCGGCCAAAGAACCGTGGTTCCAGTGAGAGGTAAGTGGGCCTTGTGACAGAGCCTGGATGCCCCTCACCCTAGTCAATCCTGGCAGCTCTGAGGCAGCAAGTTAAGTTGTGCCTTGTGGGGTCATGGGAGAGAACTTTTGCCTAAAAAGCTCTTTTTTCTTCAAAGCGAGTCTCTCAGACCTAGACTCCTGTTAACACAAAATGTGAGCGATGGAGAGCAGTATGACAAGGCAATAGTCGGACAAAAGCAGAATATGGGAGATACAAGGAAAAGACTGGGCTTCCCCAGTGAATCAGCGTCCTGGGGTGGGGGTGTCCTGAGGAGCATAAGGAGCTCAGGCAACATGACAACTCCATTCAAACAACCCAACTGCAAAGAAGAAAGTCTTGTGTCGACTGTTGTTGCTGTTGTTGAGTCGCTCAGTCGTGTCCGACTCTTTTGCAAACTGATGGACTACGGCCCGACAGGCTGCTCTGTCCGTAGGATTCTCCAGGCAAGAATACTGGAGTGGATTGCCATTTCCTTCTCCAAGGGATCTTCCTGACCCAGGGATCAAATATCTCTTCTGTCTCTTAAGTCTCCTGCATTGGCAGGCAGGTTCTTTACCACTAGCGCCACCTGGGAAGGCAGCACAGTTTTAAAAAGGGGAGGAGAGCCACAAGACTGGGGCCAGATGCCTTTGAAGACTAGATAAAATGATAAAATAAAGCAAATCATTATATAAACACCTGAGTTTTAAGTAAAGATAACTCCTCCCCTTGAATTGACTCATATCTTCATCCCTCTTTTAGTTTCATTTAACATAGCTGCTATACAACGCTGTATCTTAAAATAAACATAAGCATTTTTAAAATCGGTCTCCCGCTCTGAGATGCATAACCTTACCGGGATGGTTGGTCTTGATATGTGACTTTATCAATCGATCTTCTGAAAAAGACTTTTCACACACAGGACAAGAATAACTCCTTTTGTCCTTAACAGAAAGAGAGCATAATCAATGGACTGTCTCATTTAAACTCAGGGTCTGTGGAAAAATACCATCACCACCACCAAAGCGAGACACACGGACACCTTTCCCAGTGCCCGCGGCTGGCCCTGCACGGCCCAGGGACTCGAGGGTAGCAGAGCAGTGGCCTCGTCTCCCTTTCAGGAGGGAGGGACTGGCCTTAGAAATGACAGTCCTGTGGATGCGGCTGGGCCAGTGGAGAGCAGAGCTCAGCCTCAGGGTCTAGGACCATCAAGGTCGTTAACATTTCCATCTCCCGAAGTTCCCTCCTTTATCAACATTATCGTGTATGCGATAAGAACACTTAGTATAAGGTCTGCCCTCTAGCAGATTTTAGGTATACAATACGTACTGTCGGTTACAGACACCATGCTGTACAATGATCTCCAAGACCTGAAGTGCATTTCGCCCTCCAGTGCTCAAGACACTTGTGCACGTGAGTTATTTTATTGAGACTCACAACCACTCTTGAAGGACAGGCATTATTACTTGTTACAGATTAAGAAACCAAGGCCAAGGGCAACGAGCCCCAGGACTCTGAGGAAGAGCTGGTGTTGGAACTCGAGCGTACAGGTGCCCACCCCAGGCCCTGACCACTCCCAGGCCATGTCCCATCCAGGCTGCAGGGAAGGCATTCACTCTGCACTGTCACCAACCCACCTGCCTGCAGTGCCACATCCTCAGTTAGGGAGAAGCTTTGGTGAATGATCACGCTGTATAGCTCATCCACGTTTCCTCTCAATTTAATCGTCACTTTAATGCTATTTCACGTGAAAACTTTTCTGAGAGTGGATGTTCTGGGTTAAATTTTGTCTCCTACAAATTCACATGTTGAACTCCTAACCCATAGTATCTTAATGTGACCTTATTTGGAAATGTGGTCATTACAGATGTTATTAGTGAAGATGAGATTGCAGGCCCTCATCCAATATGACTGGTGTTTTTAGGACAAGGGGAAATTTGGACAGAGACCTACAAGAGGGAGAATGCCATGTCTTCATGGGAGAAAGAAAATACCCAAGCCCAGTCCAAGAAAAGAAAATGACAAACCAGTATCTCTCAAGAACACAGATGCAAATATCCTCAACAAAATATTAGCACATAAAACCCAAAATGTTTTAAAAGAACTATAAATCACAACCAAGTGAGATTTATCTCATTTGATTCAACATTCTAAAATTAATATAATCCATCACATCAACAGGTTAAGAAATATAAGTCACATGATAACATCAATAGAGGCAGAAAATTAATTTGGCAAAATCAAATACCTATTCATGATAAGCAATTTCAATAAGCCAGGAATAGAGAGGAACTTCTCAAGTCAATAAAGAAAATCCACAAACAACCTATTATAGCTATCATTACACTTAATGGTGAGAAACCAGAAACTTTCCCACTAAGATTAGAAACACGGCAAGGATGTCCCCTCCCAGCACTGCTTTTTAACATCATACCTGAAGTCTTAGCTAATGCAGTAAGACAAGAAAAGGAAATAAAAGATACAGAGATTGAGAAAGAAGAAATTAAAGTTGTCTTTGTCTGCAGATGACATGATCACCTAAGAAGAAATTCTGAAAGAACAGACAAAGATACCCCTGGAGCTAATAAGCAGTAATGGCAAATTATAGGTATAAGTCTAATGTACAAGTCAGTTGCTTTTCTATATGCTAGCAATGAACAAGTGAAATTTGAAATTAAAAACACAGAACTATTTACTTTAGCACACAAAAAATGAAATGGGACAAATAAATCCATTATTTACAATGAATAGGCATAAATAAATCTAACAAAATATGTATAAGATCTATATGAGGAAAACTTCAAAACTGATGAAAGGAATCAAAGCACTAAATAAATGGAGAGCTATTCCATGTTCAAGGATAGGAAGATTCAATGTTGTCTGGACAACAGTTCTTCCCAACCTGATGGGTAGATTCAATGTAATTTCAATCAAAATCTCAGCAAGTTATTTTGTGGGTATTGATCAACTGATTATGAAGTTTATAAGGCAATGCAAAAGACCCAGAAGCCTACACAAATGCTAGAGGAGAACAAAGTTGGAGGACTGACATTACTCAACTTCCAAACAGACTATAAAGCTGCACTGATGAAGAGCATGTGATATTGGTGAAATAAAAGTCAAATAGATCAAATGGTACAGAACAGAGTCCAGAAATAAACTCTTAAATACAGTCAATTGATCTTTGACACACAAGCAAATGCTACACAGTAGATCAAAGACAGTTATCTCAGCATGATGCTGAAACTGGACAGCCATGTGCAAAAAGAAGAAAGTGAACCTGGACAAAAACTTGACACCTTTTCACAAATATTAACTCACATTGGATCACAGATCTAGAAGCAAAATGTGAAACTATAAAACTCCTAGAAGACACAGAAGAAACCCTGGATGGCCTGGAGTATGGCAATGACCTCAGATCCAACACTGAAGGCGTTACCCGTGAAAAAAGAAAAAAAAATCGATAGACAGGGAAAGACACTGTCCAGAGAACGAAAGAACGAGCCACAGACTGAGAGAAAATAGTTTCAAAGGACACAGCTGGTAAAACAGGCCAAAGACCTCCACAGAAACCCCACCAGAGAGGATATACAAATGCCAAGTAAGCATGTGCAAAGACGTTCCATATCATGCATCATCAGAGAAATTCAACTCAAAACAACACGCCATCACACACCTACAGAATGGTCCAAATCTACAACACTGATCACACCAAGCGCCAGAGGATGCGGAGCCGTGGGAACTCTCATTAGTTCCGGATGGGGATGCAAAATGATACAGCCATTCTGGAAGACAGTTTGGCAGTTTCTCTCAAAACTAAAACACTCTTACCATAAGATTCAATGATTGCACTCCTTGCTTTTTACCCTAATGAGCTGAAAACTCACGTCCACACAAAAACCTACACACGGATGAAGCAGCTTTATTCATCACCGCCAAAACTTAGATGCAACCAAGATGTTCTTCGGTATGTGAATGGACAAATGGTGGTACATCTCAGCAACGGACTGTTATTCAGCTCTAAAAAAAAAATGAGCTATCAAGCCTTGAAAAGATGTATAAGAAACTTAAATGCATAACTATGAGAAAAGAAAATGCCAATGTGAAAACGCTACATATTATACAATTCCAACTAGAAGACATTCTGAAAATGGTAGAATGATAGAGACAGTAAAGGGATCCATGGTAGCCAGGGGGCAGAGGGAGAGAGGGATGAGGAGGAGGAGCAAGGAGTTTTAGGGGCGTGAAACTTCTCTGCATGATACTCTCATGAGGTATACGCATCATTCCACATTTGTCCAAACCCCAAAAATGTGCAGCACCCAGACCGGGCCTTAACATAAACTATGGACTCTGGGCGTTACTCCATGTTCAATGCAGGTTCATCAACTGTAGTAAAGGCAGCACTAAGATACAGCACTAAGGATGTCAAGAGGAGGGGAGCTGTGCATGCGAGGGGACAGGGGGTATATGGGGAAATCTCTGTTACTTTCTGCTTAGCTTTGCAACACATTTAAAATTGCTCTAAAAAGGTTTATCGAAAGAAAACACATACTATGTGCTGAGAACAGAGCTTAGCCTGTAAAAATGAGAGCCTAATAAATCTGAAAGACTTTGTTGCTGTGGTTTTAGTTTTGCTGATAATGCAACTCAGACTCAGCTAACAGACCTTCTTATGGGCTAAGGCACACTGGGAATCCCCAAAGGGGCCTCTGAGTGACCATTCCTCTAAATTCCTTTGTGGATTGCTACTACTGCAGAGTGTCTCCTGAGGCTGGGGTTCCTGAGGCACACTTAGGAAAAGTGTGCTGTTCTCTTGTTCAGTCGTGTCTGACTCTTTGCGACCCCATGGACTGTAGCCCGCCAGGCTCCTCTGTCCACATAATTTCCAGGCTAGAATACTGGAGTAGGTTGCCAGGCAATCTTCCCAAACCCAGGACTGAACCTGCATTTCCTGCACTGGCAGATGCCACCTGGGAAGCCCAAGAAATGTGTACTTGATATTCAAAAACAAAAAATGAAATGGAAGACCTTCTGAACAACCAGTCTGGATGCACTTCCCACCAAGCATCTGGGTTCCAAGCAGGGCCTGCCATGCCCAGATGCCTAAGGGGTCCAGGCAGCTCCCATCAAACAGTCCTAGCTTTCTGCTCAGCTAATGCCATGGACTTCCACTCAAGCTACATCACAGGGTCTAGGCTTATCACTGCCCCCCAATGCCCTTGACCTTCTAGGTCATGCCATCACTCCTAGCGCTTGCAGACGAACTCGTGCTCACGTGCCCTTCTGAAAGACGCCCTGGGCACACACTGCACACATTCTGCAGAGGGCTGTCACCACCCACTGATGCTTGGGCATCATCAGAGCTGATGGAGGCATTCAGAAGGGCTTTGAAGGAGTTTACAGTGATCTCTCCTGAGCCCTTGCTATTTGATTTTTCCTTTTAATCTCTGATAGTCTGAAAGCAATTTATCTTAGAGCTTATCAGGGCCCCTCATTTCTTGATGCCTTTGAAGACTGTCGGAAGGACACAGGCACTGGGAAAGGGTGCTGGGAGAAGGGTGCACTCTAAGGACTCATTTATTTCTTTTTCAAAAACCTCAGTTCCCAGCCAGAGATGAAAACCCAAACTGACACAGGAAACTTGAAAAGAAGGGTGGTTAAAAGAGTTCCTCGCTGAGGAGAGCGAGAGCTCCACGCCGTAATGACGGCATGAGAGCCCAGTCCCCGGAGTTTGTTTGCTCTGATGGAGATGCCTTCAAAGCACCACAGGGCTCTTTGAAAGAAGGGAAGCAGTGGCCATGAGGTGCGCGGACAGGGGGCAAGGGGCTATGGGGGCAGCTCTGGGAGTGAAGCTCCCAGCCCAGCTCACATTGATGAGTGAACCCCGCCCTGGCCTACACCTCGGCCCCTGAAGCAAATGGGCTATTCTCAAGTCTGAAACCAGCGGTGGAAAATACCAAACCTGCCTCCCACTTGGCCACCGAGTGTATTATCTATCACATAAGCACATCTATAAAGTATCTGACATTAGGATGAGAAAAAAAAGTGGGAGATTCCACTCTGAACAATTTCTCAGGAATAACAAGCCCATGGTTTTAGCAGATGCTGACCTCAACGGACTCAACGTTTCCTCCACCCTTCTGGGGCCCATGTTGGCTCAGGCATGGTGCTGGGCACAAAGCTGGGAGACTCTGACCCTGCCCTCACAGGGCCCATGGGAGATGCCAGCACACAGAGGCCATGAACTATCATGGGACAAGGAGAAAACAGTCATGTTCAGTAGTCATGTATGTATGGATGGATGTGAGAGCTGGACCATAAAGAAGGCTGAACACCGAAGAATTCATGTTTTTGAACTGTGGTGCTGGAGAAGACTCTTGAGAGTCCCCTGGACACCAAGAAGATTATACCAGTCAATCCTAAAGGAAATCAACCCTGAATATTCATTGGAAGGACTGATGCCGAAGCTGAAGTTCTAATACTTTGGCGACCTGATGTGAAGAGTGGTCTCATTGGAAAAGATACTGGGAAAGACTGAAGGTAGGAGCAACAGGATGAGATGGTTGGATGGCATCACTGACTCAACAGACATGAGTGTGAGCAAACTCCAGGAGAGACTGAAGGACAGGGAAGCCTGGTGTGCTACAGCCCAAGGGGTCGCAAAGAATCGGACATGACTGAGCAACTGAAAAACAAATGGAGCAAGTATGACAAAGACCAGAAAACTGACACAACATTGTGGCTAAGTTAACAAGTTAGGAAAGAGCCAGAAACGTGCTCCAGCCTGGATTTCAATTTCCAGGCTCCTCCTGTCCACTTAGTCAGGCCATGACCCTCACTTCCAGTCCTTGGGCTTGCTTATGGGCAGTTGCTTTATACACAGGCAACTCTGCAGTCTGAGGTCCTCCAGGGGACAAATCTCCAAACAGGGAGGCACAGAAACAGATGGTCTGTGATAACAGATAAAAGACCATATACTCTCTCAGCCACTGGAAAGGAAAAAGACTTTTGTGCAATTGCTTTAGTTCAATAACATTTTACTCTACTTCATACACACAAAAAAGTAGCTCCCTCTACTTCTCTGTGTATCGTTGGCAATATATTATTTTAGTTTACTTCCAGAAAGTAACAGGTGAAGTTTTATATATGTATCTTTAAAAACAAATACAAGGGGAGCAGTCCTAAGATGGCAGAGGAATAGGACAGGGAGACCACTTTCTCCCCCACAAATTCATCAAAAGAACATTTGAGTGCTGAGTAAATTCCACAAAACAACTTATGAATGCTGGCAGAGGACATCAGGCACCCAGAAAAGCAGCCCACTGTCTTCTAAAGGAGGTAGGAAAAAATATAAAAGATAAAAAGAGAGACAAAAGAGGTAGGGACGGAGCTCTGTCCCAGGAAGGGAGTCTTGAAAAAGACAGAAGTTTCCAAACACCAGGAAACACTCTCACTGGCGAGTCTGTGGCGAGCCTTGGAACCTCAGAGGGCAACACAACCAGGAGGAAAAATAAATAATTAAAACCCACAGATTATGTGCCCAACGGTAACTTCCAGCAGAGAAGCAGCAAAGACGCCTGCATCTGCCACTAGCAGGCAGGGGCTGGGCAGGGAGGCACGGGCTGCATTGCTTAGAGTAAGGACCGGGCCTGAATGCCCAGAGGGCAATCTGAGGGACCTAACTTGAGATAGCAAACCAGACTGTGAGATAGCTACCCCTCGAAAAGCCCTAACCTAAGACACGGCCAGGCCCACTCACAGAACAAAGGACTGAGCAGAGCTAGCCGGCTGCGGACCCGCCCATCAACCCCCAGAGACAGGCAGGCGAGGGCAGCCAAAGCCGGAAGAGAGCAATCGCGGCCCCAGAGAGGCATCATCTACCAAATTGCAAGCAGGCTTCGTGGCTAACCAAGACTTCTTGGGATTCTGGACAGGCGATATCCACTGGGAGGGTCACAGCCAGAGATCAGCTCCCTAGAAGAGACACACGGCACACCTGAGAAGGTGTGCCGATTGTACACCCAGAAAACCGAGCAGCAGGGCCGGGGGAGGCAATAAGTCGCAGTGACCACATTTGGCAAGCACCTGGTCACCTGAGCTGTTCGGACCCGGGAAGAGCACAAAACGCAGGCCCAACTGAGTCTGCACCTCTGAGGACTACCGGAGTACCTGAACCTGAGCGGCTTAGACTTGGGAAGTGCATACAACCCAGGGCCAGCCTCAGACAGTTCCTGGCAGAGCGACCTAGAGCCTAAGCAGTGTAGACAGGGAAAGCACAAACACCGTGAGCAGGGCAAACCAAGTGTGGCCGAGACACTGCGAGCACACGCCATTGTTTTTTGTTTGCGGCGGCCCTCCCTCCCCACAACACGACTGAACAAGTGAGCCTAAAAAAGTGAACACCACCGTCCCCATGTGTCAGGGTGGAAATTAGACACTGAAGAGACCAGCAAACAGAAGAAGCTGAAACAGAGGGAACCGCATTGCAAATGACAGGTGCAATAGATTTAAAACCCTGTAGTTAGCACCGACTACATAGGAAGGGGCCTGTAGACCTTGATAAGTATAAGCCAATCAAGGAACTATCTGAAAATGAACTGACCCCATACTGTCCACAACAATACCAGAGAAACTTCTATTTATATTTTTATTATTATAATTTTTTTAAGTAAAAAATTTTTTTTTAATTTTTAAGTCCTCTATTACGCCTTTAATTTTCATTTTTATAACTTATTATTACTTTGCAAAAAAAAACCCTATTTTTTAAAGCAAACTTCATATATATATATATATTTTTTATAATTTTTGTGACTTTGTTTTTTTCTTTAATATTGTATTTTTGAGAATCCAACCTCTACTCTAGATTTTTAATCTCTCCTTTTTGGTTCAGTTCAGTTCAGTTCAGTTGCTCAGTTGTGTCCGACTCTTTGCGACCCCATGAATCGCAGCATGCCAGGCCTCCCTGTCCATCACCATCTCCCGGAGTTCACTCAGACTCACGTCCATCAAGTCCGTGATGCCATCCAGCCATCTCATCCTTGGTCATCCCCTTCACCTCCTGCCCCTAATCCCTCCCAGGATCAGAGTCTTTTCCAATGAGTCAACTCTTCGCATGAGGTGGCCAAAGTACTGGAGCTTCAGCTTCAGCATCATTGCTTCCAAAGAAATCCCAGGGTTGATCTACTTCAGAATGGACTGGTTAGACCTCCTTGCAGTCCAAGGGACTCTCAAGAGTCTTCTCCAATACCACAGTTCAAAAGCATCAATTCTTTGGTGCTCAGCGTTCTTCACAGTCCAACTCTCACATCCATACATGACCACAGGAATAACCATAGCCTTGATTAGACGGACCTTAGTCAGCAAAGTAACGTCTCTGCTTTTGAATATACTATACAGGTTGGTCATAACTTTTCTTCCAAGGAGTAAGTGTCTTTTAATTTCATGGCTGCAATCACCATCTGCAGTGATTTTGGAGCCCAAAAAAATAAAGTCTGACACTGTTTCCACTGTTTCCCCATCTATTTCTCATGGAGTGATGGGACTGGATGCCATGATCTTTGTTTTCTGAATGTTGAGCTTTAAGCCAACTTTTTCACTCTCCTCTTTCACTTTCATCAAGAGGCTTTTTAGTTCCTCTTCACTTTCTGCCATAACGGTGGTGTCATCTGCATATCTGAGGTTATTGATATTTCTCCAGGCAATCTTGATTCCAGCTTGTGTTTCTTCCAGCCCAGCGTTTCTCATGATATACACTGCATAGAAGTTAAATAAGCAGGGTGACAATATACAGCCTTGACGTACTCCTTTTCCTATTTGGAACCAGTCTGTTGTTCCATGTCCAGTTCTAACTGTTGCTTCCTGACCTGCATACAGATTTCTCAAGAGGCAGGTCAGGTGGTCTGGTATTCCTATCTCTTTCAGAATTTTCCACAGTTTACTGTGATCCACACAGTCAAAGGCTTTGGCATAGTCAATAAAGCAGAAATAGATGTTTTTCTGGAACTCTCTTGCTTTTTCCATGATCCAGCGGGTGTTGGCAATTTGATCTCTGGTTCCTCTGCCTTTACTAAAACCAGCTTGAACATCAGGGAGTTCACAGTTCATGTATTGCTGAAGCCTGGCTTGGAGAATTTTGAGCATTACTTTACCAGCATGTGAGATGAGTGCAATGGCTTTCTTTGGAACTGGAATGAAAACTGACCTTTTCCAGTCCTGTGGCCACTGCTGAGTTTTCCAAGTTTGCTGGCATATTGAGTGCAGCACTTTCACAGCAACATCTTTCAGGATTTGAAACAGCTCAACTGGAATTCCATCACCTCCACTAGCTTTGTTCGTAGTGATGCTTTCTAAGGCCCACTTGACTTCACATTCCAAGATGTCTGGCTCTAGATTAGTGATCACATCATCATGATTATCTGGGTCATGAAGATCTTTTTTGTACAGTTCTTCCATGTATTATTGCCACTTCTTCTTAATATCTTCTGCTTCTGTTAGGTCCATACCATTTCTGTCCTTTGTTGTGCCCATCTTTGCAAGAAATTTTCCCTTGGTATCTCTAATTTTCTTGGAGAGATCTCTAGTCTTTCCCATTCTGTTGTTTTCCTCTATTTCTTTGCATTGATCGCTAAAGAAGGCTTTCTTATCTCTTCTTGCTATTCATTGGAACTCTGCATTCAGATGCTTATATCTTTCCTTTTCTCCTTTGCTTTTCGCCTCTCTTCTTTTCACAGCTATTTGTTATCAATTTTGTACCTTTAAGAACCCAATCTTCAGTATCTATTTTTACTTGGGAGCGAGATTACTGGCTTGATTGCTCTCGCTCCCTTTGGACTCTCCCTTTTCTCCACCAGGTTGCCTGCATCTCCTCCCTCCCCCTTCTCTTCTCTACCCAACTCTGTGAATCTCTTTGTGTGTTCCGGAGGGTGGAGAACACTTAGGAAACTGCTTACTGGCTGGATCTGTCTCTCGCCTTGTGATTCCCCCCCTTTCTCCTCCTGACCACCTCTATCTCCTTTCTCCCTCTTCTCTTCTCTGTGTAACTCCGTGAACATCTCTGAGTGGTCCAGACTGTGGAGCACACATAAGGAAGTGATTACTGGCTAGCTTGCTCTCTCCTCTCTTGATTCCCCACCTTGAGAATCTGTATGCAGGCCAGGAAGCAACAGTTAGAACTGGACATGGAACAACAGACTGGCTCCAAATAGGAAAAGGAGTACGTCAAGGCTGTATATTGTCACCCTGCTTATTTAACTTCTATGCAGAGTACATCATTAGAAACGCTGGACTGGAAGAAACACAAGCTGGAATCAAGATTGCCTGGAGAAATATCAGTAACCTCAGATATGCAGATGACACCACCGTTATGGCAGAGAGTGAAGAGGAACTAAAAAGCCTCTTAATGAAAGTAAAAGAAGTGAGTGAAAAAGTTGGCTTAAAGCTCAACATTCAGAAAACGAAGATCATGGCATCTGGTCCCATCACTCCATGGCAAATAGATGTGGAAACAATGTCAGACTTTATTTTTTTGGGCAAGGAGATCCAACCAATCCATTCTGAAGATCAACCCTGGGATTTCTTTGGAAGGAATGATGCTAACGCTGAAACTCCAGTACCTGGCCACCTCATGCGAAGAGTTGACTCATTGGAAAAGACTTTGTTGCTGGGAAGGATTAGGGGCAGGAGGAGAAGGGGACGACCAAGGATGAGATGGCTGGATGGCATCACGGACTCGATGGACGTGAGTCTGACTGAACTCCGGGAGTTGGTGATGGACAGGGAGGCCTGGCGTGCTGCGATTCACGGGGTCGCAAAGAGTCGGACACAACTGAGCGACTGAACTGAACTGAACTGAACTTCTCTTCCTGGTCACCTCTATCTCCCTCCTCCTTCTTCTCTTCTCCATGTAGCTCTGTGAACCTCTCTGGATGTCCCTCACTGTGGAGAAACTTTTCATCTTTAACCTAGATGTTTTATCATCAGTGCTGTATAGATGGAGAAGTCTTCAGGCTACTGTAAGAATAAGACTGAAAGCCAGAGGCAGGAGGCTTATGTCCAAATCCTGAGAACACCAGAGAACTCCTGACTCCAGGGAACATTAATCGACAAGAGCTCATCAAACTCCTCCATTCCTACACTGAAACCAAGTACCACCCAAAGGCTAACAAGTTCCAGAGCAAGACATACCATGCAAATTCTCCAGCAACACAGGAACATAGCCCTGAACTTCAATATACAGGCTGCCCAAAGTCACACCAAACCCACTGACATCTCATAATTCATTACTGGACACTTCATTGCACTCCAGAGAGAAGAAATCCAGCTCCACCCACCAGAACATTGACACAAGCTTCCCAAACCGGGAAACCTTGAGACAAACCACCCATTCAACCCCACCCACAGCGAGGAAACTCCACAATAAAGACAACTCCACAAACTGCCAGAACACAGAAAGGCCACCCGAAACACAGCTATATAAACAAGATGAAGAGACAGAGGAATACCCAACAGGTAAAGGAACAGGATAAATGCCCACCAAACCAAACAAAAGAGGAAGAGATAGGGAATCTACCTGATAAAGAATTCCAAATAATGATAGTGAAAATGATCCAAAATCTTGAAAACAAAATGTAGTTACCGATAAATAACCTGCAGACAAGGATTGAGAAGATGCAAGAAAGGTTTAACAAGGACCTAGAAGAAATAAAAAAGAGTCAATATGTAATGAATAATGCAATAAATGAGATAAAAAACACTCTGGAGGGAATCAACAGTAGAATAACGGAGGCAGAAGATAGGATAAGTGAGGTGGAAGACAGAATGGTAAAAATAAATGAAACAGAGAGGAAAAAACAAAAATGAATTAAAAGAAATGAGGACAATCTCAGAGACCTCTGGGACAATGTTAAATGCCCCAACATTCAAATCATAGGAGTCCCAGAAGAAGAAGACAAAAAGAAAGACCATGAGAAAATACTTGAGGAGATAATAGATGAAAACTTCCCTAAAATGGGAAAGGAAATAATCACCCAAGTCCTGGAAACCCAGAGAGTCCCAAACAGGATAAACCTAAGGCGAAACACCCCAAGACACATATTAATCAAATTAACAAAGATCAAACACAAAGAACAAATATTAAAAGCAGCAAGTGAAAAACAACAAGTAACACACAAGGGGTTTCCCATAAGGATAACAGCTGATCTTTCAATAGAAACTCTTCAGGCCAGGAGGGAATGGCAAGACATACTTAAGGTGATGAAAGAAGATAACCTACAGCCCAGATTACTGTACCCAGCAAGGATCCCATTCAAATATGAAGGAGAAATCAAAAGCTTTACAGACAAGCAAAAGCTGAGAGAATTCAGCACCACCAAACCAGCTCTCCAACAAATGCTAAAGGATATTCTCTATACAAGAAACACAGAAAGGGTATATAAACTCGAACCCAAAACAATAAAGTAAATGGCAACTTACTTTATTGGGATCATACTTATCAATAATTACCTTAAATGTAAACGGGTTGAATGCCCCAAACAAAAGACAAAGACTGGCTGAATGGATAAAAAAACAAGACCCCTACATATGTTGTCTACAAGAGACCCACCTTGAAACAAGGGACACATACAGACTGAATGTGAAGGGCTGGAAAAAGATATTTCACGCAAATAGAGACCAGAAGAAAGCAGGAGTAGCAATACTCATATCAGATAAAATATATTTTAAAACAAAGGCTGTGAAAAGAGACAAAGAAGGACACTACATAATGATCAAAGGATCAATCCAAGAAGAAGATATAACAATTATAAATATATATGCACCCAACATAGGAGCACTGCAATATGTAAGACAAATGCTAACAAGTTAGAAAGGGGAAATTAACAATAACACAATAATAGTGGGAGACTTTAATACCCCACTCACACCTATGCATAGATCAACTAAACAGAAAATTAACAAGGAAACACAAACTTTAAATGATACAACAGACCAGTTAGACCTAATTGATATCTATAGGACATTTCACCCCAAAACAATGAATTTCACCTTTTTCTCAAGCACACACAGAACCTTCTCCAGGATAGATCACATCCTGGGCCATAAATCTAGCCTTGATAAATTCAAAATAATTGAAATCATTCCAAGCATCTTCTCTGACCACAATGCAGTAAGATTTTCTTAATTACAGGAGAAAAACTATTAAAAATTCCAACATATGGAGGCTGAACAACACGCTGCTGAATAACCAACAAATCACAGAAGAAATAAAAAAAGAAATCAAAATATGTATAGAAACTAATGAAAATGAAAACACAACAACCCAAAACCTGTGGGATGCTGTAAAAGCGGTGCTAAGGGGAAGGTTCATAGCAATACAGGCATACCTCAAGAAACAAGAAAAAAAGTCAAATAAATAACCTAACTCTACACCTAAAGTAACTAGAAAAGGAAGAAATGAAGAACCCCAGGGTTAGTAGAAGGAAAGAAATCTTAAAAATTAGGGCAGAAATAAATGCAAAAGAAAAAAAAGAGACCATAGCAAAAGTCAACAAAGCCAAAAGCTGGTTCTTTGAGAAGATAAATAAAATTGACAAACCATTAGCCAGACTCATCAAGAAACAAAGGGAGAAAAATCAAATCAATAAAATTAGAAATGAAAATGGAGAGATCACAACAGACAACACAGGAATACAAAGGATCATAAGAGACTACTATCGGCAATTATATGCCAACAAAATGGACGATTTGGAAGAAATGGACAAATTCTTACAAAAGTACAACTTTACAAAACTGAACCAGGAAGAAATAGAAAATCTTAACAGACCCATCACAAGCACAGAAATTAAAACTGTGATCAGAAATCTTCCAGTAAACAAAAGCCCAGGACCAGACAGCTTCATAGCTGAATTCTACCAAAAATTTAGAGAAGAGCTAACACCTATCCTACTCAAATTCTTCCAGAAAATTGCAGAGGAAGGTAAACTTCCAAACTTATTCTATGAGGCCACCATCACCCTAATACCAAAACCTGACAGAGATGCCACAAAAAAAGAAAACTACAGGCCAATATCACTGATGAACATAGATGCAAAAATCCTCAACAAAATTCTAGCAATCAGAATCCAACAACACATTAAAAAGATCATACATCATGACCAAGTGGGCTTTATCCCAGGAATGCAAGGATTCTTCAATATCCACAAATCAGTCAATGTAATGCAGCACATAAACAAATTGAAAAATAAAAACCATATGATTATCTCAATAGATGCAGAGAAAGCCTTTGACAAAATTCAACACCCATTTATGATAAAAACCCTCCAGAAAGCAGGAATAGAAGGAACATACCTCAACATAATAAAAGCTATATATGACAAACACACAGCAAACATTATCCTCAATGGTGAAAAATTGAAAGCATTTCCCCTAAAGTCAGGAACAAGACAAGGGTGCCCACTTTCACCACTACTATTCAACATAGTTTTGGAAGTTTTGGCCACAGCAATCAGAGCAGAAAAAGAAATAAAAGGAATTCAAATTGGAAAACAAGTAAAACTCTCACTGTTTGCAGATGACATGATCCTCTACATAGAAAACCCTAAAGACTCCACCAGAAAATTACTAGAGCTAATCAATGAATATAGTAAAGTTGCAGGATATAAAATCAACACACAGAAATCCCTTGCATTCCTATACACTAATAATGAGAAAATAAGGAAACAATTCCATTCACCATTGCAACGAAAAGAATAAAATACATGGAATATATCTACCTAAAGAAACTAAAGACCTATATATAGAAAACTATAAAAAACTGGTGAAAGAAATCAAAGAGGACAATAGTAGATGGAAAAATATACCGTGTTCATGGATCGGAAGAATCAATATAGTGAAAACGAGTATACTACCCAAAGCAATCTACAGATTCAATGCAATCCCTATCAAGCTACCAATGGTATTTTTCACAGAGCTAGAACAAATAATTTCACAATTTGTATGGAAATACAAAAAACCTCGAATAGCCAAAGCAATCTTGAGAAAGAAGAATGGAACTGGGGGAATCAACCTGCCTGACTTCAGGCTCTACTACAAAGCCCCAGTCATCAAGACAGTATGGAACTGGCACAAAGACAGAACTATAGATCAATGGAACAATGTAGAAAGCCCAGAGATAAATCCATGCACCTATGGACACCTTATCTTTGACAAAGGAGGCAAGATTATACAATGGAGAAAAGACAATCTGTTTAACAAATGGTGCTGGGAAAACTGATCAACCACTTGTAAAAGAATGAAACTAGAACACTTTCTAACACCATACACAAAAATAAACTCAAAGTGGATTAAAGATCTAAACTTAAGACCAGAAACTATAAAACTCCTAGAGGAGAACATAGGCACAACACTCTCCGACATAAATCAAAGTGGGATCCTCTATGACTCACCTCCCAGAATATTGGAAATAAAAGCAAAAATAAACAAATGGAACCTAATTAAAATTAAAAGCTTCTGCACAACAAACGAAACTATAGGCAAGGTGAAGACAGCCTTCAGAATGGGAGACAATAATAGCAAATGAAGCAACTGACAAAGAATTAATCTCAAAAATATACAAGCAACTCCTGCAGCTCAATTCCAGAAAAATAAATGACCCAATCAAAAAATGAGCCAAAGAACTAAACAGACATTTCTCCAAAGAAGACATACGGATGGCTAACAAACACATGAAAAGATGCTCAGCATCACTCATTATCAGAGAAATGCAAATCAAAACCACAATGAGGTACCATTTCATGCCAGTTAGAATAGCTGCGATCCAAAAGTCTACAAGCAATAAATGCTGGAGAGGGTGTGGAGAAAAGGGAACTCTCTTACACTGTTGGTGGGAATGCAAACTAGTACAGCCACTATGGAGAACAGTGTGGAAATTCCTTAAAAAACTGGAAATAGAACTGCCATATGACCTAGCAATCCCACTGCTGGGCATACACACCAAGCAAACCAGAACTGAAAGACACGTGTACCCCAATGTTCATCGCAGGCACTGTTTATAATAGCCAGGACACAGAGGCAACCTAGATGTCCATCAGCAGACAAATGGATAAGAAAGCTGTGATAAATATACACAATGGAGTATTACTCACCCATTAAAAAGAATACATTTGAATCAGTTCTAATAAGGTGGATGAAACTGGAGCCTATTATACAGAGTGAAGGAAGTCAGAAAGAAAAACACCAATACAGTATAATAACGCATATATATGGAATTTAGAAAGGTGGTAACGATAACCCTGTATGCAAGACAGCAAAAGAGACACAGATGTATAGAATAGTCTTTTGGACTCTGTGGGAGAGGGCAAGGGTGGGATGCTTTGGGAGAATGGCATTGAAACATGTATATTATCATATGTGGAATGAATCGCTAGTCCAGGTTCAATGCAGGATACAGGATGCTTGGGACTGGTGCACTGGGATGACCCAGAGGGATGGGATGGGGAGGAAGGTGGGAGGGGGGGTTCAGGATGGGGAACACGTGTATACCCGTGGCGGATTCATGTCGATGTATGGCAAAACTAATACAATGTTGTAAAGTAATTAGCCTCCAATTAAAATAAATAAATTTATATTAAAAAATAATAAATAAGGACAAGCACAGACTAGGCCCTTCTCCAAGACAGGCACAGATTTGAACTGTTTGCTGAAAAGTCACTATGCCCTGGATGGAAGCGCTACCACCACCACTGTTACTATGGCTTCTGCTGCTACCCTCAGTAACAAGAAGGAAGAGCTAGTGTAGACTGCCTCCCCCCATGCCTGGACTTGTGCCTGGTCCCTCACAAATGTCCCCATGGAAACCCTGGAGGCTGGCACTGTCACTCCACTTTTACAGACGAGGGGTCAGAGACGTTAGATAGTGAGACCACACCACTTACAAGTGAAGGAGTCAGGATGCAAGACCAGAATGAGTCCACTCCTCCCAGGTGAAGGCTTATAACAGACACGGTGCTCTGAGCATCGGGTGCCTACAAGGGCTCCTGTGAAGGCACACAAGCCAGGAACAAAGAGGGAGAAACTGATATATCCTGAATATCCACTGGAAGCTTGACCTCCTGCTACTTCACACGTCCGTGTCGGGATGAACTTGATTTAAAAATAGGTTCCCAGGTCCCCGCCCCCCACAAATTATGGTGGAGGTATGAGCCAGGAATCAATCTCATTCGTAACAATTACCCCCAAGTATTGCTGATTCAGGATGTCATAAATTACATCATCGGGGTCAATGATTTGCAAACTCATTTAACAGGACCTACACAGGAGGTCACCCTTTTGACATTACCACCAAGAACATACGTGCACACACACTGGCATACAAACACACTGAAACATGGAACCAAAGGTCTCAGAAAACAATACCTATTACCTTGTTATGGGTAAAGAGTGCTGATTAAATTCTACTTCATTCTATTTCATTTTTAAGATACACTACATTCAGAAAACTAAGATCATGGCATCCAGTCCCATCACTTCATGGCAAATAGATGGGGAAACAATGGAAACGGTGACAGACTTTATTTTGGGGGGCTCCAAAATCACTGTAGATGGTGACTGCAGCCATGAAATTAAAAGATGTTTGCTCCTTGGAAGAAAAGCTATGACCAACCTAGACAGCATATTAAAAAGCAGAGACGTTACTTTGCCAACAAACATCTGTCTAGTCAAAGCTATGGTTTTTCCAGTGGTCATGTATCAGTATAAAAGTTAGACTATAAAGAAAGCTGAGCACCGAAGAATTGATGTTTTTGAACTGTGGTGTTGGAGAAGACTCTTGAGAGTCCCTTGGACTGCAAGGAGATCAAACCAGTCAAACCTTAAGGAAATCAGTCCTGAATATTCATTGGAAGAACTGGTGCTGAAGCTCCAATACTTTGGCCACTTGATGTGAAGAACTGACTCATTTGAAAAGACCTGATGCTGGGAAAGATTGAAGGTGGGACAAGAATGGGATGACAGAGGATGAGATGGTTGGATGGTATCACCAACACAATGGACATGAGTTTGAACAAGCTCCAGAGTTGGTGATGGACAGGGAGGCCTGGCATGCTGCAGTCCATGCGGTCACAAAGAGTTGGACACGACTGAACTGAACTGAGTTGTAATCCACTGAACTAATTTCACACTCCTCTAATGGATCATGACCTGGGGGCTGAAAAAACACTGACCTGGGTGTTCCACACTTATTTTCTAGCTTAATCTTCACTATCCTGAGAACTCAAAGAAAGTACCATATCTCCATTTTACAGAGGAGAATACTGAGGGTCAGTGATGCTAAGCAATTTGCCCAAGATCACAGAGGTGGCTATGGAGTCTGAACGTTAACATGCTAGAACCAAACTTGGTTTTCTCAAGTTTCCCTTTCACAGCGTGTGCCCAGTGCTGTTAAAAAAAAAAAAAAGGGTTCAGAAATGTCATTGACTAACTTCCTTGACCAGGTCCCCATGTTTCCTTGATGGCAATACATCCTTGACTCTGAGTCACGCTGCCTGGTCACTGATGGGAAGAAGATGGAGGGAAGCAGCTACACAGTCGCCTGTACAAGCACTGAGCCAAGTTCTTTATCCAGAGCACTCCATTTAACGGCCCAATAATCCAAGAGACCTATGTACAGATACAAAGACATACGTACGTGTACATATATATTCTGCATATAGAGGTGTGTGTGATACATGTGTGCACACATGTGTGGGTGTGCATAATGCATGTGTGGGTATGTCTGTGCATACACATGTATATGTGTGTGTGTGTGTGTAAAGAGCCAATATGCTTTTTTTTTTTTTTTCAATATGCTTTTTAATACATATTTCACAGAAGGCTACTGAGTCTCAGAGAGGACAAGTGACCTGTGCAATGACTGGAGACAATATCTGAATCCAGTTGTCCAACCCCAAAGCACAGCACACACTCTTTATATCCACTAAACCCAAAACACCCTGACTTTGCCCTTGGTAATGTACTTCCCGAGTGTAAGTGATTTCAGGCCAGGAAACAGAGGTGCCAGATCAAGCTTCTGAAGCCTTGTTCTGTGCAGAGAAAGGAACGTGGTCAGAGCAGAAGCACACCTGGGCCAGGTGCGCCTCCTTTACCACTTGGAGAGTCTTGAATCACTCTCTCAAGGTAGAGGAGCATATGCTAAAATAAACACTCACTAACTGTTACAGGATCACCCACCGGAGAATCAGATAACTTTTACCACCATGAGACTATTTAACAGCACCTTGAATTAACATATCACTTAAAAAAAAAAAAAGCTTTACAGACGTTCTTTCGCAGGGTCTCCAAGGAATAACGCAATAATATCATCAGTGATCTTCAATGCTGACTGCGCTCTTACTATGACTCAAACAGTGTGTCTAGCACTCGGCAGGCATCATCTAACTTAATCTCTCAACAGCTTTTAGTGGTGGCTATTAGTATTATCAGCCCTGTTATTAACGGTCCTTTAAACCGTCTTTTAAGAGAGCAGTTCCCCAACCATTTTGGGACCAGGGATGGGTTTCATGGAAAACAAAGTTTCCACTGACAGGAGCTGAGGAGGGGATGGCTTCGGGATGATCCAAGCACATCATGTTTATTATGCCTCCGCTGCTCTGACAGGAGGTGGAGCTCAGGTGGTCATGTGAGCGAGGGGGAGCGGCTGGAAACACAGATGAAGGAAGCTTGGCTCCCGTCCCGGCCCGCCTCTCACCTCCTGCTGTGCAGCCCAGTTCCTAACAGGCCACGGACTGCTACAGGTCCATGGCCCGGGGGGGGTGGTGACCCCTGATTTAAGAAACCTTTGCTTTATTTCTATTCTGTAGATCTTCCTTCTATAGGCTTTCTCTGATGCTGAAAAATCTGCAGAGGAAGCCAATGTTTGCAACGGGATCGTCTTCCCAACAGACGTGAGGCTCTCCCTGTGAGAAGGGCCCTGGGGTGAAGGAAGGCCTCTGTTAGCGTGAAGGGCCTGTGTGGTGAGAAGGGCCTCTCCGTTCTCCGGGGTGGATGCTCACACACCAGGCTCCCGAAGGAGCAGGGGCACCTCCGTGCACATCGCCAAGAGGAAGCGGGGAGCACCCAGGGGAGACGGGGCTGCCACTAGGGCGGGCTACTTACCAGCTCAGTGTGGACTTTAAGATGTGCCTGCAGCTTATATTTATCTGGAGTCGAGTAGTCACAGCCGTCAGTGGGACACTTCAGCAAGATGTTACTGTGTTTCTGAATTACATGGCGTTTAAGGCAGTTTTTGGTGATGGAAGAATAGTGACACTGGGAGCAATAATACAGATGTTCCCGGGTGTGGGTGCGGACATGCATGTCAAAATGCACTTGGTACCAAAAAAGTTTGCCTAAAAAAATATTTTCACATGAGAACAAGGAAGTTTCTTTTATCCTGAATTTGATCTTTTTAAATTATTATTATTATTATTTTTTTAAGGACTATCTTCCTTTCCCTCTCGTGCTTGTCCAGGTCACCCTTCACACTTTGCACCACATCTCTGTCTGGAAATGACTTTTCAAAGGTGGCAGGTGGCAAAAATTAAGGGTGCTGCTACTCCTGCATGACATCAGTGCTGGGAGGAGGAGTTAAGGAGCGTTTATTGAGGACCAGTTATGGTGCCACGTATGTTTATGCACATGGGTGACATCACCAGGCTCTAAGCTCCGCGGGCACCTGGGCCATCTCCCATGGGTCCTGCCCGCTCTCAGGAGACCCCGAGGCCACGCTTCCACCGCGAGCTGCGAGGGATGCACTCAGCGTCTCCCTACAAAGAGCTGCAGTCACTCCCGTTAACATCTCTCTGCCCATCTAGGCAACGGCCACAACTTACTAAAGCTGGACTTTTAAACTTCACATGCGCCAGAAGAAAGGTGCCTCTTGGCTAAAGCTCAGGCGGGGGCCGTAGGATAAACCTCCGCCTTGCAGGCCTGGCCGAGCCAGCGGGTTTGGCTGTCCCAGTATCCTAGCTGCCTTCACAGACTTCACAGGCTACTGCACCACGGTGGCACCACTGCTATCTACCCAGGACGGCGAGCTCACTTAGAAGGTGTTCTTTGCAAAGAGACACGAGCTCAACTCAAACAGGAGGTGGACCCGCAGCCAGGTGGCCGGATGGGCTGCGGGGAAGAGAGCCCCCCAGCCTTGTGCCCGGCCCCACCCCTTACCACAGTATTCACACTCCAGGTCCCCGTACACCTTCCGGATCCTCTCACACAGGCTGGTGTTCATCCGCCTCTTCTGCAAACTGTCCAGAATCTTCATGAAGGCAGTGAGGCTGGCCCGGTGCTCGGGGGTGGGTGCGCAAGAGGCAGGCTGGCACAGGGCCACCTCCCTCCCACCAGCTCCCAGGGGAGGGTCTGAGGCCTGAGCTGGGTTGGACCTGAGACCTTTGCTGGGATCTGGGACGTCGCATGAGGAGGCTGCCACTTTCTGTCCCTCGGCCAGGGGGCTCTCGGCACCCGGGGCCTCAGAGTTTGCTTCCATGCCTTTGGCCTTGGACAACAGAGGTGCCACATCCTGGCCCTGAGTTGGGACAGCGCCTCCCTGCTGGGTGTCCCCGGTCTTCTCGGGAGCAGCAGCGGGACCCTTGGCCGTGGGGGGTTCGCTCTTTATCAAGAACTCACTGGAAAGCCCCGCGTGCGGACGGAGGTCCGGGGACACGGCGGAGGCTGCCAGCTCACTGGGTGGAGGGGCCGGGGCAGTGCCATCAGGATGGGCAGCGGCCGAGCGCACCGGCGGGGTGGGCACCTCTGCGGGGGCCCCGGGCTCCACTGCGGGCCGTGCCTCCCCGGGGCTGGCTGCCTCCTTGGGCACGTTCACCCCCTGGAACACAAACTCCTCTTCTGCCAGTTGCAGCTGCCCGCCCAGGGCCTCCTGCTGGATGTCCCCACCAGGCTCCAGGAGGCAGAAGCTCTGGTTGATGGAGCTGGTGAAGACCAGAGTCTCCTGGGCCGCCCCGTGCGCCTCCTTGATGTGCGCACGCAGGCGGATGGAGCTGACAAACTTCTTGGGGCACAGGGCACACACGTACACGAACGGGTGCTTCCGGACGTGCAGCTCCAGCGCCTGGTACTTGGTGGCGCCGTGGCCACAGAGCTCGCAGGCGAAGGGCCACTTATCGCCGTGAACCAGCATGTGGCGGTCGCGGTCCAGCTCGTTCTTGAACTTGCGCTCACAGATGTGGCAGTCGTAGAGCAGCTGCCGCTTGCCCTCCCTCGTCATCAGGCACAGCTCGTCCAGGGCCTCCTGCACCGGCTTGTCCTGCGGGTCGTGCGCGTCGCGGATGTGCTTGATGAGGTTCTTGACGTCCGAGTACTTCTTCTTGCAGAAGCGGCAGTGCTGCTTGATCTTCTTGTGCACACGCTCCACGTGCACCTTGAGGTGGCCCTTGCTCAGGCAGGTGAAGGAGCAGCAGTCGCACGCGAACTTCTCGCCTGTGTGCTTGCGCAGGTGCACGTTGAGGTTGGCCTTGATGGCGCTGGCGTAGCTGCACTGAGAGCACTTGTAGGGCTTCTCCTTGGTGTGGATCCGCAGGTGGGCCTGCAGCGAGTGCTTGAACTTGAAGACCTTGTTGCAGTACTCACAGGTGAAGATCTTGAGCTGGGTGGGCCCGAGCCTGGGAACAGAGGGCAGCACGGTTACCGGTGGAGACCCTGACCTTCCCCATGCCTCCCACCCCCCTTCCTTCTAGGTGCCAAAACACCCAAGGCTTAAAGTGCAAGCTAGCAGACACTGGGGCTGAGGATGGGGGAGGCATTCACTCATCAACAAGCAAAACTGGACGATCTGCAATCCACAAATGACAGTCACCAAAGGGCTGCACCTTGTACCAGGGACAGGAGTTGACCGGTGAGCCCAGGGGCTGGAGGAGGATTTTTCTCCTCCAAACTGCTCCCTCGGGACTCTGCCCAGGTTCTCCAGGCAGGTCCTCAGAAATACTAATAGTCATTTAGTCCCGTTAATCAGACACCATTAAGCTGTACCCACGGTAACTGTAGGGCTTCCCTGGTGGCTCAGTGGTAAAGAACCCGTCTGCCAGGCAACACAGGCTCGATCCTTGGGTTGGGAAGATCCCCTGGAGGAGGGCACTGGCAACCCCCTCCAGTGCTCTTGCCTGGAGGATTCCACGGACAGAGGAGCCTGCAGACTACATATAGGGTCACAAAGAGTAGGGCAGGACTGCAGCAACTCAGAAAATTCGCATGGTAACTGTAAAGTCTATTTATGGAACTAACCATGCAACTATGTTTGACCAACACAGGTTCCTCTGTTTTAAACGAAAAATATTTAAACAGATTGCAGTCTGTAAATACCTGAGGGTACAAGTCTCCTGTTGTAATTAAGACATTCAGATCTGAAAGTCTGTACTATGCCTGCACGTTAAACCCAAGGCTAATTTAAGGAAATAAATCTGGATATTTCTCAAATGACAGAGATATCCAGAAGGTGATCATTTTACTTAGTGGAAGAAACTCTGGGTTCATAGTGTTAATTAAATAAATCATGGGGATTTCTTTCTCTAAATGCAAGGTCTAAATGGTTCTAGGAGAATCTCTGGCTCTGATTTCTTTTGTATTATTACATGGATCCCTGGTCAGGCCCTCAGTGCTGGCCCTCACCAAGGGGGATGAGTCGGAAGAAGTGGCTGGCCCACCTGTGCTGGGCTCCCAGGTGTGGGCCTGCGTCTGTGGGCTGACTCGCTGAGCTGTGATGTCGTGGGATTCCTATCACATTATCTCCCCGGAAGTCCCCTTATTCAGTTCAAGAGGTACTCTCACTCACTGCTTGAAAGCATTCAGGCAGAGTTTTAAAAGATCAGACCCCTTGATCCAGTTATCCACCGGAATCTATCTGCTGGGAATCTATCAAAAGAAATAATACAAAATTCAAGTGAAGGTGCTCATTGTGCCATTTTTCACAATAGGAGTGGAAAGCTGCTTGCAGGTTCCAACATAGGGAACTAATTTGCACATTTTTTTTTCACTCATTCTTTCATTCATTTGAAAAAGTGTTCCAGGCACTGGGGACACAATGGGGATAAAAACAAACACACTCCATGCTCTCTCGGAGCTCACCTCCTAGAGGCAGCACTGCACCAGTCTGATAAGCATATATGAGCAAACAGGACCACCAGCTCCCTGCTGTGGTGGAAAAAGACAGGATGCTCTGGGAGCCCAGGCCAAGGAGGACCGAGCTGTCCAGGGGACAGGGCAGGCCGCCCTGAGATGGGACATTTGAGCAGGCAGCTGAAGTATAAACAGGAGTTAACCAAGTCCAGGTATGGGAGGGGAAAGAGTGGCATCCAGGAAGAGGAAGAGGTCAGGAGAGGTCAGGGAAACAGAAAGCACCCCAATGGGGGTTCCCTGGAGGCACAATGGTAAAAACTCCAGGCTTCCACTGCAGGAGGCAAGGGTTCCATCCCTGGCTGGGAAACTAAGATCTCAAATGCCACATGATGCAGCTTAAAAAAAAAAAGACCCAGGAACAGACTTTCAGGCATGAGCAGTGGGGAGGAAGGAGAGGGCGAGATGAATGGAAAGAATGGCCTGGACGGGTATCCACTATTATATGTGAAACAGATAGCGGAATTTGCTGTATGACTCAGGGAGCTCAAACCAGGGCCCTGTAACCACCTAGAGGGGTGGGAAAGGGTGGGAGGTGGGAGGGGTGTTCAAGAGGGAGGGAACATTTGTATACCTATGACTAACTCATGTTGTTGTATAAGTAAGTTTTAGTTGCTCAGTCGTGTCCGACTCTGCCACCCCACGAACTGTAGCCCTCCAGTCTTCTCTGTCTGTGTGATTCTCCAAGCAAGAATACTGGAGTGGGTTGCCATTCCCTTCTCCAGAGGATCTTCCTGACCCAGGGATCGAACCCAGATCTCCTACGTGGCAGGCAGGTTCTTTACCGTTTGAGCTACAGGGAAGTCCTATGTGGATGTATGGCAGAAACCAAAGCAATATTCTAAAACAATTATCCTTCGATTAAAAATAAATTTAAAAAATTTTTAAAGGACCCATATGGCTGGAGCAGATGCTGGAGCACAGAGAACCAGAGGGAGAGGTGGCCCTATAGGCTTAGTTCTCCTAACAACAATGTGAAGCCTTAAAAGCTACAACCAAATGGCATTTTTATAAAAAGCACACTGGCTGCAGTGTGGAAAGCTGAGTAGGGGGGTCAGAGGAGAGCCTCATGATATTACTGCATGTCACTACAAGGCATAGTTTGTGAATAACTTGAATAACAAAGGAAAGGAAGTATAATGTGGTTAAGTATTAAAAGCAGGATACAAAATTGCATATAAAATATTATAAACTCAGTTTTATAAAATATATGGGCTGAAAAAAGGCTGAAAAGAAATACATTAAAAATATTAATGGTGGTTATCTTAGGGGAGTGAGATTACAACTGATTTTTTTTTCCTTACAGTTTTCCTGACTTTCGTCTTATAAAAAGCCTCTTTCATAACTATTTTATAATTTAGACTATAAAATATTAATAGAATGCTTGACAACAGGAATACAGCCTCCATCTACTGATTAAATATTGAGTATATTTACCTGTAACCAGATAAGCATGGAGTTTTGAAACCCTCCCCAACAGACCTTGAAATATTATGAAGAGTCTACAAATCAAGCTGTGGTGAGACAAGGATGGTCTTCAAAATTAATTGTATCTCAGTTTTGCCAAAGGAGTCCATATTTTTACAACTTCACTGATACATTCAGTTGCTCACATTTGCAAGAAGAGAGGACTAAAGCTAGAAATTAATGAGACATCCCAGACGACACGATGTTATAATTTAACAAGACCACTTTCTAAAGATGTGATCATTTAATCCCACCACTAAACTGAGTCAGGTTCTATTAGACAGTCTCATGTGTGGTGCTGAGAGGCTCAGAGGCAAAATCACTTGTGTCCAGTCCCAGCAGAGCGGAAGCCTCTGGTCTGCCCTAATCTTCCTCCCTACCCCGCCCCCACAGTGCCTGGAACGCAGCAGGTGTTTGAGCTGTTGAAGTGAAGTCCAGTAGAAGGATCTTCCCAAGTGGCTCAGTGCTCACGAATCTGCCTGCCAATGCAGGAGACACCAGTTTGATCCCTGGGTTGGGACAATCCCCTGGAGAGGCACACAGCAACCCTCACCAGTACTCTTGCCTGAAGAATCCCATGGACAGAGGAGGGCTACAGGCCATGGGGTCACAAAGAGTCAGACACAATTGCAGCAACTGAGCACATGCGAAAGGATCTAGAACCAACCCAGGACTGGCATTGAATCTCACGCTCTTATCCAGAATGCCTTCTTTCCCCTTTTCAGGAAACAGGGAAACCCCTGTCTGGCATCTTCTTTGTCTTTCCTCTCAGTCTGGAAAACGTGTGCAGAGCTCGGACAATGGGAGTTTGCTGATCCACGTCAGCAGGTACGTACCATGGCCAAGACTGTGACCACGGGAAAGGTGTAGGGGTCAGGCATCAGTTCACCCAGTGTGTCTGGAGGGCAGTTTTCAACGTAGATTAAAGTTTTAACACTCATATCCTTTAAGACAGCAAGTTCAGGGACCTTCTCAGTGATCCAGTGGCTAAGACTTCAGGTGATTATCTTAGAATGCAGGAGGCCAGGGTTTGATCCCTGGTCAGGTAACTAGATCCCACATGTAGCAACTAAGACCAGCTGCAGTCAAATAAATATCTTTTTCAAAAAAAAACCAGCAATGTCAGTTCTAGCAATTCATCCCAGAAGAAGTCCTGAAGAAGTACTGAAAGAGGGAGGGACCAGAGCCTTAAGCACAGCATTGCCTGCCAAGCAAAAACTGACTCTCGTAAACTAGAGAATCCACACAACAGCAAATGCACTTTAAAAACATTATCTACTGAAAAAGAAAAAGTTAAACATGGTAAGTTTAAAAAAAAAATAGGTTGATAACAGTGCCTTTGGTGTTTTGTGTTAGGAAAAAAAATAACAAAATTAAGTAAGTAAGTGAAGTCACTCAGTCGTGTCTGACTCTTTGCAACTCCATGGACTGTAGCCTACCAGGCTTCTCAGTCCATGGAATTTTCCAGGCAAGAGTATTGGAGTGGGTTGCCATTTCCTTCTCCAGGGGATCTTCCCAACCCAGGGATCGAACCCAGGTCTCCCACACTGTAGGCAGACGCTTTACCCTCTGAGACACCAGGGAAGCATCGTGAAAAAATTATGGTGGCCAGTGAACCAACCTGTCTGTAAAGGTGACCTCAACCAGAAGAGGCGAGATGGTTACTGCAGCTGCGTGTTATATAGACTCTGGAAGTGTCTACAGGACGCTTGTGTTACTTATGAAACTAAGGGGGAAATAAAGATATTTTTCATTATAAATTGTGCAGCATAAAAACCAGCAGACTTACTAAGTAAGGCCTTGTTCACACCACTTTTTATTCAGGTGAAGCATACGTTCGCCTTGAGTAAAATGCTCCACCTTCATTAAGCCAACTGGCGCAGAGTTTCCCAAGCTGGCTGGTCTGCCTCGCACCCCACAGAGGCTGCTTGGGCTCAGCCAGCACACCACGAGGCCATCATGGAGGGGTTGGTTCTTAGGTTCAAGTCAAGAAACAGAATGCCTTACCTATAGCTTAGCCAGCAGAGTCCTGGTTAAGTGTACATTCCACTCTCCCACCTTCTGAGGTGGTGGCTGGGGTCACACACAACAGAAGATGCTTTACCTGCTGGACTTCATGGGCTGCTCGTAGGCTGTCTGCTGGATGGCATACTCCTGGTACCCTCTCCGGGGCGCCAGGTCAGCTGCTGTGGCCTCGGGGTCTGCAGCTCCTGTTTCTGGGGGTCCGGCCTCCACTGGAACAATCTTGGTAGCACCTGAGAGGGAGGCACAACTCGGTGAGAAATAAAGAGGCGCCTCGAGGTCCCTGATTCCCACCCTCCGCGCTAGTGCAGGGAGCACAGCCTGGGAAGCGTGTTTCTTCCCTGCGTGGCACCTGTGCAGGGGGCTAGTGCTCCTTCAGCTCACACATGTAACTTGTGTGTGTGTTGGGGTGTGTGTGTCTGTGGGTGTGTGTTTCAGGGAGGTTATCCAATAATCTATCAAAACCTTCTTATGAGATACATTTTCACTTGATCTCTTTATTAAAAGGGCTTCCCTAGTGGCTTAGTTGGTAAAGAATCTGCCTGCAGTGCAGGAGACCTGGGTTCGCTCCCAGAGTCGGGAAGCTCTCCTGGTGAAGGAAATGGCAACCCACTCCAGTATTCTTGTCTATAGAATCCCATGGACACAGGAACCAGGCAGGCTACAGTCCATGGGATCAGAAAGAGTCGGACACGACTGTGAGACTAACTTTCTTTTTTTCTTTATTGAAAAACCAAAACACAAGACAGATACACATATACATACATGCCTCCCTGCAAGATTTCATATAGCTCCTCATGTGAAACTTTGAGTAAACGTCAAACAGCATCAAGACAGAAAAGAGCAGTGGACTCAATGGTGAGCAGGAATCTCCATTGGCTGGGGTCAGGTCCCAAACAGGACATCAGCCTCCCACCCTCAAGGCCCCTGCATCCACCCTGTGAAGTGAACGGTCTGGAGTGGAAAACTCAGAGGTCACCTTTACTTGTTCAAGTCTACGATGTGAAACCATCAAAGACGGTTCATACAAGTGTGTGTGCACATGAACAGTAAAGGAAATTCATTATACTTTTCACCCCCCCACTTACAGAAATCTCAAACACTACCATCCTTTTTTAAGAAATCATTATAGAAACTTTCTCTCGAGATGGCTAAACACAGGAACCTCTCTCCTGGGGTTTTTATTTCCCAGAATAACACTTGTCTGAAGGACAGTGAAACCACTTCATGTCGCATAATCTTATGTGGCTTTTTTCTCTACTGAGCACCTCACCCTACAGTGAAGTACTGGGTTGGCCAAAAAGCTCGTTGGGGGTTTTCCGTGACATGTTATGGGATATAAAATATAAATATTATATGTATATAATATAAAGAGGTATTTATTTAGCGTTTTCATTTTGCATAGTCAGTTACCATTAGCACTGAAAACAGATGCTTTAAAAGGCTCTCAGTTCAGTTCAGTCGCTCAGCTGTGGCCTACTCTTTGCGACCCCAGGGACTGCAGCACGCCAGGCTCTGCTGCTGCTGCTGCTGTTGCTGCTAAGCCGCTTCAGTCGTGTCCGACTCTGTGCGACCCCATAGACGGCAGTCCACCAGGCTCCCCCGTCCCTGGGATTCTCCAGGCAAGAACACTGGAGTGGGTTGCCATTTCCTTCTCCAATGCATGAAAGTGAAAAGGGAAAGTGAAGTTGCTCAGTTGTGTCCGACCCTCAGCGACCCCATGAACTGCAGCCTTCCAGGCTCCTCCGTCCCTTGGGATTTTCCAGGCAAGAGTACTGGAGTGGGTTGCCATTGCCTTCTCCTACGCCAGGCTCTAGCTGACCTCAAAATCCTAAACTTCATTTTTTAAAATTTTATCTGACAGCTATCACCCCAAACGCACAGGGGAAAAAAAAAAAACATTATTATACTTCAGCATCTACTATCCTAAACTGCTCTTTGTCTAAGGTGTCTATTCCTGGAAGAGGTCTTTTTAAAAAGAGCTAATATATCCACTGGCTATTTTATGTAAAAAGAAAAGGAGATAGAAATCTCTAGTATTATAAAATAAATAATGAACCTACTAAAAAAAAAAAAAAACCCTCGAAGAAGTCATGGGGAGGATTTTGGCACCCACAGCCGGGGCAGGAAGAAAGAGCAAGGACATCCTGGAGAGGGTCTTGGTGGAGCTGGGGGCCCCCAAGGAAAGAACTGCTCTCCAGGGCCACTGCTCCTCTGAGCAGCCGCTCACACTCGAGCACAGGTCGTGGCCACAGGCCGTTGGCAGTGGCAGCAGGAGCAGCCCTCGCACCCTGACCTCCAGATGCAGTCATCCACCGCGGCCCCAAGTCACCAGGTAACTCCGCCGAGAGCCCCGTGATGATCACAGCCCCCACCAGAGGTTCTGGCCGCACCCCCCGCCGCCGTGCACACCTGGAATCGCTTCGTGTGCCGTCAACACCACACTGATGATGGGCTTCTTGGCCCCAGACATCTGCGGGGCCTCCCTTCCCGAGCAGACCTTCTGGATTTTCTCCGCTCTCTGAGCCCGCGGTCTCTTCGGGGCCTTTTCTCGATCCTCTTCCTTATACTTCTTCTCCAGTTCAAGGTCAGATTCGTTACCTAAGGAGCAAATACCAAGATGTATAAAATACCCTTTTTATACCAGTGATGGACTCAGGGAGCGTGCAGAACCCTTTTTATGGGCTGACAGCAAAGGGACTACACCTGTGTGGTAGAAACACTGGTCCCTGGACTTCCTGGGGGTGCAGTGGATAGGAATCTGGCTGCCCAGTGCAGGAGGCACGTGTTCCATCCCTGGCCGGGGAAGATTCCACAGGCCTCGGAGCAACTAAGCCCATGCGCCTCAACTGAGCCTGCACACCTAGAGCCTGAGAGAAGCCAGGCACTGCAACTGAAGAGTAGCCCCCGTTCTCCATAACTAGGGAAAGGGCATGCAGCCACAAAGACCCAGCGCAACCAAGAAAGCAATTTATAAAGAAAAACACTGATCTTCTCTATAACCAGAGAAAGGGCACACCGCCACAAAGACCCAGCACAACCAATAAAGCAATTTACAAAAAAAAAAAAACTGATCTTCTCCATAACTAGGGAAAGGGCACACAGCCACAAAGACCCAGCGCAACCAAGAAAGCAATTTATAAAAAAAAAAACAAAACACTGATCCCCAGCGAAGTGGACACTGTATCACTTTGGGGTCACCTCCGCTTCCTCAGTCTTGCCTTTGACTCCCCCAGCACAAGCCCCCACATGGGCACTGAGGGACCACTGCGGACACAGCAGGCATGGGCCCTCACCTTGCTCTCAGGAAGCCCACCGGACCTCAGAGTCATCAGCCAACAACACTGCGGGGAAGACACAGTGGTCTTCTTTAGACAGCCTAAGGAGAAGGCATTCACATGCTCAGCATCCAGTTACTAGGTGCCTTCCGTGTGCCAGGCATGGTGGACACCAGGGCTGACAGGGCACAGACCCAGAGCCCACCCTTGAAAGCCCTGCCGTCTGGTGGGAGAGACAGACAGGGCCGTCCGCTATGTGCCCACTGAAGCGAGAAGGGGTCTTGGATGACCGAGGGGAGGGACAGAAGATTCTACCCGAGGGGTCACACAAGCCACTCTGGGCAGGCAGCCCTTCGGCCAGTGTAAACTGCAAGCATTGTGAAGCTGTGGTCGGGGCTGCAGGGAACAGGGGCGGAGGAGGTGTGGGGGGCGGAGGGCACAGGAGACGGTGATGTGGGGATCAGTGGTGGGCTCAGTGCTAAGGAAGGGGCATGAAGACAACGAGGAATGCTTAGCTGGGTACCCTGCGGGGCGATCTTGGTGGAGAAGCCGGCAGGGAGGAACAGAACCAGGGGAGGGAGTGAAATCAAGGACTGCGAATGGCCACAGGACACGGGGAGCCGTCCTCCAACGAGCGGGGTGGGGGTGAACTCCAACGCCCGTGGAGACCACCCAGGAGCGTGAGTGAGTGAGGTTGGCTGGGGGTATGGTGGGGACACAGCACAGCCCCGGCCCCATTCAGGGCCAAATCACAGGACACACACACACACGCAATGGTATCAACTTATCAACAGTGGGACTCCCCACACTGCTTTGCAGTCATCTGTTGCGAAGCCTCATCCGTGCCGTGACCTCTGGGAGCTTGGGGCTGTGTCTTCTTTTTACTGAGCCTGAGGACCTAACCTTACAACACAAAGACCTGCTCTGCTCACGAAGCAACGGACCGATGGGTAGAGATGAGCAACAGACTTCGCCAGAGGAAGAAACATCTAGCAGTTAGAGCCACCCAGGGCCTCCCAGGTGGCTCAGTAGATAAAGAATCCACCTGCAGTGCAGCAGATGAGGAGACCTGGGTTCGATCCCAGGGTCAGGAAGATCCCCCGGAGGAGGGCATGGCAACCCACTCCAGTATTCTTGCCTGGAGAACCCCCAGGGACAGAGGAGCCTGGCGGGCTACAGTCCATGGGGTCACAAAGGGTAGGTCATGACTGAAGTGACTGAGCGTGCACACAAGCTGAGCCATCCCATGAGGGAGGGGTGGCTTTAGAAACGCGTTTCTCAGGAGGGTTTCGAGGGGCTTCAAGCAACAAACATGATGCCCTGGGAAAAACTGAACCACACAGCAGCGGGTGGGGTGGGGCGTCCAATCAGACAAGCCCTACATCTCTCAACTCTGAGACCCTCCCGACAGGGCAACGGAGCTGCAGGAGAAAGAGGGTGAAGGATCAGGGAGACCCAGCCCTGCTGGAATCCAAGACAAGTTAACCCCGCAGGCTCTGTGGACAGGCTTACAAGTATCTGTAAGACACTTACTGCGTGTGGCTCAGAAAGGCCAGGTGCACCTTGGGCCTGATCATGCCCACCTCTCCAGTTCCTCTGCCTGTTTGCTCGTGATGACCCTCTCCTCCATCTGACGAACTACTCATGTCAAGTACTGCTCTTCTGAAACAGAATTTCTCTCTCTAACACCAAGTTCAACAATGATCCCCTCGTACTTAATAAACCATTCTCTTTGCAAGCTTTTTCTTTTCTCCCTTGTTCTCCTATTTCCATTTTTTCTCAAGGTCCATCTTCAAAGAAAACATCATTTCCACACAAAAGAAAGAAATATTTACTTGGAAATTATCCCAGCACTGCAGAAGGTATTTGTTCTTTACTGGCCACAATTCATTCAAAAGATATGTGCAGAATGCCAGGCCCTGTTCTAAGCATTTGGGACAGTGCATGGTATAAGACAGAGACCCTTGCCTCCCGGAGTTTATGTGCTGGTGGGAAAAGACAGACAATACAGCTAAAACATAATAAGTCAATTACAAAGAAGGTAATTTAAACATTTCTCATTTTACCTGTGCCCAGTGAAAGAGCACAAGCATTTGGAAGATAAACAAGTCTGATTTCTTTTTTTTAAAAGAGAACTGCTTGGGCCTCCCTGGTGGCTCAGTGGTAAAGAATCCGCCTGCCAGTGCAGGAGACATGGGTTCGATCCCTGATCCCCAAAGATCCCACGTGCCTCACAGCAACTAAACTCGTGTGCCACAACTACTGAGCCTGTGCTCTAGAGCCTGTGCTCTTTGACTAGAGAAGCCCCTGGGATGAAGAGTCCAGGCACTGCAACTAGAGAGTAGGCCCCACTCACAGCAGCTAGAGAAAGCCCTCGCAGCAATGAAGACCCAGCACAGCCAAAAGGCTCTAACAAGGGTGCTTTTCAGAACACAAGGTGCTTGGGTGAAGCGCCCTCATCTGTCACACTTCGCATCGCGCCGCGTCACCGACCGAATCCAGTCGTGACCCTCGCTGCACTAGGATGTGCTTTTCAAACTTTTTTTTTTTTCTTAGCAGCAGGACATTTTGCATGAGTTCTTTAAGCAATTTCAATATACCTAATTAAAGACGTGGCTTCTCTGGTTACAGTGGGTGGGGTCCAGACCAGCCCCCCAACCACTACCTGGTACTCCCAGCCCTCCAATCCTCAGCCACAGGTGCCTCTAAGAGCCCTGCAAACAGCTTTAAAAGGAGTGGATGCAGACGTAGGAGGGACAATGTCCGACACCACCTGCAGCGCAGTCACCGCTCTGAGCCGCCGTTGTTGAGTTGTGGAGTGTATGAGCTACACTCCAGCCTCTGCCTTCCAGCTGGACCAGTTCGGAACTCTCTGAATCCAGGGTCCGAATCCACAAAGTGAGTGGCTGTGAGGCTCAGGCCTGGGAAGGTCGCAGAGCCCTCTGTCACGTGGGGAGTCATGCTGTCGCCCCCCGGCACCACGTCTGGGGTGGTGACGTCATGCCTGAAGACACACTTGTAAGGCTCGGGGCTGGGCTGGGACCACAGCTTCCAGGGGGTCCCGTCGGGTCTGTGTGAACAGGAGAGGCACAGGGAGGGCTGCACCCCCAGCCCGGCATGTTCCATGGAGTCGCTGATGTTCAGGAAAGACAATGCTTACTTTCTTGACATCTGTGCATCATTGCTCTTCAACCCCAGCACACTGACCTAATTCTTTATATTTCATCTCCTTTTGAGAAGATGGCATTTAAAAACCGCTGATGCCACAGCATGGAAGCAGGAGTTCCCAGGGAGGTGCAGAGACCCCCCTCTTATGACAGTACCCAGGGTCCTCGCATGCAGGGAGGTGTCCAGACTTCAGACGGAGGCGGCACAGCTTCAGGAGCAGACACTGGGCATGGGCCCCATCTGAAAGGTAATGAGCAAAAAATCCAGGGTCCCCGTCTTCCACAAAGTTCCCGCTTGTCCCTCCAGGCCGACCCTCATCTTCCTCCACCAGCTCCTGGAGGCTGACCTGTAATGGGTCACACGGGGGCTCCATTCTCCTGGCTTCCCACGGGGTTTAGCCAGTGGAGTCACCAGCAGCTGGGAGGGAGGGAGGTTTGGGGGAGAGTGGATGAGTTAGTTCTGGTCACACAGTGAGTTTGGTAGGGTGTAGGGTTCCAAAGAGCTGTTATCCACCTGGGTGGGGGTCTACAAGTGGGCCTTTTGTGGGTGAGGGCACAAGTGGGTGATCACAAGGGGCTGGGATGGAACAGAAGCGCGCACACACACACATACACACACACACATCCTCCCTTAACCTGGATGAGCCTGTCTGACTTTACTAAGAAAAACAAAGCTCATCTGATACAAAAGCTCTCAACTAAGCTCCTTTGATCTCAGAATCTCCCTGCTCTTCACTCAGCAGCCCCTCCTGTCCTAGAGGAGCTTCTCTCAGAGGGATGTTACTCCACTTGCCAAGCCCATACTCTCAGCGGGTCAGGGGTGGGGATCTGTGTCTGTGTTCACCCTCTAACTCCCTCTGGGAACCTCTCAGGGTCCCCGACACGTAATAGCATCCAGGCAAGGCGAGCTGACCTGGTAGTGGAACCATGAAGAGTTAACGGTACAGGCGGTCATACATCTGTAGAAATTAGTTCATGCGCACTCATTTATAATTAACAACAGCGCTAATATTCTAAAGTACCTATTCCAAATTGCCCCAGAACTAATTAAATCTCAGAACACCCCAGAGAGTCAAGTGTTATCAGCCACATTAATAAAAAAAGCCCAGAACAGTTGTCAGAACAGCAGACTGGTAAGGGATTATACTCTGGGACTCTGCCACAGATTCATTCCAGGCTGCTAATGCAGCAGTTTAAGGAACTTATTAGCCCACGATTATTCTATCAAACCTGCTGAATATGCATTCCTCTTGCCTTCCGTCTTGCCCTCGGGCTTTCTCGCGTCTTCCTGTCTCTCTGGTTCCAAGGGGAGGCCAGGTGAGCACAGGCTCCGAGCACCGTGTCCCCACAGAGGGGTCCCCACAGAGGGGCCACGATGACCGTGAGCACACGTAGAGCACCAGGCAGCCCGCCTCCTCCTGACCCTGTTCTCGCCACACACTCACCGCAGTGAACCAGCCCGCCTTCCTTACCCAATCCCCCCGCACCTGCAGGCTTTTGCAGGAACCGTCCGGAGGGAAATGTCCCGGCCCTGCCCCCGACAGCAGCCCTGGACAGGGCGTTCACAGCCCCTGTCTCCAGGTATCCTTCCAGGATGTTCCCGCCGCAGTGTGGTCCTGCCATGCCCCCCTGCACCGGGCTGACTCCCACATCATCCTGTATCTATTTGGTCCTCGTCCCCCCGGGCTCAGCTGCTCAAGGGAACAGACTCGTCTTACTCACTTTGATCCCCAAAGTCTGGCTCAGGGCCCAGCCGCCACGGCACAAGTCCCGTAAGGGGGAAACAGAGAGGAGAGGGCTGGCCTCCGTGCGGACCTCCCGAGCCCTCGGCTCCAGCTGGCTCCTCGGCAGCTGGGAAGCACCAGGCGCGGCAGCAAGTCCAGCTTTAAAGGCTGCTGGGCTCTGGGCCTCAGGCCCTTCCCTGCAGCACTTCTCAGCAGTCAGGCTGTGATGGTCAGAGAGACTCCTTTTCAAAACGGGTCATAACACATCGCTGCCACTCGTCTGGAGAGCCGTCACTTGGAGCAAAGGCCCGCTGTGTCACCGGCTCCATCCCCCCACCCCCCCACCCCATCTCGCCCCTCCAGGCGGGACGCAGGCAGCCCCGAAACCACTGACAGCTAGATGCAACGGGGCTGCCTCCCGCCCAGCCCCCAGCTGGCCTGCAAGACGCTGGACAGGAAGGGCCTCCTCTCAGAGTCCCAGCATAGGACTTCCCTGTTGATCCAGTGGTTCAGATTCCGAGCTTCCAATGCATGGGGCATGGGTTCTATCCCTGGTTGGGGAACTGAGATCCCACATGGCATAGCCAAAAAAATTTTAAAATATAAGTCCCAACTGAAAGTCCTGCTTGGTGGGATTTAGGTAGTTCCTCTTATCTCCTGTTCCCCACTCCCCTCCATGAAAGAAGGGTCGTGAGTGCCCTCTGGTTCCCCAAGAGTCACGCAAGTCTGCGGCAGACAGCACGGGTGCACAGGGCCAGCTCCGTGTCCCAGGTCTCACGTTGGGACACTCAGTGACCAAAGGGCCTGGGGGTTTAATTCAGGTGACTTTGGGCCAGGACAGGGGGAGGATCGCATCAGAAGACGGCTGGACACCCGTGACAAAAACTGGAGCTCGGAAATCAAAGGGACCACAGTTCATGTAATTACAAGCTGGCCCTCAGGCAGCCTCCTCCGTCTGGCAGAGCCTGTTTCTTCATCTAACAAGGAAGGGACAGCCCCACCCCGGCTCCCAGCATGGGGGTGAGAGCAGACGCTCAGTGCCCTGAGGGCAGCTGGCACTGGTGCACTCAGGGGAAGACGAGGCAACATCACCACCGGGGCCCCGCGGACCTAGGCCTGGGACTCTGCAGACTTACGGGAAGCTCTGGACCCGCTCGCCTCTGGAATCCTGGAAGTAGGTAAGCAAACGGCTGGCAGACTTCGCAGCCTGCCTCACACCCAGTCAGCTCACCCAGGGCCTGTCGGGGCTCCCAGGGACTCAAGGCTGTGGATCTCACACTCCATTCCTTCCCTAGGCAACTCTGACGATGGAGCCCGGGATCACGTACCTGAACTTTATTCCAAGTCTCAGACGCTACTGCAGAGAGAATGGTCACGTGCAGGTGATTTTCAGGGAAAGCTTACCAGGGCTGCCTGCAATGGGGCACCGTGCCAGTCTCAAGGATGAAAAGGAGCTGAGGGGCTGCCTTAGAAGGTGGAGGGTAGTTTTTTTGAGAAGAGACGGCTCCATGGGACAAGTGGGGGTTAGAAAGCAGACAGTGTCCCATGATAAGGGGGTGATCTCTCCACGATAGGGAGAGAAGGCTCAGCAGGCATGTGGCATGTCACCATTGCGGGTGACATCATTCTGTGAAGGGCGAGCTTATGGGGAGCAAGTCCAGAAGTGGAGTGGTCAGTCCACCGTGCAGAGAGTCCACAGGAGAGATGAGAAGGCCAGACCAGGGGCAGGGAGGACAGCCAGAGAGGAGACCGCAGGCAGAGTCATGGGAAGCAGGGCACCAGGCTGAGGGGGCCAGCAGGCTGGGGGTGAGCAGAAGGAGGACTCCAGGATGACTCAGATTCTAGCTCCGAGGACGGCACAGCACCAGCAAAGGAGGGAAGTGTGCGGAGCAGGTCAGGTGACACAGTGGAGGCCCCAGGCTCATTGCTGCTGACTGTCCAGCCGTCACACGGGCTCCCGCTCAGCTTCTGACTCTGCGGGCACTTCTTTTCTTCCTTCTTCCTCACATCTCAGGTTCCTGCTGCCATTCTTTTCACCTGTATCTGAGGTCTGCCTGTGACAGTTACCTGACCCACAAGAACAGCAGCGGAGATGCAAAGCAGAATCAAAGAAACATTTAGCGGGCAAAGTCCAGCAAGTGGCTGGACGTGACAGGTGAGGGAGAAACTTCTGGATGAGACACCTGGATGAGGTGGCCAGTCACCAGGACAGAGGCTGTGTGTGGGGGTTGGGGAGGACATTTATATGGAGCCTCTGGGACCCCAGACCGAGACACAGGCCTTGAGCTCAGGACAGGGTTGGGGCAAGGAGGACACGTGCCAGTCCCCAGACCACAGCTGTGGGCGAATCCATGGAAATGGGAGGAGTCATGCGGTTGCCACTAGTGACAGCCAGTCCTCGCCCACCCCAGGCACAGCGAGGGTCGCACTGCACAGCCCCTTGAAGTTGGGTGGGACCGTGAGGTCAGTTCTGGCCAATGAACTGCGTGGGCAGGAATGACGGAGCCACTTCTGGGCTGACTGTAAGCCTCGGGCCCTCCTCCCCACCGCCCAGTGACCAGACATGCTCAGGCCCGTCTGATCCCTGGGTGAGCAGAGCCTCCTGAGGGTCTGCAGCAGAATGAGAAGGAAAGCCAGATCTGTGAGCCCACTGCAATGGGGGAGGCTAGTTGAAGGATGTAACCTGGAACACACCAGCAGCACCTGCCATACTGAAGGGCTTAACAGCAGGACCCGACCTCACAGGGCAGCTGGAGAGATGGGAGCAAAGTGGGGCAAGCGGAGGCGGCAGCGGGCGGGGGGTATCACAGAAAGGTGATACTAACTGTCCCCAAGTCCCACATTTCTAAGCATGCCTCGGACCATGTACAGCTGAAGGCCGCTGCACTCTGCGTATCCCTGATGAGCAGAGGTGAAGCGAGGGTTCACAAAGCAGCAAGAGGAAATAGACCGTCCCATTCCACATCTTTCCACGGAGAAAAAGTCACGCTCAGAGGACTGACAATGCTCTGCCTTTCCACCTGCAGACTTCCAAACCCGACTCCTGCAAAGCAGTTTTCAGCCTACGCAGCTACTGATCAAGTCAGCACTTTTGCTAACACAAAGATAGTAGAAGACACCTGAGATACTGTTGTGTGAAATCCTCACGAAGATTGCAGGTGCATCTTAGGTAAGATCTTCGAATAAATGCCTTGTCTTCTTTAGGGAGGATTTAACAAGTATAAAGCAAATTTTTGCAGCTCTCCTTGCATAAAATGACCCCAGAAATAACAAGCTTAGAAAGGTTCAGAAGTCACTTTTATAAACTTGACACATTGATTTCTGTAGGCTATAAAATGTTTTTCAAAAACACCAGCTGTTCCACATAATGGCATTAGGCACACAAAAAAAATCTTTTTCCCTGGTTTCTTTTACTATTCAGATGCAGAATGAAATAAATAAATGTTGAATACATAACAAAATTGTTATTTTAACTTGCTATGGTTCAGTGTAGGGAAAAAGCTTATTTTATTTTCTTCTAATTGTTTTTAACAAGCCAAAGAGTCAAGGTCAACTGTTTGAAATGTCACTAAACAGCTCTTTACCAAGCATATATTAAAACAATTATGCAAGAATTTTCCAAATTGTAATATTTTGTTTGGCAAACTGAGGAACATGAAGCAATCGTCACAGGTATGTCAGCTGCTAGGCGGCCGGGCGTTAGGTCTTTTCTGTATATTTTAGAGGCTTCAGCAGTGGCCAGAAAGGGAAAAACACCGGGAGCTTCCACCTTTCCATTTGGTATTTGGTAAATTAGAGTCCACTTAGGTCATTCAAATCAATGGGCTACGAGGCCATTTTCTATGCAGCTTAGCACCGGAGGAAGCTGATAATCGTATTAGGAAGGACGATGCCTGTCTGCCGCTGCTGAAGAGACTGCCTAATTAATTACAGAACAGAAAATAAAGGTGGGGACTGCACAGGGTGGAACTTGCCTTTCACATGAGGTTAGAGAAAAAGCTGAGAGTGGTACACTGAAATGAACAAAATCAATAGCCACAAAGAAGAAAAAAGATTGGTTTTCAGGTGCGAATGGTAGAGCTGGGCCATCTGCAGGGGAGAAGCGGGGAGTCACAGGGTGGTATGCAGCCCACCTCCAGGGAGCTGTGTGACTCTTAGAGAACCGTCACTCTGCACTTCAACTTCCCCAAGTATAAAATTATGAAATAGGTTTGAAAGGGGGGGGGCGGTTTCTAAGCCAATCTTAAAAGATCACAAGTAGTGTGACTTGGCTGGTGTAACATTCTCGACATGACAGAATCACAGGGTCGGAGATCAGCAGCTGTGGGGTGGGGGCGCCCATGAAGTGGGACACGGGGAGCCCTCATGGTGACGGGCAGTCCTGCCTCCTGACTGCCGTGGTGGCTACACAACCCTACGCGTGTGATGAACGGTGATGAGTGATGAGCTACGCAAACGGTATCTCACTGTCAGGGCTCCTGATCCTGACACAGTGCTATAGCTCCGCAAGACATCACCACTGGGGAGAGCAGGGTAAAGGGTCCGAGACCTCTCTGTACCATCTTTGCAACTCCCTGTTATCCCACTAATTGTTTTCAAAACATGAAGTTTTTTACTTTTTCAAGGGTTGACTTGGAATCAGACCCTTCTTCTCTGTGGACCCTATGATTTGAAATAGTTTATCTGCAAACTGCACTTAATGAAGAACAACCTTTTGCCCGTATTTACTCATCAAATATGTATGACTGCCTTACTTCACAACTTTCACAAAAATACAATTTCCAGAGGGATCAAAAATACAGATAAAGAATGAAACCATACAAATAACAGAGGAATATATAGAAGGTTGTTTTTTATTATTTGGGGTATATAGGTAAGTGTCCTAAGCTATGATAAGAAGGGCGTGAAATTTGACAGTAGTGACAAATGCTGATATTTAAAACTTCAGTAAAATGCAAAAGGAAAGAAAAAGCAATTCTGCACATGAAAAGACAAATGATAAAACTGGAAAATATCTTCAGAATATATGGCAATCCAAAAGTGTAGTAAGTAAAGAACATGAGCAAGGAATGCCCCAAATTATACACAAGACAAAAACCTGAATATCTGCAACGAGATCGTCCACTAGTGACCAGGCAGATAAAATTCACAGAACATAACATTAAGCATTTTAGAATGAACAGTCCAGTGGTATTTAGAGCATCCATAATGTTATGTAACCACCACCTTTATCTAGATACAAAATCTTTCCCAAACTCATTAAACAGTGTCTCCCCATCCTCCCCTCTCCTCCGACTCCTGGCAATTACCAATTGTCCTCTGTCTCTATGGATTATCTGTTCTGAATATACATGGAATCATACGATATGTGACCTAAAAGATGCCCTATTAGTCTGGGAATTACATTACTAGATATTTACCTAAGATAACAAAGGCACAAGTACAAAATATAATAATAATAGAATAAAATTGTAGGCTCAAGATTATACACCTGAGTAGTTTTTTTGCTTTCTGTTTTTTAATCAGGGAGAAAAATTTTAAACAGTATTCAATGTTGATCAGCTGGAGACAGATGAAGGAAAACTTAAGGCCCACACACACAGTGAAATGCTGTGCGGCCTTTAAAAATAACGAAAATCTCCATTTACTGACTCTTCGGTCAGAAAGCAGAGCATCGCAATCAACAGCACATACCCAGCAGCCAGACCGTGTGAGTTCAGAGCACAGCTCCAGCCCTGATGGGCTGTGTGACGCTGGCAGACTCCTGATGGCTCTGCCTCAGTTTCCTGTCTATAAAGTGGGCATGATAATAGTGTCTACAGTGCCGCTGTGAGAAGGAAATGAGTGAAGAGGGGTACAAGTACTGAGAACAATGTCTGCAACACAGGAAGTGCGACAAACAGCTTGTGGAAGGAAAAATACCTGACATGAAAAATTTATCCGCTCCATGAACTGCATGAAAAAAGAACACAGAACATTATGCATGACCTCAATTACTGAAAAATGTATGTGAACATACATAGAATGTAGGTCTCTCTTCACTCTTATACACAGTGTAATAGAAATTATACCTAGGCAGTGAAACTGTGCACTATTTTTACTTTCTTCTTAGTATTTTTTATATCATTACAGGTATTAAAAAAGAAAACAAATGATAACACCCAAGTGGTACTTTTGGACACCTGGAACCTCAACTGGCCTGTGCTTTCTAGGAGGGAAACTGGCAAAATGTAATACACTTTATGGCCCAGTAGGTCTACTTTCAGGAATTTATCCTATAAAAATAACATACACATATATACACATATACAAACACACACATGTACATAAGGGAATATTTATTCAAGTAATATTTAGAACAGCAAAAAAAAAAAAAGGAAACAAGCTAACTTTCCTTAGACGCACCGTTGTTCGTCAGGACAAGCAATGGAAAACGTATCACAGTACATGGGAAAACGATGCCACGGAGCTCCAGGAAAGACACTCTATGAAACCTGTAAACACCCAGGTGAAGAGCCTGCACTCTGCTGTGTGGGGGAGACGCCAGAGTGGGTCTCAGGAAGAAACCCCGGGGCAGCACAGCCTGGGGGGCGGGAGGAGAGGAGACCCCCATGGACAGGACTGAGCCTCTCAGTTACTCCTAGGCCTGGGAGGAGGGAGCCAGAATGTCCGGCGTCGCCAAAGAGGGAAATTCCCCAATCTCTAACCACGGCCTGTGCAGAAAGCCCAGGGATCTCCCAGAAGGGGCTGACAGGACAAGCCAGCCACAGGGAAGCACCGAATCAGAACAGATTCTCAACAGGGGCTAGAGCTGGCCCCTCTGACTATGCCGTGACGACCACTATGGGTCAGTGCAGGAAACGCGGGGGCGGGGTGCATGTGTGCACGTGTGAGACACACTCAGAGGGCCACGGGGGTTGGGGGGAACTTGGTGAGGTGACAGGACGGGGAGCCCCTCCATGACCACATCCCTTAGGAACAAGCGCGCTGGGGACCGGCGCCTCGGGTACAGTGCTGTGAGCTCCTGCCCCTCCCTCCCCGGGCCATGTCACTGCTGAATTTCTGCGTGTCTGCCAGAGCACCTGAGGCTCTGAAGCGAGACACTGCTTCACCCAAAACCACTGGGCTCCCCGCCTCCACTTCCCACACGGCGGGCACTCACACTCTGTCTTAGGACAGCTGCCACCCAACTGCCTCATCTCGCCAGAATCCTTGTCTGTTAGTTGCAACAGCCCCTGCAGCCTAGTAAGAGTTCATGTGGTCACCCTGAGAGCAGTTCCTTAAAGGAAAGAGCACTTTATGGTTTCCAACTGGCACAGGTGTTGGCAATGAGCCTTGGCCACCAACTTGATGTCTGATGAATCTTAGGTGGTGCGTGCAAGCATGTTAAGTCACTTCAGTCGTTTCCAACTCTCTGCGACCCCATAGACCGTCGCCCACCAGGCTCCTCTATCCACTGGATTCTCCAGGCAAGAATACTGGAGTGGGTTGCCATGCCTTTCTCCAGGAGATCCTCCTGACCCAGGGATCAAATCCAAGTCTCCTGCCTAGGCAGACTTCTTTACCCCTAGCGCCACCTGGGGGGCCCATTAGGTGGTGCATTCCCTCAATAATGTGCTCAGTTCAGTTCAGTTCAGTCGCTCACTCTTTGCAACCCCATGGACTGCAGCACACCAGGCCTCCCTGTCCATCACCAACTCCCAGAGCTTGCTCAAACTCATGTCCATCGAGTTGGTGATGCCATCCAACCCTCTCATCCTCTGTTGTCCCCTTCTCCTCCCACCGTCAATCTTTCCCAGCATTAACGTGCTAGGATTTTACAAACCAAGGGCCTTGCTTCACTGTTGGGAGGTGCCTCTAGGACTGAAGAACTGGGGTTCAGAGTCAGACAGTCTGGGTTCAAAGGCCAGGAGGATCCCTTTCTAACTAAAAGACGCTGGGTAAACTGCTTCGTTCCTTAGTGTCTAAGCGCTCTTAGCTGTGACACAGGAAGGACAGCAGTGGCACTGTGCCCACAGGGCTGAGAACAGTGACAGCTAACATGCTCGGGGCATCTGAAACGGCAGGCGCTCCTCTAAGCACTGTAGAAGGTCCTGTCTCACTGAGTCCTCCAAGCAACCAAACTAGCTAGTGCTGTTTCTATTCCCATTTTACAGAGGAGGGAAATAGAGCAGAAGAAAGTTAGTAAGTACTGGAGCTGCAATTCACATCCAGGCAGCCAAAGTCCAAAGCCCACACCTTGAACCAGAGCCCACGTGACGTGAGTGTGTGCTCAGTCGCTCAGGAGTGTCCTGCTCTTTGCGACTCCATGGACAGTAGCCTGCCAGGCTCCTCTGTCCATGAGATTCTCCAGGCAAGAATAGTGGAGTGGATTGCCATTTCCTACTGTAGGGGTAAAATACTTGGCCTGGCACAAAACAGTAAGAACTTTCTACCTTCCTAGACATACTTTGAAAACTTCGAAACTGGTTGTAAGAATCAAACAAGGACAACAGAGCCCACAGCAGAGGCCCTTGCTATTTCCCTCCTCCTAGACGGGTGTCTGGGAGACTGTCCCGCTCACACGCATGCTCTCTTCAGCTTCTCAGAAGCCGCTTCAGAGCCGAAGCCTTGCCGAGCTCTCACCTGAAGGCAGCACCTGGTCCTGTATGTTCTTCAAGAGCACCGGCCATAGTTGAGGCCGTCAAGGTCACTCACAGGGACTCGAGCATCCTAACCTCGGCCTTTCTGCTCACTGGGCCCGACAACACGGCTCCAGAACAAAAGAAGCCCCCACCGCAATGAGAAGCCCCCCTGCACCCCAACTAGAGAGTAGCCCCTGCGCTCCACAGCTAGAGAAAAGCCCGCAAAGCAATGCAGACCCAGCACGGCCATAATTAAAGGAGTAAATAAAATTAGTTTTAAAATCTTAAAAAAAAAAAAGTTCAAATGAGACAGCTGGTTTAAGAAGAGGCGCGCTCTTACCTGCGTCCCCCTCCGCCTCGCCCAGGTTCAGCACGACGATGCAGATGTGCTTGCGGAGCTGGCGCGGGTTAGAGAACTTGCGGCAGCACTTGCTGCACTCCAGGCTGCCCCCTTCCTCGGGGGCCCGCGCACCGTCCGCACCGGGCAGGGCGCTGCGCTCCGCCAGCTCCTCCTCGGGGCTGGGCTTCTTCGTGGACCCCTTGGGCCTGCCTCTCTTCCTCTTCATGACCGAAAACTCTGCGGAGAAAACCAGAGGTCACTGTGGGGTCACAGAAGGCGACAGGGTGGGCCACGCGCTCGGTGTCCAAGCGTGGAGACATGTCTGTTTCCACAGGGAGCTCACATGGCACAGAATCCACCTGCAGTGCAGGAGGCCTAGGACCCACCCCAACGTGGGAAAGATCCCCTGGAGAAGGGGATGGCTACCCACCACCCCAGCATTCTTGCCTGGAGAATTCCATGGATGGGGATGCTTGGCCGCGCTGCAGTCCATGGGGTCGCAGAGAGTCAGACAGGACTGAGCAACTAACGCTTTCGCTTCCCACATTTTATTAAAAAAAGGAAAGCCTGAAACAGTTCCAGAAATGAGCAGCTGCAAACAATCATTTAGTGCTAACATCTCTGCACCTCTGTGCTATTATACAGTCAATTCTGTAATCATGTGATTTACGAATATTAATTTATCAGAACCTGTGCACTGTGCCTCTTCCATAGAGTGGGGAGCGTTTTAAGCAGTGACTGTCAGCTCCAGCTCACAAACCAGGCTCTTTAGAAACCACCATTTCCACTGAAAACTAGCTCTCAGAAACTTGCTAAGGACTGTCTCTGCAAAGGGTTCTCAAAGGCTGCTTAGCTTTTCACGCTCTTAATGAGTTACGCAACTATTCTGACTATTTAAGCCATCATGATTATTAGTTCCAAATTGTTCTGATGGAAAAGAGACAAAAATAATTGCAACCTAAAGCCAAAGATTATACAGCTAGAGACAATATTTTTCAAGTTTTCTGGAGACCAGAGGATTTAAATGTCATCATCAGAGCTGCTTTGGAGCAAGTTTCAAATCATTTTTCCCCTCTTATTTCTTCTTAATTAGTGTTCATTTTTAAGGCATTCGTCTCCAAAGGAAGGTGGGGATTAAGATGGGTGAGTGGGCTGAGGGGGCCTCCTGCCGTTGTAGGCAGGTGGAGTGCTGTCTTAGGTGATACGATTTGAGGAGTGCCCTGGCCGGCACAGCCTGGCTGCCCTGCCATCTCTGGAGAGCCATCTGTCTGGCTAAGGCATGGCATGTCAGCAGCCAGCCGTCTTTGCATCTGAACATCAGGGCAGAGGAAGGATCCTAGGTTCTAGCACCATCTTGGGGGAATGGTCATCTATGCAATTATGATGTGTTTGGGGTCCCTCCTGCTCTCCCTGTGGTTGTGCCCAAGAAAGCATCACCCACAGTGCCCCCTGCTGTCACCGTGAGGACCCTTTAAGGGGGTCACCTGGGCTCCCAAATCAGACAGAGAAGCTACAGGGGCGGGAGAGGAGGGCAGGAAGGCTCTGCAGGGGAAGTGCAGAGAGACAAGGTGGGCTCTGATGGAGGCGCCTGCTTGGACATGGGGTCCCCAGGAACTCAGAGAGGGGGGCTGAGACAGGGGAGCTCTTGCAGGAGCAGGGTTTCCACTGAGCTGCAGGGCCAAGGCAGGTCCTCCTTGACCTAGAGCTCCAAGCCAGAGCCTTCCATGGCCGGGGTAGCCAGCCTGATACACCGTCTCTGCTTGCCTCCATCTCACTGGGCTTGTTGGGGAACCGGCTCCCCTGTCGGCCCCGAGATTTTAGCAGAATGACAGCCGTGGGGACAGGAGGGCCAGCCACTGCGTACGGGAGGCTGGGGAGGGAGGTGAGGAGAAGAACGTGCCGAGTAAGGACAAACCATTCACCTCAGAGACATTAAAACTCTCCTTCTGATTATTCTTTACAACAGCAGCTTACTGAAGCAGCGTTAATAGCTGGAGGAGCAGAATGAGCGGAGAGGCTGTAAACCGCCCACCGCATGTCACACCCGATGAGCTCGGGAAATGCGTTACAGGACAGTTTACTGCCCCGCACCCTGCCCTGCAGACAGAGGCCCTCCTCTGACATATCCTGAGGATGCAGCCGTGCAGTGGAGAAGGGGCTGCATCCGTACAGAGGTCTGGCCTCCGCCCCTGGCCACACGGGTGGCCCCCAGGCCCGGCCTGACCGCAGTGCCTGTGTACTGGGGGCTTGGCCACAGGTCTACATGGGGGTTTGTTTCTGGGGCTCTGTGACAGGTGAGGTCAGGTCTGACCTCCTGGGGGAGCTGGAGACTGGGGGCCAGTCATGCATGTGGGCATTGTCAAACCCCATAAAAACTCTGGACGCCAAGGACTTGGGTGAGTGTCCCTGGCTGGAGACACTCCTAAGTCCTGTTGTGTAACATAGCTGCAAGAAGAGAGTGGTGTCCAGGACACCATGGGGGGTGGAGGCGGACAGAAGGCCCCGTGTCTGGAATCCCCGGGCCCCCAACCGCACGCTGGCATCACCGCCTTTGGCCTGCTCTGACCTGCACCCTTTTTGTTTAGAACTGTCTTCTGAGTACAGAGCTTTCCTAAGTTCTGTGAGTCATTCTAAAAGACTAGTGAACCCAAGGGAGTCCTTTGGGTCCCCCAATTTGTACCTAACTGAAACAGTGTGGGGAACCCTGGGAACCCCAGGTTTGCAAGGTGCCAGCAATCCCGTTTTCTGGTTGTGCTGGGTCCTCACTGCCGCGGTTTTCTCCGGCCGAGGCCCCTGCTGGGCACGCAGGCCTCTCATGGCGGTGGCGTCTCCCGTTGCAGAGCACAGGCTCTAGGCGCACTGGCTTCAGGAGCTGCAGCTCTCAATCTCTAGAGCTCGGGCTCAGGACTCGCAGCTCCCGGGCTTTACCTGTTCCATGCCATGTGGGATCTTCCCAGACCAGGGATCGAACCTGTGTCCCCTGCAACGGCAGGCAGATTCGTATCCACCGTACCACCGGCATCAGCAATCCTGAGCAGACGTAGAAGCCTTGCGGGAGCCGTGCCCTCCATCTCAGCTTCAGGTTCAGCACTCATTGCTGCAGGGCACCCAGAGTCCGCTCCATGGAGATGTCCAGAGCACGCTGCAGCCGCTCCACCCATGGGTGCCACCCCTCCCAGCGCAGTGGTAGCACAGCCTGGCCGACGAGACCTGAGAGTGGTCTGTCTCCCCCAGCACTGACCTGGTGTCCCACCCAGCAGGCGCCCCACAAACCTTGGTGAATGAACTCAACTAGCAGGGTGCAATCTGCTGTCAAGGAGAAAACATAAAATTGACCCCAAAAGCTTTGGGAAACCTCTAACATGATGGTGACGAAGCTAATCTTACATCTGACCACATCCATAATTCAGATCCTCAAGACCAATTCGGAGAAGGCAATGGCACCCCACTCCAGTACTCTTGCCTGGAAAATTCCATGGATGGAGGAGCCTGGTAGGCTGCAGTCCATGGGGTCGCTGGGTCGGACACGACTGAGCGAGTTCACTTTCACTTTTCACTTTCACGCATTGGAGAAGGAAATGGCAACCCACTCCAATGTTCTTGCCTGAAGAATTCCAGGGATGGGGGAGCCTGGTGGGCTACCGTCTCTGGGGTCGCACAGAGTCGGACACGACCGAAGCAACTTAGCAGCAGCAAGTCCAATTAGCTAGCTAAAAATGAAATTTTCATAAATGAACTTGGAATAATTTAAGCACCAAAAACGAGCTGCTGCCATCAGCTACCCACATGGTACAAAAGAGCGGAGAATCCTTGAACTGGGCAAGGAAAACCCGGGCACCTCTACTGGCACACGTGATGGCATCTCAACGGAGGAAGCTCCAGTTCCTCGTCCTCCTCCCTGAATCCCTGTACTCAGGTACTACTGAACTCTGTGGATTTTGTCCTAGAGATGTCTGCCCGGTAAACCCCCTCTCCATGCACCCAGACCCCGCCCACCATCTCAGCCCCCCGCCTTCCGCTCTGGTCTCTCTTGGCCTCCATCCTTTGTCTCACTGCCGCCCACTTGCACTAGAACTTTCCATGGTCCTTGAGCAGTTTGCCCCAGGACTCAGCAGTTTGCCTCAGACCTGGCTTTTCAGGCCCCTTAGCACACAGTTCAAGCCTGCACATGCACACAAGTACGCATGCAAATACACACACACACACACACAGCATTGTGCTTGCTCCCTCTCTCCTCCCACCACCCACTCACTCGGGGCAACGTCCAAGGCCTCCCTAAATATGCGGAGATGACACCTGTCTCTTTTTTACTTACCTGTACTGCTCCCCATCTTGCATCCCGATCAGAATCCAAATCCCGTTGCAAACCCTAACACTTCAGGCCCCGTTGAAATCCCAGTACATCCTCTGTGAGACGGTTCATCCCCCAGCTGCTGTGTGAGGCACATGCTTGTACAAACTCTGCCACACCATTTCCTGACTGTGCTTCCCTTCTCCCACCATCGATAACACACCCTGAGGTGTGAGCTGCCTTTTCAGCTGCAAGTCCCACAGATCTGGGGCAGTGCTGGAGGCACAGTGCATACTCCATACAAGACATACATGTTGTCAAAGTTGTGGTTTTTCCAGTCTCATGTACGGATGTGAGCACTGGACCATAAAGAAGGCTGAGCACCGAAGAATTGATGCTTTTGAACTGTGGTGTTGGAGAAGACTCTTGAGAGTCCCTTGGACTGCAAGGAGATCCAACCAGTCCATCCTTAAGGAGATCAACCCTGAATATTCACTGAAAGGACTGATGCTGAAGTTGAAGCTCCAATACTTTGCCCACCTGATGTGAAGAACTGACTCACTGGGAAAGACCCTGATGCTGGGAAAGACTGAAGGCAGGAGGAGAAGGGGACGGCAGAGGACGAGATGGTTAGGGACCACGATCAACTCAGTGGATATGAGTTTGAGCAAACTCCAGGAGACAGTGAAGGACTGGTGTCGGGAGCATTTCACAGGAGGATTCCTGCATGCTGTTTTCTATTTCTCAAGGATTCTCTGTTACTTATCAGTTACTATTCTGGGAACAAGTAGAGCTGCATGCAATTCTCAGGACTGAGGTCGTAAGATGAGACATGCAGTGACTCTTTTCAGTGTCAGCAACCTTGTGTGTATTAGACTATCCATATTGTGGCTATTGATAAAATTTCATCCCGTGTAACAGCTGAGTAATCATCTTACTAAAGATATATAAGCCTACATTTCTGCTAATAAAGCACCCTTGCTCCATCAGAGCTTGGGTCCCCATGTCTCTCTCTCTCTCTCTTTCACTTTCTTATCGTTGACTCCAGACTGCCAGGTTCCAGTCCGTTAAAGGACCACAACAGACAGGGAAGCCTGGTGTGCTGCAGTCCATGGGGTTGAAAAGAGTTGGATACAACTGAGCTACTGAACAAAGTCTTTTCATAACAAGAAAGGAAGCAGTTAGAAAACAAGTCATTTCCTACGTCCCAAGTTTCCACCAGGAAGGAAGAGGCGAGCCACGGTGCACCTCGAATCCATCTCAGATCCAGTCTGGGGATAACCTCCTCACAGTCAGAAAATCACCCTTGCAGATTCAAGGACCAAACCAGCAAGGGACAGAAAGAACCAGCTGGCGTTATTTAAACTTAATCAAAAGACAACGTGAGCATTATGAAAAACAATCTCGACATTATCAAAAATCTAATAACATAAGCCCTTTATGTGTACATCACTCAAGTCTGTGAGGCACTTTCCCAGCTATTATCTCGTTTTATCTTCATGAAAACCTTGAGATAGATGCAGCAAATGTAACCCCTCAATGGGAGAAGAAATCAAGGACCCAAAGGTTCGAGGGACTTGGCACGTTTTCCAGAACTTGCCGCTGAACTGGGCGAGACTGGGACCTGGGTTCCTTCTTCCCGGCCAGGGGTTTTTCTGCTGAACCATGTGACCCTTGGGTCTGTTCTGGACGCAGGAATGAAATCAAGACCCACACTGCTGAGAACAGTGGCCAGGAGTTAAGCCGACCTAGTTCAAATTCACCAGCCTCAGCTTCTTTCTTTTTTAATAAAGACTGTATACCTTTTATTTAATATTTGACTTTATTTATTTGGCTGTGCCAGGTCTTAGCTGCAGCACGTGGAATCTTTAGTTGCAGCATGTGGGATCTAGTTCCCTGACGAGGGATTGAACCCAAGGCCCCCTGCATTGGGAGTGTGGAGTCTTAGCCACCGGACCACCAGGGAAGAAACTGAGCCCCCAGCCTCGGTGCCAAACACAAAAAATAAACACAAAACCACTATTTTATAAAAAGTTGCTATTAAATAAAGAGCAGCCCATTAAAATGCCGAGCACAGCACTTAAGAAGTGAAGGATAAACGGCAACGGTTCCTTAATCCAGCTCCAGTCATGAATATGCTGACTTGGGCTGTCTCTGAAGACACTATTACCCTCCCAGCCTGTCCACTGTGAGATCGTGCGATTTCTCGACGTACACACATTCTTGTTCATTAAGGCACTTTCTCCTCGATTTCTTCATTTTAAAACATCTCACACACCGAAAAGGCCAGTAGAGAAGTAGGGAGTACAAATTCCACTCTGCCTAAAACCAAGGATAAAGCCAGCCCTCCAGCTCCTGCCCTGCAGCTCCGTCTGTGGTCACGCCAGTTCAAGAATTTAGGAAGATTGGGGAGCACTGACTGCCCGGCCTGACAGTCAGCCTCTCCGACATGTAGTCCCCAGGAGCCCAGGCAGCAACAAAGAGACAGTGAACAATGTCAGCGCCCAGGGATACAGCAGGGGCAGTTACGGGACAGATCAAGAAGGGACGAGGGGGGAAGGAAGAGAGGAAAGCGAGAAGAGGTCCTGTTAAACATCCGAAAGGGGGAGCGACGGGAGAACTGGAATCCGGCTCTCAGGAGACCCACGCAAATCCCTCCTAGGGTAAGGCCAGCGTCCCCACCTCCACCAGGGTGACAAGCGTGCACACACACACTCACCCATCTCACAACACTCACATCAGACCTGTACTCACCCATCACACACACTCACCCATCTCACACACTCCCATCAGACCTGCTCCCACCCATCACATACACACTCACCCATCACACACACCCATCTCACACACACACACACTCACCCAGTACACACACACACAC